>NC_057401.1:50713060-51061543 GCF_019320065.1 Cervus canadensis | reverse complement strand
GGCTATTACTTCACTCCAAGGATTGCTAATCCCTAGGCATACTCTTGCCTAGCTTGTGAGTTATCAACCATGATTCTATTATTTGATTCTATTATTTACAATCCAAAGTTTCCTGACCACTGGGTACTAAAAATGCATGGCGCTATTTAATTCTACATTTACATCTATGACAAAGAGGATAAGAAAAAGAATCATGACTTTGTCATTTACTAGCAGTAAGACTTTTAAGAAAGATGTTTATTAATAATTACTTCTAAGCCTATATGACTCCATCTCTAGAATAGCAGTTGTATCTGCACTTTGCTCATGATATTATTGTGAGACTTAGATGGAATTCTGCACATAATGAACATGGACCAGCACATTAAAATATGTAAAAACATTAGTAATTTTATAATTCACAGATCTTTTAGCTCAGTAATATAGTCCTGATTTCACACACGAGAAAACACACTCAAAGAGGTTAAAGTAATTTGCCCAATGGTATAATAATGTATAAGTGGTTAGAAATTAAAACTGTACTTGGCAAGTGCAATTTCAAAGTCTATATATTTTGCTTATAATTTGATCTAAAGCATGGATGTAGACAAATCGATGTAAACACATTATTGTTGTCCAGTCGCCAAGTCAGGTCTCTTTGCGACCCCAAGGACTGCAGCACACCAGGCTTCTCTGTCCTTCACCATCTCCCTGAGTTTGCTCAAACTCATATCCATGATGTCGGTGATGCTATCCAACCATCTCATCCTCTGTCGCCCCCTTCTTCTCTTGCCCTCAATCTTTCCCAGCTTCAGGGTCTTTTCCAATGAGTCAGCTCTTCGCATCAGGTGGCCAAAGTATTGGATCTTCAACTTCAGCATCAGTCCTTCCAATGAATATTCAGGATCAATTTCTTCTATGATTGACTGGTCTGATCTCCTTGCTGTCTAAGGCACTCTCAAGAGTCTTCTCCAGCACAACAGTTTGAAAGCATTAATTCTTTGGTGCTCAGCCTTCTTTAGAGTCCAACTCTCACATCCACACATATATAAAGTAGTAAATCACTCTTGCCATTGTACACAAATAAATACGTAGTAACAATTTCTAAATGTATATGTAATTTCTTTCCCTATGAAGAGAGAGAATAGTTCCAATTGCTTTATTTCCTCACCAACACTTGGGATTTTCAGCTCCCATCCCACCTCACCACACACATCACATGTTCAGTGATTGTGCAGGGACACACATGTTAAGTTTAATTTTTCTTCTCACTTGTTCATGGACATTTTAACTATCCTTGTTGGTGGGACACCATTACAAGATTCTTGGCCCTTACATGTAAGAAACATGTATTCCAAATATTGTTTTCACTCTTCATTGTTTACTTTTAATTTCCACAGCTGTAATTTTATGAACAGAAGTTCTTAATTTTAATATTCAATTTTTATCATTTTTTTTCTCGTTGGTGCCCTATTTAAGAAATCTTTGTCAGTTCTATGATCAGAAGGCATGCATTTTCTTTAAATATTTACAATTTATTGTGTTATATTTTATATTTTGTCCCATGGTGTATTGGGTTTAGTATTTTCAGTCTATGTGTATGCTATGGTATCAAGTATCTTTGCCTTAATATGGATTTATAATTAATCTAGATACACTTATTGGTGAGATTATTCTTCCTCACAATTGTTCAGTATTTCCTTTTTTCAATAAAGCAAGGACTCACATCAGTATGGGTCTATTTATGAACTAGTTAGTCTGACTTTAAAAAAGATTTCACCTATCTTTGTTCCAGTGTATACTCTCTTAATTACTGCTGATTTATATTGTCTTGATATATGTAAGTGCACATTATATCCAGCAAGGTTCTTCTTTAAAGACTTCCTTAAGATATTATCCTGTGGCTCGTAACCAAGTCTCTTCTACCTGCATAGGAAACCCTGGATCACAATATTAAATAGATACTGATTAGACTGATATAATTTAATTACCAGAACCAAAAACCTTCAGGATCTTTAAACCCCTGCAATAAGTCTAAAATAGCGGAAGCACAAGCTGAGGGAGAAAACAAACACATTTTTCTTTAATTGCACTTTTAAAAAGCTATGTCACTAAAATTAATTTTTTAATCATATGATACATCGGAAATTTAATTTTTAGAAAGTGAAAGAAAGCTTTAATGCTGTTTTCCCCCGCAACTTTCACCTACCATAATTTGATACTTAAAATATGAATTCTACAAAAGTAGATACATTCTCTAGTTTATCCTGTTTCTCTTATGGCTAGAGTGGAAAACAGAACAGGTGCTCTATAAATATTTGTTCAAAAATGAATAAAAACCTAGTAAATTTTTTAAATTGATTTTTTCATTTAACTCCTTAAGTATATAAATCTCACTAAATGAATATGCAAAAGTGCTGATTTATTTTATATATGCACAAGTGCTATTTAATGGAGAAGGCAATGGCACCCCACTCCAGTCCTCTTGCCTGGAAAATCCCATGGATGGAGGAGCCTGGTAGGCTGAAGTCCATGGGGTTGCTGAGTCAGACACGACTGAGTGACTTCACTTTCATGCATTGGAGAAGGAAATGTTGACCCACTCCAGTGTTCTTGCCTGGAGAATCCCAGAGACGGGGGAGCCTGGTGGGCTGCCGTCTATGGGGTCACACAGAGTCGGACTTGACTGAAGCAACTTAGCAGCAGCAGCAGCTATTTAATGACAAGAATTCTCACAATACCTAGCTCTAATAGTTATGTAATACAGTGTGTAGATTGAGTAAATGATTTCCCTGAGGCATATATAAATATGATTCATACTCTGTAGGATGCTAACTTCAGTCTTCCTAGAGTGTATAACGAAATGTAGAAGATGCAAAATTATAATTTCAATTACGTCATCAGATAGGGAAAGGGGAGGGGACCTTAATTACAGTACATTTTGGTTTTAAAAATGTTTGCATATATATGTGTATATGTGTGTATATTAGGCAGAAATGGTCCTCCCAATTTTGTCCACAACTTAATTTCTGGAACATGTGAATAAATGACTTCATTTGGCAAAGGTACTTTGAATGAACTTGAAAGATAAGATGCATTGTCCTGGATTATCCAGTTGGGCCCAGATTAATTACAGAGAACTTTCTCCTGCTGGAGGCAGGAGAGATGATGCTGAAAAGGAATGACTTGCTGTTGCTGAACTCAAAGATGAAGGAGGCATGAATCAGGGAATCAAATGGCCTCTAAAAGTTGAAAATGACTCCCAGCAGACAGCCAGCAATGAAATAGGGACCTTGGTCCTACAACCCCTGGAACTGAATTCTTCTAACAATCTGAATTTTGTTGGAAGCAGATTCTTCTTTAGAGCTACTGGATAAGGGAAAGTGAAAGTGAAGTTCTCTCAGTGGTGTCCGACTCTTTGCGATCCCATGAACTATACAGTTCATGGAATTCTCCAAGCCAGAATACTGGAGTGGGTAGCCTTTCCCTTCTCCAGGGGAATCTTCCCGACCCAGGGATCAAACCCAGGTCTCCCGCATTGCAGGTGGATTCTTTACCTGCTGAGCCACAAGGGAAGCAGTGGATAAAGCCTAGGTCAGATAATTCTTTATATCAATCTTGAGAGACCCTGTCTGTGGGACTATGATATATAGTATAAGCTGACCTCGTTTCATGAATTTTCATATTTTATATATTTAAAATGAAAATATATCTTAGAATTGATTGCTTGCCAGAATTTAATTAATAAACTTAATTCAATTTCTTTCTTAGTAATAGATGAAACAGTGGCACAGGTCAAAATCAATGTCATCTTAGACTTGATGTAACACAGTCCATGCATGAATGTGTTTTAATAGATGGTAAAGACAAGCATGAAAGTGTACATATACATACATGCCAGTCCTTGTGGCAGACATTTCACAGGAGGAATTATCACACATTGATAACATAGCAGAAGCATCCGACTTCAGTTTTACCCCCAGTAACTCCCCTAGTACTACTTTACAAATATAATAGAATGATCAAGGCCAAAGTTTTGGTGTTGTGGTAGTAGTTGTTTTTTGCCACAAGAAATATTCTGTCTAGCTGTTATTGGATTGATCCATTTCTAAATAAGTTTTTCATCTAGAGAGTAATGGCCAACATTCTGAAACAGAAGGAAGATCTAGTCTTCCTATTACTGTAAAATATGCATCCACAGAGAGGCAATGATTAAACATTTGAACCCAGCATAGTTTCTGGACGAGGGCAGTAGAGATGCAGATAATAAAGAACGTAACCAAGAACTAAATCTTTAAGGAAGAGGAAGAGAAAGCCAATCAGGAGAAGAGCTAGTTACAGTGTCTAAAAAAGAAAGCTGTGTAGTACCAGAGAAACCAAAAGAAATAGGAGTTTCTAATGAGGAATGTCAACCATAAGTTATATTTACATGCATGCTAAGTCACTTCAGTCATGCCCGACTCTTTGTGACCCTATGGTCTGTAGCTTGCCAGGTTCCACTGTCCGTGGAATTCTCCAGGCAAGCATACTGGAGTGGGTTGCCATTTCCTCCTCCAGGGGATCCTCCTGGCACACAGATCGAACCTGCATCTCTTATGTCTCTTGCATCGGCAGGCAGGTTCTTTAGCACTGGTGCCACCTGGAAAGCCCAAAGCTATATCTAGCTTGATTTGTTCTTATTAATCTCTTTAATGAGAAATCCAATATCAATTATAACTTATTTTTGTTAGGGACAAATGTGTGATAGAATCCTAATAGCTATTAATGCAATAAAACTTAACAAAATGTACAAAATACATAAAAAGCTTATAGCATTGACTTCTGAATGCTGTAGTTTCTGAAACTAAAATTGACAGCTTACACAAGGAACACCAGCTTCAAGTTTCTAAAATATGTCATTTACTATAGGGAATAGAGTAACCCTAAAATGCTTTAGACAAAGATCTTTAATACAGTAATTTTGTTTAAATATGTCATTTATCCATTAGGCTGTCAGACAATACTCCCACACACAATGAAATGCCTGCTTTTCGACAGTTGGAGTTGTGTGGGAAGATCTCTGCACTGACAAGCTAAAATACATGCCCTGAATATACCCTACAGAAGGTGCTTTCAGTTAGGACAAACAATATGGGACTAATGTAAATAAACTCCACATCTGAACTTGTTGAGAAAAAAAATAATAGCCGTCTACTCTTAAGCAGCATATGTGTTAGTGAAAGAAAAAATCTAAATCAGGATTAGATAACAACAATAGAGTGGAAACTAATACAATTGAATAAATCCATAGCAAGCAGTTCAAATGAAAAGAGAAAGATGTGATTTGATTAATTTCTTGGCATAAGGATTATTCAATTTAAAAACAAACATATAATTTATTTTGGTATACAGAACCACACTTTAAACACATGGTAATAAAATGCAAATTAGTTTTCCTATAAATCATATGTAATTCATTTCTGGCACAATTTTCCAAGATAGCCAAGCTGAAAAATATGAAAATATGATCCACTATTAGAGAACTAATTTATAGAAAAAAAATGTTTGACCAATTATAGTCTCTTGAGCTCAAAGTAGCTGTGATAACCAAGAGCAACACCAGAAAACTATCACATATAAAATTGTAGTGACATGTCTCCATTATCAGCTACTTCCCGTAGACAGTTGATAAATCTTGGCAAAAATTTGCTAGGAAAATGTAGTTGTTATCTAAAAGATTAAATAACTGAGACTCAAAATGTTTAAATGATCTTCCCAAGATCTCATAGTTTAAAAACAGATGGTTATGGAATTTTTAGTCAGATACATTTCATTCCATAGCCTACGATCTTTCCACTTACTATATATATATATATATATATATATATATATATGTATACTGTGCTTAATCATTCAGTTGGGTCAAACTTTTTGCACACCAGGCTCCTCTGTCCATGAGATTCTCCAGGCAAGAATATTGGAGTGGGTTGTCAGGTCTTCCTCCCAGGGATCTTCCCAACCCAGGGACTGAACCCAGATCTCCCACACTGCAGGCAGATTATTTACGGTCCAAGCCACACTAGATATATATATGTGTGTATATATATATACATATATATATATGTGTGTGTGTGTGTATGCTTTATGCATCATATAAAATAGTACAAACTTGGAATTGAAAAATTGCTTAAGGCCTGGCTAACTTGTGAGGGCCCCCAATGGCTCAGTGGTAAAGAATTTTCCTGCAATACGGGAAAGGCAGGAGACATAAATTCAATGCCTGGGTTGGGAAGATCCCCTGGTTGAGGAAATGGCAACCCAATCCTGTATTCTTGCCTGGGAAACTCCATGGACAGAAGGGCCTGGCAGGTTACAGTCCAAGTGTCATGAGGAATCGGACACGGCTGAGCATTCAAATAATACAATATGAGATAATTTGGTTATATTAAATATGTTGCCTATTTTCTCCAGGCTTTTCTCAACTACAAAATAATGATGTAGAAATCACCCTCATTTAATTATTTTCTACCATTTTCTCTAAGTCAAAGTGTAATAAACTGTCCATTCTTTCAGTCAGTAATTGATTGAAAATCATGTACTTTTTCAATGCTATAGGTGCTAAAGATTCTTGTTAAAAATAATAATCAAAAGCCTGGAGTTTATGAGTCATTCAATTATAAATATATGAAATAAATAAATATAGTAGTTATTATATTTATAATATTTATGCATGCAAATGCATTGGCAGGCAGGTGCCTCACCACTAGCACCACCTGGGAAGCCCAATGTGTGTATATACATGAGCAAATATTAATGATATCATATATAATGATATACCTATCACATTTATGAGATAAATAAAAACAGGTTGTGTAACAGATTGTGATTGATGGGAAGTATTTAAAGATACCCCAAAATGGCTTCTCTTAGGTGATATTTGAACAGACTGTTAAGAAAGCAAGTGATACCCTGCAAAAGAACTGGAGAATATTGTCAGAGTAAAGAGAGCAACAAAGGGAAAATTCCTAATGCAAGAGTCAGCTCACTGTATTTCAGAATATGCAAGGAAACCTGTGTGGCCAGATTGGCATGAACACCTAGAGGACTATCTAATTCTCATCTATTATACTGCAATCACCCAAGTCTGGACCAATTTTTCATTTCCTTTTGATTTTGAAATAGACATCCCCCCTCCTCCACCCAGATCTTCCAACTTCCATTGGCTATCCACTCTAGCCAGTTCTCTATGGATTAGCAACAGAGGTGTATTCAATAGTCAAACCCTTTTCAAGATTTAAAAATGTTCAGTAGATTACAATTATTATCAGAATGAGATTAGACTACTTAAAATGACCTAAAAGCCCCTACCTGTCTACCTGTAATAGTACTTGTTGATGAGTAAGGGATGAAGTCAACGATGTGTCAGAGAAGCCTCCCAGATTCTGATTATGCTAAGAAGTGATGCGGCCATTAACTGAGATGTAGAAGATCAAGAAAAATGATGTAGCAGAGTGTTAGGTAGAGAGTGTTAGAGTGTAGAGAGTGTTAGGTGCATTAAGTCTGGACCTACTTTGTAGGAATGCCTAACTGTAATTCAGGTGTGCTGGGGTCATCATGAAAAGACAGTAAATCAAGACAGTAAAATATTTTATGTAATAACTGAATTCTGGAAATATCATAGATTAGTGCAGCCATGAAAGAGAGTACACATATTATCTCATGTATAGCGTTAAAGAGAGTAGAATTACTGGAAATAATGTCCAGGAAGAAGCAATGCATTGTAAGAAATTTATTCCATCTTCAGCCACATGGAGAATATAAAAAAAAAATACACTCAAACACTTACATTTCAGAGAAAAGGAATGTGGATTTAATGGAATAACTAGTTTCATTTAAAGCAAAAGTTAAAGGGGGATTAATAAAAGATATGCAGATAATGATAAGAATTTTAATTATAGTAAAATTCAAGTCCAAGAAACCAGAAGGCAGTTGCTTGTTTGTTTTTCACTGGAAAGAGTGTGCCAGCATGGATGGTGTTAGATTGTATCAAACTAAGAAACATAACCCCTTCAAGGATCACAGCCTTGTCGTGGTAAAGGGGCTTCGTAACTCAATGAAACTATCAGCCATGCCATGCAGAGTCAATCAAGACAGATGGGTCATAGTGAAGAATTCTGACAAAACTTGGTCCACTGGAGGAGAAAACAGCAACCTGCTCCAGTACTCTTGCCATGAAAATGCTATGAACAGTATGAAAAGGCAAAAATACATGACACCAGAAGATGAGTCCCACAGACCAAAAAGTGAAACTGAAAGTGTTAATCTTTCAGTCGAGTCTGCCTCTTTGCAACTCATGGACTGTAGCCCATCAAGTGCTTCTGTTCATGGAATTTTCCAGGCAAGAATACTAGAGTGGGTTGCCATTCTCTTCTTCAGGACAGTTTCCTGACCAGGGGATTGATCCTAGGTCTGCACTGCAAGAAGATTCTTTACCATATCAGCTACCAGGGAGGCAGGCCAGAAGGTATCCAATATTCAACTGGAAAAGAGCAGAGGACAATTCCTTATATCTCCAGGAAAAATGAAGCAGCTGGGCCAAAGCAGAAACAATGCTCATCTATGGATGTGTCTGGTGGTGAAAGTAAAGCCTGATACTGTAAAGAATAATATTGCCTAGTGACCTGGAATGATAGGTCTATGAATCAAGGTAAATTGAACATGGTCAAGCAAGAGATGGCCAGATTGAACACAACATCTCAGGAGTCAGTGAACTGAAATGGACAGGATGGATTAATTTAATTCAGATGACCATCATACCTACTACTGTGAACAAGAATTCTTTAGAAAAAAGGGAGTAGCCCTCTTAGTCAGCAAAGAGTCTGAATTGCAGTAATTGAGTGCAATTTCAAAAATGACAGAATGATCTTAGTTCATTTCCTAGGCAAACCATTGAACATCACAGTAATCCAAATCTAATCCCCAATCACTGATGCCAAGGAAGCTAAAGTTGATCAGCTCTATCAAGATTTACAAGACCATCTAGAACTAACACCAAAAAAGATGTCCTCTTCATCATAGGGAATTGGAATGCAAAAGTAGGAAATCAAGAGATAAGAAGCAGGTAAGTTTGGCCTTGGAGTTCAGAATAAAATAGGGCAAAGGCTAATAGATTTCTGTCAAGAAAACACATAGTCAGAGAAAACACCCTTTTCCAACAACACAAGAGATGACTCTACACGTATAGTCAATACTGAAATCAGACTGATTCTGTTCTTGGCCTGAAGATGGAGAAGCTTTATACAGCCAGCAAAAATAAGACCTGGAACTGACCAGTTCAGATCTTGAGCTCCTTAATGCAAATTCAGATTTAAATGGAAGAAAATAGTGAAAATCACTAGGCCATTCAGGTATGACATAAATCCCTTATGATTATACAGAAGTGACAAAGAGATTCCAGAGACTCGACCTGGTAGAGAGAGTGCCTGAAGAACTATGGATGGAGGTTCAAAATATTGTACAGGAAGGAGTGACCAAAATCATCCCAAAGGAAAAATAATGCAAGAAGGCAAAGTGGTTGTCTGAAGAGGCTTTACTAATAGTTGAGAAAAAAGAAGGCTTCCCAGGGGCTCAGTGGTAAAGAATCTGCCTGTCAATGCAGGCGGGTGAAAGAGGAGAGTAAAAAGCTGGCTTAAAACTTAACATTAAAAAAAGAAAGAAAGAAAAAATAAGATTGTGTCTTCCAGTCCCATCACTCCATGTCAAATAGGAGGGGGAAAAGTGAAAATAATGACAGATTTTATTTTCTTGGTCTCAAAAATTAATGTGAATGGAGACTGCAGCCATGAAATTCAAAGATGCTTGCTCCTTAGAAGGAAAACTATGATAAACTAGACAACATATTAAAAAGCAGAACCATCACTTTGTCAACAAAGGTCCATCTAGTCAAAGTTATGGTTTTCCCAGTAGTTATGTACAGATGTGAGAGTTGGACCATAAAGAAGGCTGAGAACCAAAGAATTGTTGCTTTTTAATTCTGTCCTTGGAGAAGACTCTTGAGAGTCCCTTGGACTGCAAGGAGATCCAACCAGTCCATCCAAAAGGAAATCAACCCTGAGTATTCACTGAAAAAATTGATCCTGAAGCTGAAGCTCCAATACTTTGGCCACTTGATGTGAAGAGTCCACTCACTGGAAAAGACCCTGATGCCAGGAAAGACTGAAGGCAGGAGGAGAAGGGGATGACAGAGGATGAGATGGTTGGATGACTTCACTGAATTGGTAGACATGAATCTGAGCAAACTCCAGGAGATATTGGAGGGCAGAGGAGCCTTGTGTGTTGCAGCACATGGGGTCACAGAATCAGATACAAATTAAATACTGAATAACAACAAGATCAAAATATATAATAGCTCTCCATAGAAAAGTGTCTTGGATATCTGCTCAGAACTGTGGTAGATGAGCATAGATGTACTCTTGGGTTGAGTATTCCAGGGTGTATCACACACTGTAGACTTCATAGGAAGTTGACCTTTGGGCGGAAAGAGGGAGGGATAAGTACATAAAAACTTAACTGCATGCCTAACTTTTTTATTTTTTTCCCCCTGAGTTGTTCAAATTTCCCTTTCATGGTAGAAAAAAGGAACATTTCTACTTCAATTATATTTCAATAACCAACAATATATGGGCTTTTTAAGACAACTAGAAAATGTTGAAGATGGAAATTACAATTGACTCCAACATGGTATTAGGTTTATAAATAGAATAAATACATCTTTCAGTGTGAATTGAAGTTTACATTTTTGTGCTTCTCCCTTTTGTGCTTTTTCTGTTCCTATAGAAACTTCCTTCATGATCCATATATCTATTTTAATCATGTCAAGTCTTTTCTAAGGTAAAAATGATCAACCATCTTTAAAAAAAAAAAAGTTCAATGAAAAAAAGAACTTCCAGCATTACAAAGGAAGATCCAATTAAGTGGATATTCTCTCTCCAGTAGCATTTACATGTTTTCCTGTGCAACCACTATGTGGAAATGAATTGAGCACTCAATATTTTTATATGAAATGAGTACAGTAGTGATTTTCCTTTCTTTTTTTTTTTTCCAGCATATATGTTTTATTTTATTTTATTTTATTTTATTTTTTTTATTATTATTATTATTATTTTTCCCCAGTGGGTTTTGTCATACATTGATATGAATCAGCCATGGATTTACATGTATTCCCAATCCCGATCCCCCCTCCCACCTCCCTCTCCACCCGATTCCTCTAGGTCTTCCCAGTGCACCAGGCCGGAGCACTTGTCTCATGCATCCCACCTGGGCTGGTGATCTGTTTCACCATAGATAGTATACATGCTGTTCTTTTGAAACATCCCACCCTCACATTCTCCCACAGAGTTCAAAAGTCTGTTCTGTATTTCTGTGTCTCTTTTTCTGTTTTGCATATAGGGTTATCGTTACCATCTTTCTAAATTCCATATATATGTGTTAGTATGCTGTAATGTTCTTTATCTTTCTGGCTTACTTCACTCTGTATAATGGGCTCCAGCTTCATCCATCTCATTAGGACTGGTTCAAATGAATTCTTTTTGACGGCTGAGTAAAATTCCATGGTGTATATGTACCACAGCTTCCTTATCCATTCATCTGCTGATGGGCATCTAGGTTGCTTCCATGTCCTGGCTATTATAAACAGTGCTGCGATGAACATTGGGGTGCACGTGTCTCTTTCAGATCTGGTTTCCTCAGTGTGTATGCCCAGAAGTGGGATTGCTGGGTCATATGGCAGTTCTATTTCCAGTTTTTTAAGAAATCTCCACACTGTTCTCCATAGCGGCTGTACTAGTTTGCATTCCCACCAACAGTGTAAGAGGGTTCCCTTTTCTCCACACCCTCTCCAGCATTTATTGCTTGTAGACTTTTGGATAGCAGCCATCCTGACTGGCGTGTAATGGTACCTCATTGTGGTTTTGATTTGCATTTCTCTGATAATGAGTGATGTTGAGCATCTTTTCATGTGTTTGTTAGCCATCTGTATGTCTTCTTTGGAGAAATGTCTGTTTAGTTCTCTATGGCCCATTTTTTGATTGGGTCATTTATTTTTCTGGAATTGAGCTTCAGGAGTTGCTTGTATATTTTTGAGATTAATCCTTTGTCTGTTTCTTCATTTGCTATTATTTTCTCCCAATCTGAGGGCTGTCTTTTCACCTTACTTATAGTTTCCTTTCTTTAAGTCATTTAAGTCTGGAATTTTCAAAAGTTAGTTTAGTGGCTGATTGTGATGTGTGAAAACGTGCTAAAAAGGTAAGTGTCTATCTTTAAGTCAGATAAGTCAGCAATTTAGAATCCAGCATAGTTTGCCAGCGGAGGCAGTACTTTACAGAACCAGATCTCTTTGACTTGCCAACAGTGGGGTCTTGGTCTTTACTCAATCTCTTTCTTCCTCAATATTGTAATTAATAAAATTTATATAGCAGTAATATCTACACCATAGGCTTAATGTGAGAACTAATAAACATAAATCACTCAAGACTTAATTGTAATAATAACAGCTCAATAATAATATTTGCTTTTACTGCAGATAGTATTCTATTTAAAAATATCTACTTTGATAATAGATAGATAATTTTTATCTTATATATAGAATAAAATGAATTTGAATCTTTTAGCTGGTTTTCACAACAATAATGGACTAAAAATCCCATATTAAGAATACAGAATACTGCATCAAAGTCTGAAAAGAACCAAAAATGCATGGCATTGAATTGTGTTCTGAATGAAAAGATAAGGCATGTGTAGCGAGCTATTGCTTTTTAAATTGTCAAATGGCAGTAAATTGAATATTCTTGGTAATACAGTGAGAGACACATCATTACCATTAAGAAGAAACCTAAAAATTAGAGATGAACTGTCAAAGGCTGAATGAAATTCTGAAGGAACAATTTTAAAAATAATGCAGTCTTCTAGAAGTAAGTAACATAAAGAAAATGAGAGGGAGAAAAAGCAGTCACCAAAAGCTTATAAATAACTACAAAAATGATAGTAAATCTTCAACTACAGCTATTAATGTAGGCCAATGTGCTTTATCCATATTTTTCAGAAATTTTCTAAAGTAATAGGCCACAAGTTAAACATTAAATATAAAATTATCACTTTACTTAACAAGCCTTCCCAATGCTTAAATATTTACAGTCCAGGCTTGGAAAACAAAGACAAGAATGGGAAGTTTCACGTGACAACAAAAAATCCTAGCAGCCATATAACTCACTGGCTGCTGTGTTGTAAATACGATAGATGCCCATGGGGAATGTTTTCACTTCGAGATTGGATCTTTGATTTCTTAACCTGCATCTTCTAAAACCATTGAATAAATACCAAAATGCACTCAATAGTAAAACAGAAAATCAGTTTGCAATATGTTAGAGATACAAAATTAAACAACTTGGGACATTATTAATTTTTAATCTTCCTCTTTGAAGATGAGAATGAAAAGAATAAAATACTTCTTCCTCTTTGATGAAAAAAACAGTCTCTGAATTTGTTCTCTTGTTCACTGCCCTTTTCCTAATACTTAGAACAGTGATGAAACAAAATAAACATGCTGGCTTAATACAATTTCCTGAAAGAAAGGAATAAAATAATTAAAATTTTGAAAGTAGAAGAGATAACATAGAGGAAGGAAGAAGGGTTTCTTCTTCAAAACAGAACACACACAATTTTTCTAACTTTCATGAAGTTCCAGTACTGTTGTCTAAGTCACAGCTTTTGAATCCAACCAGAGACCTAAGCAACATATCTACCATGTGATCCTGGACAAATAACTTTGCTATACTCAATTCCTTCATCCTTAAAATGTAGTTATTAATAAAAATACATAAATAAATCATAGTTGTACAAGTTTCCTGATGTATGTAAGTCAAACCCTTAAGTGTGTCAAGTACTGTAAATCAATTACATTTCAATAAAGCTGGAAAGAAAAAAAAGTACTAAAATTCATTTGTGTTTTTATATTTTAAATGCTCTTTAAAAACAAGAGCAATACCTATTTAATATAATTTTATATTGTCTTATACAACCATATGCTGGCTGTCTTTTTCATTGATTTTATTGTTATTTTGCAATTTCTGTTTAATGGTAAAGTTTATTTTTTAGGTGTGATAGACTTAGGGGAGTCAATTCAGTGCCTATCCCACTTCTGATTTGTCCATTAACACTAATATATCCCATAGTTTTGCTCCTAAAGCATCTATATGGGGCAGTAGGAGCAGCAAGAAAGCAGTGTTCAACATTAAGTAAAGATCTGGGTCAGCACCTTAATAGAAATAGTAAATGTGCTGTTTCCTGTGCTTGCATTTGATTCATGATTGCCATAAGACAGCCCTGTGAGAATTCTATTGCAATTCATTCTTTTCACATAGCAAATCCTGAAATGTTTCATAAGCAGGAACATTTTTATATTGATGACTTTGCATTTGGTGACTGTTCTTTGTCATTAGATGGATGAGAGAGTGATAATATGTGATCAATGATGCAATCATGAGAACAAATCAGCTTAATACACTTTACAAAGGTATTTTTATTATAAGTTTCAGATGCCTGGTTTTCTATAATCACTCAAGTCAACTCCACTGAGCATACTAAATACTATATCTGTAGTGTTTATGTGTCTTAAAACACAAATATCCAGCCAGCATCCTTTATTCAAGGAATTTATGGAATGTTAAAGTTTGTTCTAGTGTATCACAAAGTAAATGGGAATTATGCTTAAGCAAAGCACCGGGATATGATAACATTCTAAGGCTTACAGAGGCCGTATATTACATACAAAAGACAAAAAAAAAGTCTTTATTATTTAGAAAATAGAGTCTCATTGTTCTAATTTCTAAATGAACACATCCATATATCACTTGGATTTCACAATATTCAAGTTTGAATGATAAATAAAAATGAGGTAGTATTAGAAGATGATTATTGTTTTATAGTGACAAATGAAAGCTTTGTGAAATATGGTCCACTCAAACTGTATTGATATAGTGAATTATGTGTTCTTTTTCTCCCATTATTTATTTCCATAGGAAAATATAAATACATTTAATTATTTCTTCTTTCTAACTTCTAGAGTTAAATAGTAAGAGAAGCAAGTTTTCTGGTCACTAACAATTTAGGTTTAGAGGTTGTTAAACAAACAAAAATTTTGAGATTCAAATAACCAAAAAATTAATATAAAATATCTTAAACAGTCAAATATTTAATATAAGGAAATATTCTCTCTATTGTGAAAATGAAAGCCATTCAGTCGTGTCTGACTCTTTGTGACCCCATGGATTATACAGTCATATAATTCTCTAGGTCAGCATATTGAAGTGGGTAGCCTTTCCCTTCTCCAGGGGATCTTCCCAACCCAGGGATTGAACCCTGGTCTCCCACATTGCAGGCAGATTCTTTACCAGCTGAACCACCAGGGAAGCCCAAGAATACTGGAGTGGGTAGCCTATACCTTCTCAATCGGATCTTCCTGACGTAGGAATTGAAGTTGGGTCTCCTGCATCACAGGCGGATTCTTTACCAACTGAGCTGTCAGGGAAGCCTCTCTCTACTCTATGGACCAATTGATATTTAAATGTAAACATCTTTTGTAGGTTTGATTAAACTATTTTAATAACTTTTTTTCTTTCCTGTTTTATGGTTAGCCTCCTCAGTCCCTTGAATTTATTCTGCTATCTTACTTCATGATCTCTAGATGACAACAGTAATTGCAGCATTATTCATGATAGCCAAGTTATGAAAACAACCTAAATACTCATCAAGGGATGAATGGATAAACAATCTCTCTCTCACTCTGTTCTGTCTCTCTATCTCACACACACAAATAGCCAGCCATGAAAGAAAAAAAAAAACAATCTGCCGTTTGTGACAAAATGGATGAATGTTGAAGGCATTATGCTAAGTGAAATAACTCAGAGAAGGACAAATACTGTGTGATACCACAGCACATGTAGAATCCAAGAAGGCAAACTCACAAAAACACAGAGTAGCATGGTGGTTACCAGGTGCTGAGAGGTTGGGGAATTGGGAAGATGTTGGTTAAAGAATACAAACTTGCAGTTAGAAGATTAATAGGTTCTGGGGATCTGATCACAACATTGTGATTATAGTTGATTCCATGTTATATTGGGCTTCCCAGGTGACACTAGAGATAAAGAACACACCTGCCAATGCAGGAGACATAAGAGACACACGCTCAATTCCTGGATTGGGAAGATCCCATGGAGGAGGGCATGGCATTCCACTCCAGTATTGCCTCCAGAATCTCATGGACAGAGAAGCCTGGCAGGCTGCGGTCCATGGGGTCACAATGAGTTGGACACAACTGAAGCAACTTAACACACACGCACTGTATTATATAAAAGAAAGACTAAATATTAAGTGTCCTATCAATTATCACAAAAAATGATAATTATGTAATATGATGGTGGTGTTAATTAATGCTATGGTTCATTGGAAAAGACCTTCATGCTTGGAAAGTGTGAGGGTGTGAGAAGGGAGCAACAGAGGATGAGATGGTGGGATGGCATCACCAAATCGAAGGACATGAGTCTGAGCAAACTTCAGAGATGGTGAAGGAAAGGGAAGCCTGGCATGCTGCAGTCCATATGAGCACAGAGAATTGGACACAACTAAAAAAAAAAAAAAAAAGAATTGGACACAACTTAGCGACTGAACAACAACAATGGTAGAAATCATATGCAATGTGGAAGTGTGTTAAATCAGCATGTTGCAACCTTAAATTTACACAATGCTATATGCCAATTATATCTCAAAAGACAAAAGAATGGAAAAAATAAATAAAATAGTTCACAGCCAACTTCAGAAACATTTTATCAGGCTGATTTTTGCCAATTTTCTATCCTTGAATTCAGTTCAGTTCAGTTCAGTTGCTCAGTTGTGTCTGACTCTTTGCAACCCCATGAACTGCAGCACACCAGGCCTCCCTGTCCATCACCAACTCCTGGAGTTTACCCAGACTCACGTCCATTGAGTCAGTGAATGCATCCAACCACCTCATCCTCTGTTGTCCCCTTCTCCTCCTGCCCTGTATCTTTCCCAGCATCAGAGTCTTTTCAAATGAGTCAGCTCTTTGCATCAGGTGAGCTATGACTATTACTAGGAATGCCATTAAAAAAAAAAAAAAGATAACAGTGAAGAGATGAAGTACAGGGTTTACCCCCAAGATAGTATGGAACATGGAGTCTGAGCGCTAACAAAATACATCATCAAGAGAAGAAAGAACTGCAAATAATCAGATAGTGCTCAGCATTTGGTAGCCTGGAAGCAAAGTGTGGTTGAGGCAAAATGCATAAATCTCCCACATATTATTCCAATGGGAGAGACCCACTGCCAAAATTAAAGGACTGAGTTAGATGCTTCTTCCATTATTGCTTCTTTTCTAAAAATCAATAGCTCATCAACTATATCTATAGGGTTAAAGATACCTGTTCTACCATTTTTCTCACCTTTGGAACACATGCTTCTTCACACAGGGTTACTTTATTGTCAAGGGAAAGAGATTTGTGGGTTTCCCTGGTGGCTCAGTGGTAAAGAATCCACCTACCAATGTGGGAGATGCAGGTTTGACCCCTGGGTCTAGAAGATCTCCTGAAGAAGGAGATGGCAACCCACTCCAGTATTCTTGCTTAGGAAATCCCATGAACAGAAGAAGCCTGGCGTGCTATAGTCCATGGAATTGCAAAAGAGTCAGGCATGACTTAGTAACTAAAAAATAATAGCAAAAGAGATTTGAATCCCGAAAAACTAAAACTAGTGATGGGAATTCATTTGTGAACCTGAAACTAATGCAAGCTGAGTTAAAGATTCTTGAGAATTTCTGAACTGAGACAATGGTTGATAGACCTCATCAAGGCTAAATATTGACTTATATGCCATCTATTCTGAAAGAATTCAAATAAACTTCAAAAATCAATGTAACTGGCATGATAAAATTAAGAATTATCCGGATAAATTAAAATTAAGTCTGAAAAAATTAAGTTGAATACAAGAAAGAGAAATATGCACAAAATTAATGAAGGTGTGAATAATAAAAATATTCAAAAGAACATATGAGCTGCAGTAAGGCTAGCTCTTACAAATTATCTCTGGCTTTTTGCATATGTACAAGTGAAGAAGAAAATGTTAAATTATTATTAAAATCTGGGGAGTTACAGTCATACTTTATTCTTAATAAAGGTGTCTACTCATTTGAACATTTTTATGCCCTTTTATCTTTTGAATAACGAGGGTTCAGACATAAAATTACTGTGCAAAATTTGTTTCTAATAATAAATTCCCCTTTAACAAATCAAGAAATATCATCAAAAGGTGTGCTTTGTTAAGATACAAAATGAGTCAAGACATACGTGGGCTCAAAACCTAACATGTGTAAAAAGGATGTGATTTTTTACCTATTTTATTTCCAGCTCTTCTCTTGAATTTTCTTTATGAAAATTTTTGCCTCTACATTTCCTGTTCTTTTTTTCAGTAAGAAATTTTTCGAATTTAAATTGTTTAGTCTGAAATTGATGTCATTTTAATAATGATTATAAAAGTATATACAACAACCACCTGCATGATTTTCATCAAAAATATTAATAGCATTCAGCATGGTGTAAGCATTTACTACTTGAAAATAATCCATATTTAAAGTAAAATATACAAAAATATAATAGCAATAAAGCTTATGATGTTAGATAATAAATCTTCATTAACAGTTTAATTTCCAATAAGAAAACCATATATAAGTTACTTATTATATTGTTATTTACAAAAGCTTAATTTGGAAACATCTAAATAGTCATGCAAAGGAATCATGGTATAGCTTCAAGGTAGAATTTTATGAAGTCATTTGTGAGACATTGGTAGGGTGATTATTAGAGAAAGTTCTGGAGTGAGATAATATGGACTAAAACCTGGGATTTGCTACTTATATGTGACCCTGATGAACCGCACACCCTTTCTATGCTCCGTCTCTTTGTCCTGAAATGGGAAGCTCAGGGTCACAGACGCTGTAGAGGTAGTGGTACTAGCAGCAGAGACGGTGGTAATTAGTAGTAGTAGAAGTGCTAGTAGTAGTGTTAGTCATTAAAATCATGTTATCACAGATTATTTAATGACAGAAGAAAATGCTCATGAGGGCATCCCCAGTGGCTCACTAATAGCTCAGTTAGTAAAGAATCCCCCTGCAATGCAAGGTACCCGGTTTGATTCCTGGGTCAGGAAGATCTGCTGGAGAAGGGATTGGCTACCCACTTCAATATTCTTGGGCTTCCCTTGTGGCTCAGCTGATAAAGAGTCTGCCTGCAATGCGGGAGACCTGGGTTCGATCCCTGGGTTGGGAAGATCCCCTGGAGAAGGGGAAGGCTACCCACTCCAGTATTCTAGCCTGGAGAATTCCATGAACAGTTCATGGGATCTCAAAAAGTCAGACACGGCTGAGCGACTTTCACTTTCAGTTTTCAGTGGCTCACTGGTAAAGAATCTGCCTGCCAATGCAGGAGGCACGGGTTCCAGCCCTGCTCCTGGAAGATCCCACACGCCATGCAGCAGCTAAGCCCGTGTGCCACAACTACTGAGCCTGTGCTCTGGAGCCCACATGCCACAACCCATGCTAGAGCTCACGTTCCACAAGAGAAGCCATCACAGTGAGAAGCTCGTGCACTAAAACTAGAGGATAGTTCCTGCCCATGGCAACGAGAGAAACCCCCTTGCAGCAACAAAGACCCAACCCAACCAAAAAGAAAGAAAGAAAGAAAAGACATGCTCATGACAAACTGTTAGAGGAAAATAACAGATACTGGCACAGATTGCGATCTTGTCCAATTTCAGTGAGACTTACTTCTTTAATCCAAGATATACTTCTTTGAATAGGGCTTCCCTTGTGGCTCAGCAGTAAAGAATCTGCCTGCAGTATAGGAGATGCAGGGGATGTGGGTTCGAATCCTGGGTGAGGAAGGCACGCTTGAGGGAGGGCATGGCAACCCACTCCAGTACTCTTGCCTAGATAATGCCATGGACAGAGGAGCCTGGCAGCCTATAGTTCATATAGTTGCTAAGAGTTGGACATGAATGAGTGCTCACAAACACACATACATGCATATGCATATATATCATATATACTATCATATATAAAATATAAATGTATATATATATTTAAATATAGTAAGGAAGCATAATTGAGAACATAGAAACCAAGCCCACTTGAAGGGCTTGTGTGTGTAGTTCCCTGTTACCCAACATGTAGACATCACACATTTTTCAACCATCAGTTAATGATAGGATTTGGTCACATGTCTAAGCATTAGCATGCAACAAAGTATAGATCATTATTTTTCCTAAATGTTTACTAGGAACTCAGAGTCAAGCTTTTTGCTCACTAACAGGTGGTTTTTATAAATTCTGTCTTGAGATCATTTACTACCTCCTGTGGGGCATTAACAGTGGACCGTAGAGCCATCTAAAATCACAACTGTATTAAACCTCCTCAGGCAAGTTCAGTGGACAAATCACCCTATATTCTCCATGATAAATCATAAATATAAAGAAGCAGAATTTCTGGGAAAAAAGTGTCATTTCACAAATATTATATAAACACTTCATTTAGCTAAATATATATAACAGTTCTGGACATGAGTTTGGGTGGGCTCCAGGAGTTGGTGTTGGACAGGGAGGCCTGGCGTGCTGCAGCTCGTGGGGTCACAAAGAGTCAGACACGACTGAGTGACTGAACTGAACTGATATAACAGTTCATGTGATTTGTGTAATAATCACAGTTAAAAAACAAACAAAAAACAACATGTTTTATACTCACCTTCTCAACTCCAAATTAAAAACCTGGTAAGTCTCATGGAAACTTGAGGGAGATTTGACTGAGGGAATTCATTATCTATATATGTAAACAACTAGAGAAGGAAATGGCAACCCACTCCAGTATTCTTGCCTGGAGAATCCCATGGACAGAGGAGCCTGGTGGGCTATAGTCCATAGGGTTGCAGAGTCAGACATAACTGAAGTGGCTTAGCATGCAAGCACTCATATGTAAACAGAGAAGGAAATACACCCAGGAATGTGGTATTTTTGTGAGAGATGCAAAACTGAATACTTGGCTCAATTCAAAACTTTCATAATTCAAAGCTTATCTTAATAAAATCTGCCAGATGTTTCTCTATTTCAACTTAAATAGTGATATCATGTTGCAACAGTATAAAAACATTTTGCAATTTGTTAAGTCTGACAACTTCAAAATTAATTAGTTTTTGACAAAATGTTATTCTGTGGGGATTCATAGTATTTGGAACTTTATGCATAGAAATATGATTGATATTTTGTAATATATTCATGAAAACTGGAATGTCAATTTCTCATAAAATTCACCTGGCATTGCGTATGAGCTTGACCAAAAGGAAAAGAGAAAGTAAATTAACAATGGCTATTATCTGGAAGATAGGCTTAAGCATGGCTTCTATTTTTATATAGCTTTTTATTTTCTTGAAGGGGGTTAGTATTTTCAAATTAATATGTACATTAAGACATTTTCTTAAGTGTTGGCTATATAGAAAGATAAAAGTAATGGAATTTGAGAGTAGATTGACTAGGATATTCAATATATGATAATGTGTAAAATGCATACACACATAGACACACACAGAAGCCAGCATGCAAGGAAAGATGAGTCAATTTTCAATGATGATTTTGGAAATATTCATAGCTATATAATTATGATGTTGAGTACTTCACTTATGGTAAACATTACAATCCTTAATATCTTTTGTATTAATACCTTTTGTACGTCTTTGAAATATTTTCTCTACATCAGATTCCATATACACTGTCATGTTTCTAAAGTAAACAATTTCTACCTGTGAATAATACTTCTAGTGTGAATGTTAATGGTAATGACATGCTACAATCTGAAAATTTTAAGACAGGTTTTTCTTTTATCTCTTTTATAGTTTTTTTTTGTTTGTTTGTTTGTTTGTTTTTTAATTTGAACACAATTAGAGAAGCTTTCCAGATATTCACAAATTCCTAGACCAAGACAAGTTTCTCCCTTTGATTTCATCCTATCTGCAAACCTACACACCTACCCTACTTTCTGATAGTCCTATCCTGGACCAAACATCTATTCTGGATTAAATAACTTCCCTTTTGTTCTTCAGTAATAAGGAGAACAACCTTCAGTATTTATTATATAAGAAGGAGACACTTTTTTCCCTCTTCCCAGAGGAAGCTTGATCCAATGGGCTGACAGGGGAGTTCTAGGATTAGAAGTGCCTGAGTGTCCTTGGAACTGGAGGTCCCTCATCCCTGACTCTAGCCTGTAAAAAGTATGGGTCACACCACCTATCACACAAACTGCAATATTTTGGAAGTTCCATCCTGCATCCACTTGGCCCAGAAGTCACAATGTGGTGATTATTTTACATGGAATTAGAATTCTCAAATTATAGAAGCATGTTATAGCAGAGAGTTGGGAGCTGGTAGGAATAGACTCAGTTTCACAATGCTGGAGTTTCTTCTGTTGGTTTCATCAATACTCAAAAACTTAGCTTAGGACTTTCTGGTGGTACAGTGGATAAGAATCCAATGCAGGACACACAGGTTCCATCTCTGGTCCAGATTCCACATACCGTGGGCAAATAAAGCCCATGGGCCACAGCTATTTAAACAAGTTTATTTGGCTGTCAGATTTACTAAATCCTCAAGTTTCCTTTATACTCGTCCTTGGACTGTTGTTGTTCAGGCCCTAAGTCGTTTTTGACTCTTTGTGACCCCATGGACTGCAACACACCAGGCTTCTCTGTCCTTTATCATCTCCCAGAGCTTGCTCAAACTCCTGCCAATACAATCAGTGATAGATGGGGAGACAGTGGAAACAGTGGTAGACTTTAATTTTGGGGCTCCAAAATCACTGCAGATGGTGACTGCAGTCATGAAATTAAAAGATGCTTACTCCTTGGAAGGAAAGTTATGATCAAACTAGATGACATATTAAAAAGCAGACACGTTACTTTGTCAACAAAGACATGTCTAGTCAAAGCTATGGTTTTTTCCAGTAGTCATGTATGGATGTGAGAATTGGACTGTGAAGAAATCTGAGCGCCGAAGAATTGATGCTTTTGAATTGTGATGTTGGAGAAGACTCTTGAGAGTCCCTTGGACTGCAAGGAGATCCAACCAGTCCAACCTAAATGAGATCAGTCCTGGGTGTTCATTGGAACGACTGATATTGAAGCTGAAACTCCAATACTTTGGCCACCTGATGCGATGAGCTGACTCATTTGAAAAGACCCTGATGCTGGGAAAGATTGAGGGCAGGAGGAGAAGGAGACGACAGAGGATGGGGTGGTTGGATGGCATCACTGACTCGATGGACATGGGTTTGGGTGGACTCCGGGAGTTTGTGATGGACAGGAAGGCCTGGCGTGCTGCGGTACATGGGGTCGCAAAGAGTCGGACACGACTGAGTGTCTGAACTGAACTGAACTGAACTAATACTGTCCAACCATCAGGTCTTCTCTAGTCCCCTTCTCCTCCTGCTTTCAATCTTTCCCAACATCAGGTAGGAAGCCAAGAGATACTTGGAGTAACAGCAAATTTGGCCTTGGAGTACAAAATAAAGCAGAACAAAGGCTAACTGAATTTTGCCAAGAGAATGCACTGATCATAACAAACACCCTCTTCCAACAACACAAGAGAGGACTCTACACATAGACATCACCAGATGGCCAATACCAAAATCAGATTTATTATATATTCTTTGCAGCCAAAGATGGAGAAGCTCTATACAGTAGCAAAAATAAATAAATAAATAAATAAAATAAAAATAAAAAATACCAGGAGCTGACTATGGTTCAGACCATGAACTCTTGATTAAAAAATTCAGATTTAAATTAAAGAAAGTAGGGAAAGCCACTAGACCATTCAGGTATGACCTAAATCAAATCCCCTACGATTATACAGTGGAAATGACAAACAGATTCAAGGGATTAGATCTGATAGACAGAGTGCCTGAAGAACTATGGACAGAGGTTCATGACATTGTACGGGAGGCAATTATCAAGACCATCCCCAAGAAAAAGAAATGCAAAAAGGCAAAATGGTTGTCTGAGGAGGCCTTACAGATAGCTGAGGAAAGAAGAGAAGCTAAAGGCAAGGGAGCAAAGGAAAGATATACCCACTTGAATGCAGAGTTCTAAACTATAAAATATTAATCATATGCAAAGGAACAGATATAGGTCAATAAAGTGTACTCACATGCATGCACACTCACACTCACAATAACATTTATTTGCCTCTTTTTCTACTACTCAGCAGCAACAAGAATTTGAAAAGGGTGCCCATAATTGCAATGAATACTTTATAGACACAAGCTCTTCAGAACAGCATATGGCACTTTAATTCAAATTCACTACAGAGTAAGGAAAGTGCTTCACAGTGGAGTATAATGGAAAATAAAGAGGTACCTAGGGTTTTTTAAGGCTAGCAAAAGACTTTCAGATAAGAAGATAAAGCTATACTAGTACAGCCGCTATGGAAAACAGTGTGGAGATTTCTTAAAAAACTGGAAATAGAACTGCCATATGACCCAGCAATCCCACATCTGGGCATACACACTGAGGAAACCAGATCTGAAAGAGACACGTGCACCCCAATGTTCATCGCAGCACTGTTTATAATAGCCAGGACATGGAAGCAACCTAGATGCCCATCAGCAGATGAATGGATAAGGAAGCTGTGGTACATATACACCATGGAATATTACTCAGCCGTTAAAAAGAATTCATTTGAATCAGTCCTAATGAGATGGATGAAACTGGAGCCCCTTATACAGAGTGAAGTAAGCCAGGAAGATAAAGAACATTACAGCATACTA
The DNA here is from genome assembly GCF_019320065.1 of Cervus canadensis. Classification (NCBI taxonomy): domain Eukaryota; kingdom Metazoa; phylum Chordata; class Mammalia; order Artiodactyla; family Cervidae; genus Cervus; species Cervus canadensis. The sequence continues at coordinate 51,036,660 of NC_057401.1, read as the reverse complement.
ACACATATATATGGAATTTAGAAAGATGGTAACGATAACCCTATATGCAAAACAGAAAAAGAGACACAGAAATACAGAACAGACTTTTGAACTCTGTGGGAGAAGGTGAGGGTGGGATATTTCAAAAGAACAGCATGTATACTATCTATGGTGAAACAGATCACCAGCCCAGGTGGGATGCATGAGACAAGTGCTCCGGCCTGGTGCACTGGGAAGACCCAGAGGAATCGGGTGGAGAGGGAGGTGGGAGGGGGGATCGGGATTGGGAATAAAGACCTGCCCTCTGTAGTTGAAATAAAAAAAAAAAAAAAATTAAATAAGCAAAGTGATTAAAAAAAAAAAAAAGAAGATAAAGCTATACTTAAATACACCAGGCACACTGTATATCTTTTCCCCCTTGGACAAAAGAATTCCAGGCATATTTTAGTTTACATTTAGCCTTGCTTCCTTTCCTCACCATTCTTTCTTTCTTTCTTTTTTTTTTTTTTTAATTCTTTCTCTTAGCTTCCCTAGTGGCTCAGTAGTAAAGAATCAACCAGCCAATGTGGGAGATGTGAGTTAGATCCTTGGGTTGGGAAGATCCTCTGGAGAAAGAAATGGCAACCCAGTCAAGTATTTTCGCTTGGGTAATCCCCTGGGCAGAGGAGCCTGGTGGGCTATAGTCCATGGGGTCGCAAAGAGTCTAACACAACTCAATAACTAAAGAACAACAACATTCTTTCTCTCTCTTTAGCTTTTGTTCTCACTGGACATATTTCTAGGTGCTAGGGATATAGAAGCACCTACCCTCAGGAGGTGTTTATTCTGTTAGCCAATAACCAAGATTTGTGTGAAGTGAGTAATTTAAAACATAAAACTACAGTAACATCCTCTGTCCATGGGATTTTTTCAGGCAAGAATGCCATTTTCTTCTCCAAGGAAGTGAGGTTATAAGTATGGTATTTAAAATTTCTATTTTTTTTTATATGGAAAATGAGGTTGGCCCCTGCCCTACCAACTGGGATAACATCTTTTTATATAAATATACTGTGGGCAACTGGAAGTTTAATATAAAGGTAATACATTATAATCATAAATATCTATACAGCATGAAATACATCCCAAGCATTGTGCTAAAGGTCACAGGAAATGCAAAATTTTGTTCTTGCTTAGGCATCAAACTATGTCCAACTCTTTTGTGATCCCACGTGCTGTAACCTGCTAGGTTCCTTTCCCATGGGATTTTCCAAGCAAGAATACTGAAGTGGGTTGCCATTTCCTTCTCCAGGAGATGTTCCTGACTCAGGAATGGAGTCCAAGTCTCCTGCTTTGGCAGGCAGATTTTTACCCCTGAGCCACCTGAGAAGCCCAAATGCAATATAGGGATGACTATTTTCAGTATGGAGAAGGCAATGGCAACACACTCCATCACTCTTGCTGGAAAAATTCCACGGACGGAGGGGCCTGATGGGCTTCAGTCCATGGGGTTGCTAAGAGTCCAACATGACTGAGCGACTTCACTTTCACTTTTCACTTTCATGCCTTGGAGAAGCAAACGGCAACCCACTCCAGTGTTCTAGCCTGGAGAATCCCAGGGACGGGGGAGCCTGGTGGGCTGCCATCTATGGGGTCGCACAGAGTCGGACACGACTGAAGTGACTTAGCAGCAGCAGCATTTTCAATATGGTCAGGAAGAAAAATATAACCATATTGAGAACTGTCAAAAACCATATAGAAAAAAATAAATTAGATATATGAAAAAATAAATTAAATCTATGAGAAACTTTATCATCTGCATAAAAATCACCTGCTTTCTGGTTAAAATGCGGGTTCTTAGGCAATTCTAGATATACAGAATCAGCATTACTAACAAGATTATTAATAGCCTTAAGAATTAAGAACTGCATTGTTAAATTCTAGGGGCTTCATAAGTGCGTTAGGGACTCTCATTGTGGAAAACAACCCTATGAATGACCTGTGAGGACTCGCTTAACATCCCCCTTGTTCAGCAGCCTCAGAATTTACACTGGCTCTCCAGGAAGCACCTTCCCTTTCAGTCAGGACCGGACTGAATTGTCAGGACCTCGGCTGGGCCCCTTAGTGCATCCAGATAGGACAGGGCAGGCCTTGCTGGCCCTGGGGTCCTAGCAGGCCAGCCTTTTCTTAGTGACTCTCGTGTTCATTTCATCACCCTTTTTTCTCTTTTGCTCTGAGTGACATTTCTGCTCAGTCCTTCAGCAATGTCCTCCTATGGCTTGTGGATTAAATTCTCACCCCTCTATTCCTTCCATAAATCTGCTGACAATTTAATAGGAACCTTCTTCTGCATCATCACAGTATAATTACTACCCTCAGGAATGTAACATTTACATTATCTGATAAATAACACGCATTAGTATATTGTATTTATAATATTTATAGGTTTGAGTGTGTATCTGTGTGCTCTTTCATGTCTGACTCTGCCATCTCCTGGATGGCAGCCTGCCAGCCTCCGCTGTCCATGGAATTCTCCTGCAAAGAATACTGGAGTGGGTCTCCATTTCCTTCTCCAATTATACAATACTACCATCTAATATGGAGTCTGCACTCAGAAGTATCCAACATTCCTATAATAATGAACTTTGTAGCCTTGGCTTGTTGTTTGATTCAGGATCTGAGCAAGGATTGCACGTAATTTTTGGTCGTGTCTTTTTATTGTCCTTGAATAGAGATCAGTTCTTCAGCCTCTTTTTTCTTTGCTTCTTTCATGACGGTGACATTTCTGTGAAGTCTGGGTTCCTGTTATGCTGAACAATACGACTGAATTGTTTATTTAAAGTGCAGCTTGTCAGACGTGTGCAATCCCGTCCGCAGTGCCCTGAAGTGCATTGAGGTGGAGCAGCTGAGCAGGCGTTCTGGACAGTTAGGTGTACGCAAGACTGTGATTTTATTGACTGCATATTATTGGGGGGGAAATGAAAGAGGAAGTTGGGGTCATTGGCCTCCACGAGATGCAACCGTAGAATGTAAGCTGGTCAGGAGGAAAATGAGAGCACAGGGCATTGGTGGATATTGTTAAATTGATAGAAGACTCACCCGGCATTCTTCAGAAAATGAAAGAATTTAATATCAGTTCCTTTTGTGCTTGGGGATTTTCGAGACATTTCTGGTAAATTTATATTTTATGGTGGTTTAGTTGCTAAGTAGCGTCTGACTCTTGAAACTCCACGGACTGTAGCCAGTCAGGTTCCTCTGTCCATGGAATTTCCCAGCAAGAATACTCGAGTGGGCTGCCATTTCTTTTTCTAGAGGATCTTCCCAACCCAGGGATAGAACCCTGGTCTACTGTATTGCTGGTGGATTCTTTACCATCTGAGCCACCAGGAAAGTCCTTATATTACACACACACACACACACATAATTCTTGCCATTTAAATGAGATTTTTATACATAGTGATAATTGTACTGGATACATATTAGTAGTGGTGGTGGTGGTTTAGTCACTAAGCCGTGTTCGACTCTTGTGACCCCATGGACTATAACCTGCCAGGCTCCTCTGTCCATGGGATTCTCCAGGCAAGAATACTGGAGTGGGTTGCCATTTCCTTCTCCTAGCTGAGCTACAAGGGAAGCCCATATTAGTAGTACTTTTTTTATTATTACCATTATAACTACTTGCAGTTGAGGATATGTGACTATTTCAATCACTTGACATTCCCAAAAAAGTATTTCAGCCCTCAGAGCCCTGTTTTGGAACTATGTGGACTTTTTCTTTCCTTACATTGATTAATAAAATATCAAATCTCTACAAATAAACCAGGAGAATAGCAATCAGATTGGTAAGGATGTTTATATTGTACTGTGAGCATCCATAGAAAACTGAAGTTAGAATAGTCACTCTCTGGCCTTCTGGCTATATATTGTCCTGGAACACATTTTTATTTTATTTTATTTATTTATTTTTTCATTTATTTTTATTAGTTGGAGGCTAATTACTTTACAATATTGTAGTGGTTTTTGTCATACATTGACATGAATCAGTCATGGATTTTACACGTATTCCCCATCCCGATCCCCCCTCCCACCTCCCTCTCTACCCGATCCCTCTGGAACACATTTTTAATGGGTGCCTTAACACCCATCCTTGGTCAGGGAGCTGACCTTTAGGAATATATGAGAAAAGAGTATTGCCTGGAGAATTCCATGGACAGAGGAGTCTTTCAGGCTACAGTCCGTGTAATCACAAAGAGTTGAACACAACTGATTGACTAACATACATACATACTAAAAGTGTTTAAGGTTTAGCTAACCAAGTAGAAAGCATTAAAATATCAACTAGTGCCCAATCTGGCAACTTCTTCAGTTGGTTTGTCTCTTTAAGATATTTGCATAAGAGCTAAATATTTCCATACCATCAGCTAGTTTGGAGCACATGATAATATACACTTTCAAATCAGCTGTCAGTAATTAACTTTCTTATTGTCTGAGCTTCAGGAAACAGCAATAAACATTATCTCTGGATTTTGTTACGGTTCACCATGGAACTTCCAAAAAGATGTCAAAAACTTTGTCATAGCTGTTAATTATGTTTTTCTTACTGACTGAGAAAGAGTTAGAGAGATGCTAGCAAGCACAGTTGAATGAAATCATAATAATTTCTGCAAACTGATTTTATCTCTGCCACTGGACTTTATTCTTGGTACTTGAAGGCGTATAGATATTTTCTCAGAAAGTAGAAACTCAGGAATATGCTGAAGCAGACTTTCTACATAGTCATGACCATGTAGAAGACACGGCAATTAAGTGATCTTCTTTCACCTAGTTCACATGTTTTATACATGTGATTCCAGAAAATTTTAAAAAAAAATCCTATTTTTTTTCTCTTTTCCAGGGGATCTTTTCCTCTTCTTTGCAAGAAGCCATCCTAGATGAAAACGAAAGCACAAAAGACAGAAACTGTCACTCTGCTGAAGTCTGTCTTCTAGAAGAGGGGAGTGAACCAATCATTTAACTTCAAAAATATGGTGTTAATAATTTTTCATAGGTGCTACAAAGAATACAAAACAGAAACATTGCACAGAGTGACTTTTCATGGAACGCTTCTTGAAATAGGTGGTTATGGTAGAGATCAGGCAATTTTAAAAGATGACCTCTAAGCAGGGACATGGTTAAAGAGGAGTGGCCAGATGAGTGAATCTGGGGGTGGGGAGAGTGTTTTAAACCATCACATTTTATGTTGATCAAGCATTGGTCGTGATATGGTAGAAGATGGAAGGAAAGGACAGAGAGGAAAAGGAAGTTGTGGGTATGTGAGATGTAGCAAGAACCAGTACAGTGAGAGTTGAACAAGCCCTGCAGCAGAGAGTTCCACACACTTTGAGTTATCCTAACTGCGAAGGGGGTGCATTTTATCATGGTGTACTGTATTTTTGTTTTAGCAAAGAAGTTGTAGTTCAGATGGTAAAGAATCTGTCTTCAGTGTAGGAGACCCACATTCAATCCCTGGGCCTGGAAGATCCCATGAAAAAAGGAATGACTACCCACTCCAGTATTTTTGCCTGGAGAATCCCATGGACAGACGAGCCTGGTGGGCTACAGTCCGTGAGGTCAGAGAGAGGCAGATGCGACTAAAAATAATGTGGGATTTCTCTTTCAAATAGACAAATATTGCTAGTTTTAAAAAGGGAAGACTATTGTGACACTATTTTTGTTATGTGTTAGCAAAGTAAGAGCTGTATTTGTGTCCTTGGTTGGTAAATGTAGAATGCAATATAAGAAAACTATTGCCAAATAAATTATGGAGTTTTAAGCCAAAGGTATTTTTTCACTCTCTTTTTTCTTGCCATTTTATTTTTTTAACTTTTTATTTTATATTGGAGTATAGTTGATTAACAATGTGGCATTAGTTTCACGTGTACATAAAGTGCTTCAGTATACAAATACATGTACCTATACCTTTTCAAATTTGAGTTGTTAAATAACATTGAGTAGAGCTCTCTGTGCTATAGAGTAGGTCACTGTTGGTTATCAGTTTTAAATATTGCAGTGTGAACATGTCAAATGTATTAGATACGGGTCTTAGAATGACTGGGGAGAGAGGGGAAACAAGAATTTCAGGTTTTCGGTAGAAAGCAACTGAATGCATAATCTTGCTACCAAAGAAACAGGAAATACTGGGATTTGAGGGAGGTGTTGGGAGAAGGGAACCATACATCTGAGAGTTGACATCTCAGAAGAGATATTAATAGGAAATTAAAGAATAGTCTGACAAAAAAAGAATAATCTGGCAGATGGGTACATTAAATTAAAGCCATTGATAAATAGAGTATATGAAAAAATACATATGGTGTATGTTATCTTTCTGGATATAAATAATTACATTAGAAAGATGACCTCTTACTCTGATGTTATATTATACAAATACATTCCATCAAAACAAAAAGGAAGCCATCCTTTCCCTTTATAGTAGGGCAGCTGTTGGGAAGAATTTCATCAGGATGCCGGATTACGTGCTCAGCCCTAAATTAATCACAGAAGTGGGGGATGGGGTGACGACAATGACACCTTGCTTGAGTGTTTGCTAGAAAAGGGTCCTACTGAAGGGAGATCTCCAATAAATAAATGGTGACATTATACCTATAGTGAAATGAGAGGGAAAAATCTTGCACAGACAAACAATGGCTGTGGTATTCAATCAAGTTGACTCCATTTTTTCATCTTTAAGCCAATAATCTATCGCCACAGAGTTCACCAAGAAAGTAAACTGTCAACCACCACTATTAATGGCTGAAATGGTTGATTACCTTGAAGAATAAATATCATATTACAAATTAGAAAAAGAAAGACTTCACAGAGACAAAGCACTGCTTCCTCAGATAATCACAGTAAGTGCATATTCATCTTGAGACTATTCTTTTTAATAATAGAAAAGAATTCAAATAGAATGCAGAAGTGGAGCCACATAGAAATGGCAGCAAAAAGCAGTATGTAGAGCATGCCTGGAATAGAGTTAATTGTTCCAGAAAAGCTAAGATTAAGAACTCCACGACAACACGGATCTAAATGAGTATATAGATACATATTGACTAGTAGTTCAATTTTAACTGTAGAAGGGATAGCTTAAATAGGACAGTAAAAGGGTTACACTTCCTGAACCATTTAAAATGCTTTCTGAGTCACCAGGCAACACTGTACTCTGTATTTCCTAGAGAACAAGGCGTATGTTTGACAGAGGATCTTTAAGTCACAAAGCAGTTGGCAAAGTTAATAGGCTGGCTTCAGAAAGCAAATCTGGAGGTAGTCTAAAAGTGGATAAGTAGATGGGGCCACCCACTCAGCAGTTCATTCGCACTCTACAATTCAATGATTTTTTCTTTCTAGTAGATAGATGGAAACATATAATTGAGGACAAAACATCTTTTTCTAAACTTTTTAAAGTTGAATTATAGTTGATTTACAATGTTGTGTTAGTTTCTTCTGTAAATCAAAGTAACTCAGTTATACACACACACATATATATACATTCTCTTTTAGATTCTTTTCCATTATAGTTTATCTCAGGACACTGAATATATATATGTAATATATATATATGTAGTTGAATATAGTTCCTTGTACTGTACAGTAGGGGAGCTTCCCAGATAGCACAGTGGTAAAGAATCCACTTGCCAATGCAGGAGACTCAAGAGACTTAGGTTTAGTCCCTGGGTGGGGAAGCTCCCCTGGAGTAGGAAATGGCAACCCACTCTAGTATTTTTGCCTGGGAAATTCTATGGACAGAGGTGCCTGGTGGGCTACAGTGCATGGGGTCACACAGAATCAGACTATTAAGCACACACACATAAACACAGACACACACACACACACAGACTCAGACACACACACACACACACACACTATGGTATGGCCTTGTTGTTTATCCATTTTACATGTAGTAGTTTGCATCTACTAACCCCAAACTCCCAGTTCATTCCTGCCCTCCCACCTCCACCCTGGTAAGCACAAGTCTATTCTCCAAGTTTGTGAGCCTGTTTCTGTTCTGTAGATAGGTTCATTTGTGTCGTTATTTTCGATCAAACATATAAGTGATATTATATGGTATTTGTCTGTCTCCTTTTGACTTACTTCATTTAATATGATAATCTCTAGTTGCATTCATGTTGTTGCAAATTGCATTATTTCATTCTTTTTTTATGACTGAGTAGAAATACTTCCTTTTTAATATCAAAAAATATATTGTATATAAAGTGGCTAATGCACATTAAAAGATATATTTCTATGGCTCTTAGTTTTAAGACTACTTTTCTTTTGCTCTATTTGACCTTACATCTCACAGTTCCAACATTGCCATGACTAGCAAATGGTCCTTCTTTATTGCTATAATCATTGAGGCTTTCTATACCATATGCTTTCTAAAGGATGAACATGAAAAAAGTAAAACTAATCATTTAAATTAGTTTCAGGGATACTGTTCTTGGCACAGAATAGAGTTTATGAATCTTTTGCAGCTATTTCAACTCACAATGTACCAGCTTCTGTAGATTTAACTCTCAACCTATCCTATATTTTCTTGACCTTGAACACTTATTAACATTTTATGATTCTAGAATAGTCCTTACTCCATAATGGCCATACTCTTTTATGATCTATTACAATAATAGATTACACAATTATTTTACAGGATAATATATTCAAATCCTCTGAATTTTTAGAAAGCCTTTGAGGGAAATGTGAATAGGTCTAACAGGGTAAAAGAAATGACCTAGCTACATTCTCTTAAACTCTGACTTATCTCTATAAAAGGAAAACCTGACTCAGCGAAATCCATCAGCAAGATCAAAGACTCCTTCCTTCTATCTTCAGGCTGATAAGAGGGAATAGTTTCTCTATTTCTACAAAAACAGAAATATTCCTTCTTATCTCTATTCTAATAATTAGCACACAGATATAACACCAGTATTATATTTTCTTTTGTTTTAAATATAAAATTCATTTTGAAACAAGTATCAAAGCCTTGTAACTATACTTAGCCATTTCATATTATATACTGCTTCTAATGGTGAATTTCAGTAGTCTCTTTGAAAGGAGCATAAATCTTAGAAGTCAGATAAAATTCTTTTTGGCTTCATGGTTGGGTTTCAGGAAAGTGAAATGAAGTAGGTTCGAAGTCCTCTCTGGAGAAAACGGAGCAACACAGCTGTTAATCATGTTTGTGGCAAGCAGAAATGCAAAGCCTCTAAAATAATCAGGAGACTTACATCTAAATGAGCATAAAGATGAAATAGATAGAGGTGCATAAAATATTGCAGGGACTTTTTACTATTATGTTCATTAAAGTTCCAGCTTAATGCATGCTTTATTGCCCAGAAATTCATTTCATTTGCATTTTAACTGGGTTTTAGTCAAGTTAATCCTTTTTCTTCCCTTGCAAAGAAACTATTCAGCAACTACAGCAAAATACTGAAAGAAGAGAAATAAATTGGAATATTCTACTTATACTAAAACTTTAATCTGTCATAGTTTACTAAAGAAAAAGAATGTCTATACCAAGTTCACTAGATCACATTATTTTGACAGGAAAAAGCATTTATGTAACATCCAGTAAGCTCTATTAGATAACAAAAAGAAATGTGTTCATTTATGCTAAACATTTAACATTAAGGGAGATTCAGCAAAATCAACATCTTATTTTTACAGGAGTGAAAAATTATAAAGTAACCACCCATTTACAAACATGCTATTAATTTTCATAAGAGGCTAAAATATGTAATACCATGAATCATTTAAATGGTGTGTAAATTAAAGAGCAATTCAAGTTGTACTTTGAAAGTGTGAGCATTCAGTTCAGTAACATCTTAACCTAACAGAGAAAGCTCTCTTTTTAATGTAGAAGAGTAAGTTTATTTCCTAAATCCTTGTGACTGTAAGGTCCGCATGAAAACAATCGAGATCTGGCTGTGGGTCAATATTTTAAACACACAAACTGCTGAGCCCTTAGTAAAATATTAAATAGTAAAATAATCTCTTCGGGCAAACAGAAACCTTAGTAAATCTCAAAGAAAAAGACGTGAGATAAAGGAATGAAAAAATGATGAGGACAAATAATGTCCTCAGATAAAAGGAAACTTTCTTCATTATCTATTTTGAAATATTTAACATACATATGTATAGATAAAATACAGTATTTTGATCATAACCATCAATATTTGTTGAGAACTATCTCTAAATTTTCTTTTAGTAAAATGTCTTTTTAAAGTCTGTGCTCTTAAGAAAACATGAACATTAAAAAAAAATACAGGAGTATAGTTGCTTTAGAATACTGTGTTGTTTTCTGCAAAGTGAAATGTGTATATGTATCCCCTCTTTTTGAATTTCCTTCCCATTAAGATCACCACAGAGCACTGGGTAGAGATTTTCCTGTCCTATACATTTCAGTTCTCATTGGTTATTTATATTATACATAGTAGTGTAAATTTGTCCATCCCAGTCTCCCAATTAATCCCAGCTCCCTCTTTCCCCACTTTTCTGTCCATAGATTTGTCCTCTATGCCTGTGTCTCTACTTCTGCTTTCAAATAGGTTCATTTGTACCGTTTTCTGGATTCCACATATAAGTGTTAATAAACAATTTTTTTTTCTCTTTCTGATTTCACGCTGGATGACAGTATCTGTAAATGGCACAGTTTTATTCCTTTTCATAGCTGAGTGATATTCCATTTTATATATGTGCCACATTTTCCCTCACTTACCATCTGGGACCTTTTTTTGCACAAAGTGCCCTGATTACTCTAGCTTACTCATCTTGTACTGTGCTGAGTTGCTCAGTCATGTCCAGCTCTTTTCGACTCCATGGACTGTATTCTGCCAGACTCATCTGTCCATGGGGATTCTCCAGGCAATAATACTGGAGTGGGCTGTCTTGCCCTCTTCCAGGATTACTCACCTTACCATAAGTCATGTTTTCAAATTTGGGGTGACTTTTTGTGATGTTTGTTGATAGTCTATTTAGAAGATTTGCTGCTATGAACTACTATTTTTTTAAAAAAGTGTTTTAGTGCCAATTATTTGAAGTATTTACCAAGAAAGGTAGAGTGCAGGAAAAAGTCCTACATTTGTTTCAAATATATTTATTTGAAATTTATTAATTTACTTGAATTTATTTGAAATTGTCTGAAGAAAATTGAGCACTATGATTTGAAATAATTAAAAGAAATTAAACAGAAAGCCATGTTTTTTTACCCATCTTCACTTCTGCTGATTAATGCTAGACATAAATACAAGAAATTTAAAACAAGCCTATCCACTAAGAGTTAGATGATCTTTATAATCCAATTAACTTCTAGCACATTTCTGCTTAAAGGTAAGCATGTTCAGTCACTCAGTCATGTCTGATTCTCTTGTGGCCCCATGTACTGTAGCCCTCCAGGCCTCTCTGTCCATGGGATTTCCCAGGCAAGAATACTAGAGTGGGTTGCCATTTCCTCCTCTAGAGAATCTTCCTCACCAAAAGACCAAGTCCACATTTCCTGTGTTGCAGGTGGGTTCTTTGTGGCTGAGCTAGTACGGAAGCCCATTTTCTCTAAACTCAGTGATTAAAAATTCAATGTGTATTTCAATCGGGAAATAAGCCAGTTCCTAGCAGAATGGGCTCAACAATTTTATAATAAAAATTAAGCAGTAGAAATGTGATAGCAAAATATTGATATTTTAGACAGAAGCTACATCATATGACCAAGTCCTCACATAGAAAATCATCTCATCCTCTTGCCCAGTAGTTTTACAGATACTTTTAGTCTTTAATTTTTCTGTGCACATGGGCGGCCAATGTTTCTCACCCCCTTATAGCTAATGGGGCGCTTGTCCAGTACCCACCAATGATATGCAAGAAAAGTGAATTGCCTCATTTTTACAAGGTGATATTTGAGAAGAAATGTAAGCTTTCTATGTTCTTTCTTAGGTCTTGGTAGGGTCCAGGAGTCCATGTGTTTTAGATGGAGAAGCATGGTGGAAGCAACTGATTTCCTGAGATACCATATGGAAGACCACTATCCAAAAAGTTAGGAAGCTCAGGCAGCATGCACCTCTTCTGAATTTGGCCACTGATACCTGGTTTTGCATCAGAACCTAGTCTTTCCTGACTAATCAAATGGGTAAATTCCAGAAGATTTTACTTGTGTCTCACAATTTGTTTTGCACACATGTGGGCCCCCAATTTGTTGAGCTTTAATATGTGGCAAGAAGCGTTAATGCTGTTACTGAAGATATATTCTGCAAAGCACAGTTATCACAAAGGCCACTCTTTATAAAAGACAATGTTTATGATGGAACATCCAGAACAAATTATGGTCATGACACGGAGCTGTTTTCAGGTCTGTGGCAATGTCAGTACTTACTGAGAAATAATATATTCCACAACCTTGAAGAGAATATCCTTCTCCATTCTTATATTTACTAGGATGGTTTCTGACCATTAATCATAAAGGGTTTCTACAATAGCAGCAGGCTAATATGATGATTTTAGTGATCCATGGCATACAAATACCATGGAATGTTTCAAGAGATAAACTAGCTGAAGGATCTGTCTGTCACAGTTTTTGAGTCTATCAATCTCTCTCCATGTTATCTGCTCAACTCTTGAAATCTCATCATCCATTACTTGTAGCAGATCTGCCTTCATAGGCAGAGAGAAGCACTTCCACTCCTAGGACACCTCATCTAGTCTTAAAAACAGGGTTCCTGATTTTTAGCCATTAGTGTAAAAACACACAAATCTGACTTGACAGTAACAAGTGTGCCTCTGGCAAAGATATTTTCTCTCTGAAAAATCAGGAAGTTTGATATGGAATTTTAAAGTGACTAAATGGTGGAAATATTCTGCGGTGAGGACATTTCCAAATTTCTCGTGTTTAATACATACAGAACTTCTAGAGAAGCAGAGCTGTTGCTGGATAAATGTGCTGTTTTTCCAGGAAAGCTGAGAAGAACTTGGGCCAGAACATTGCTGTGAAGGTTTTATATTTTTGAACAGTGAGCATGTGTGCAAGCACACAGGAGAAAGATAGAGAAAGAAATTTTCGGGAAAATATTTCTTACCATCTTTTGCCCTCAGCTTTAAGAAAAACAATAATAATGACAAAATGATGATCATTAGGAGCCCTGTAACTTGATGAACTCTGTGGCCTTTAAACTGGAGTTCTGAGATGAAGCATCAAATTTCACCTAAACTGTTGAATGTTCCTTGCACAACTTACATGGACATATTGGCCCTGTTTCAAAACAGAAATGGCATAAATTTCACAGTTGCTCATCTTTCCAACAGAAAGGGGACCAAAAAGAAGGTGATAGTGTCATAATTCTGTGGTCTTGCTGGACTGAAGTAGCATGGCTCAATGGAGATGGGAAGGCTACTGGAACAGCCCAGATATGGGGTTAATGGCACAAATAAATTTCAAGGCAAGTCAGCCCTAGGAGCCTAATGACCACAAAATATCCAATCATTTTGGGACAAGGAAGACAGGTACCCTAAATTGAGGACTTCTTGGAATCATGCATGTGGTAGGCTGTGATTCTTCCATTTTGGTTAAGCCATATAACTTCTGAGAAATGGGAGATAAAATCTAGTTTAGAGTGACTAGCCTTGAACTGTTGGATCAGGGTGCCAAGAAGAACTGAATTAAGAAGATAGATTCAAATTCATTCAAATTGAATGAGTTAGGAAATCAAAATTTTGATAAGAAAATAGATATAGAGTACTAATATAACAAGGTCAGATATATTCATAGATCTTTGGAATAGTAAATTTAAATCCAAACATTTCACAATTTTAGGCAAAATTTTAAAAATAATCCTCAGAATTGATTCAAGATTAGTGCTGGGTAGGCAAGTCTTGAGTATGTAGTGAAAAGATCTTAATAGTTGAAAGAACCAACTGATCAATTAAGGCTTTTCAAAATCTAGGTCATAGAAATTGATGGAAGTCTTATTTAGGTAAAGCAAATCCCTAGATATGCAGTACATGAAATGAAAATTTCCAACTAAAAGATACTAAGGAAGAGGACAGTTTTAGTAGCAAAATGAAATTGATACATTTCCTTAAGTTCACATCTAAGCCAGGAAACTAATGAGACATACCTATAAAGTTATGTTTATTTCATGACTCAATTTTGCTTGTATCCATTATTTGACTATTACATATAGTTTTAATTTATATCCTGCCTCATTCTAAAATAGATTTTAAAGTATATTGCAAAAAAAATATAAAATAAATGGAATATCCTAAATTTAGGTGCAGGAAAATATGAGCAACTGAGAATTAGGGCTGTCTGATTTGAAAAGATATTTTATAGATGATAGATGATCCAGGCACTTTGGTAGACTGATGACTTGTATCTTAGCTCTAGGCTTTCTAGCAAGTATCTCAGAAATTTTATAATTCATACACTTCACCATATTCATAATATAAAAGTAAAATTATTTGCCTTATATCATTATACTTAAATGAAGACTCAGAACAAATTTCTCACGAGAGCCTTCAAGTAGATATGAATAATGCAAGAAACAATGTGCTCAACAGACATGATAAAAAATGTGTTGATGGATTTTAAATATAAAGTGTCTTTATTCTATAGAGGACTAGCATTAATCATGGAAGTGATACTATTCAAATAGAACTGGTATGATCCAAACAAATAGAATGTGTGTAATGCTGTCCTGATTTCCATTTTCTCTGAAGGACATGACACATCTCCTTAGGGATAATTAATGGGGAAGACATGACATATTTTCTTATCACATTTTTTGGGCCCCCAATAGAGGGTTTTCTATCACAGAAAACCCTTACCTTTACTGTCAGTTAAAATATAGGTAGGGTTTCCCAGGTGACCCAGTGGTGAAGAATCCACCTGCCAATGCAGGAAATGCAAGGGACATAGGTTTGATGCCTGGGTTGAAGATCACTTGGAGTAGAAAATGGCTACCCACTCCAGTATTCTGGCCTGGAAATTCCTTGGGCAGAGAAGCCTGGCAAGCTATTGTCCATAGGGTTGAAAGAGTCAGAAATGACTGAGCACACACACACAAACACACACATATACACAACATAGGTAGCTTGAAGTGTTTGATGCACAATATAAAATTTGATGCCAAACCAACCTGGCATTATCTGATGCTCTAGAGTAATAAAAAGCATATAGGGTTTCATCCAAGTTTTGGGGGTTTAAAGCTTTTACATGCTTGGGATCTTATTTACACAAATATATTTTAAAACTCTCATTTTTCAAATTAAAAAATTTTGGTCAGGTGAACCCATTGCTAGAGCCCCACACAGGACATTGGGAGAAGGTGACGAGGGTAAGGGTGAAGATCAAACTTTATTAGCTCTAGACTCATCCCCAAATTATATTAACAGTAGTTTTGACATTTTTGTTTTCAGAAACATATTCTGTGATGCTTTCTTGTGATGAAGTTGTGGAGACTCAGAGGAGAAGGAAACGGTTGAAAAAGTGATTTGGTATTCTAATATCGATGTCAAAGGTTGAAGATGTTAGGTAAAAAATAAAAATTAAAAAAAACCTGAATAAACTATGAGCTTTCATGAATACTAATATATCAATGTTGATTTATTAATGGTAGCAAAATGGTCATACTAAGGCAAGGTGTTAAAAAGAGAAAGCAATTTTCAGGAATATGCAAACATATATGAGAACTCTCTGTACTGTCTGATCAATTTTTTGTAAATCAACAACTGTTCTAAAAAGCATAGTCCATTAATAAAAATATTAAAGTTACAATCAGTAATAAAAAAAAGCAAATAAAATTTAAAATGTTAAAGTGTCTGAATAGAAATTTCTCTAAAGATGTACAAAAAGCTAATAAGTATGTGAAAAGGTATCTAATATTAGCAGGGATGATGAAGATAAAAATCACAGTGATACATACTTCACAGTCACCAAAATGCCTATAACAAATGAATTTCTGTACTGCACCTACCAGAGATAATATATGTCAGAAATTCAGTTAATAGATAATGAAGAGATTTAAGAAAAATTCAATGGCAGTTAGAATAAAAAGAAAGAATAACTTTGAATAACATTTAGCCAAAAAATAATTACTTGACAATGTGGAGCAACTCAGAGGGAAGCAAAGGGGATAACACTTATGCTTCTATCTTAAGCAGATCAGCTGAAAAGTGAAAGTGAAAGGGGCTCAGTAGTGTCAGACTCTTTGGGACCCCATGAATTATACAGTCCATGGAATTTTCCAGGCCTGAATAATGGAGTGGGTAGCCTTTTCCTTCTCCAGAGATCTTCCCATCCCAGGGATTCTTTACCAGCTGAACCACCAGGGAAGCCCAAGAACACTGGAGTTGTTAGCCTATAGCTTCTCTGGCGGATCTTCTGACTCAGGAATCGAACCAGAGTCTCCTGCATTGCAAGCAGATTCTTTATTCAGGTCAGCAGAGCTTATGTCATTAACAGACACAGCATACAAAAAAAGGACAAGCAAATGTGGTGGATTCCCGCTGTGGATAATTCGGAAAACTGTAAAAGTAAACGATTGACATCAAAAGAGAAAAAACTCTCCATTGCAGATTGATGAAAGACTGCTGTGCAGTGTTATGGTTTAAAGTGAATCTGTTAAGATATAGAAAGTTAATTTTTTCTGTATTCAATTTTCAAAAATTAACTTTGCAAGCTTGAAAACAACACTTTTCACTTGTAAAGGGTATAGTTTTATACCCTTATTGGGTTAAGTGACAAAAAAGTGGGAGTGATTGAATTGAAGTAAATGAGAATATTGAAACTTTTATGAAAAATCAGATCTTCAGGTGAATAAACACACTTTTCTCCAACAAACATTTTAACAAGTGAATTCTTTGTTTATTCTTTAAAACATAAATAATGTGGGTATCACACGATATAGTCTCTTTTGGCTATCTAGTGCTATGTGACATAATACCCCAACATTTAGTGTCTTAAAGCAGGGGATGGCAACCTATGCTCATGGGCCAAACCCTGCCCTGGGGATTTTCTCTGTTTGGCCTATGGGTGAAGAGTGGCATTTACATTTTCTAAAGGGTTGTAAATTTTTTTATAAAAGTTTGAAAAAAATTGTATGTAGCTCATATACATACCTTTACATAAATATTTGCTGATAGATGCCCTAAAATAGGGTGAAGGCAATGGCAACCCACTCCGGTACTCTTGCCTGGAAAATCCCATGGATGGAGGAGCCTGGTAGGCTGCAGCCCAAGGGGTAGCAAAGAGTCGGACATGACTGAGCGACTTCACTGTCACTTTTCACTTTCATGCATTGAGAAGGAAATGGCAACCCAGTCCAGTGTTCTTGCCTGGAGAATCCCAGGGACAGGGCAGCCTGGTGGGCTGCCGTCTATGCGGTTGCACGGAATCAGATATGACTGACGTGACTTAGCAGCAGCAGCAGCAGCAGCCCTAAAATAATCTCAAGGCTTTGTCATGATTTTGCAGTTTAGGCAGGGCTGGACAGAAATGTCTCCTCACTGTTAGAAAAGCGTTGCCTGGAGTAATTTTCAAAGTGGCCTCAATCACACGACCAGAAGTTAATTCTTGATCTTGGCAGGGTGCTTAGCCTGAGCTGCCAACTGGAAAAGCTGGAGATTGTGAGTTCATTTGGAGCTGTCAGTTGAGATGGTATGTAAATCTGGCCTCCTCTCTTTCCATGAGCTTTTAGGGCCTCTTCATGTTGCTACTTGAGCTTCCTTACAGCATGGTGTTTTTAAAAAAGAAGCATTCTAAGAGAGTTGCCCGCAGGTCTCTAAAGACCCAACCTCAGAAATTATAGAGCATCCCATTAGGTCCTTTCTATTAATTGAATGCCTTCACATTAGCAGCCATATTCACGAGAAAGGGAAAGAGAAAATACATTTTGATGGAAGAAATGGCAAAGGATATCCCTCTTCAATTTACCAGATAGTCCTCAGAATAAAGCTACTATTGCAAACTCTCAAGTAGACCTTCACAAAATTTGAGAACGAAAGATGCAGTCTAGTTTTTATGAGAAGAGTCAGAATGTGCAAGAGTAATTTAAATATTATGCTGTTATGTAAGTATTTCTAGACTTTCAAGCTTATTCTGGTTTTCTGGTTCTAAACAAAGAGTAAAAACTAACCCAGTATTTGAATTTATAAAGTAATTTGTTTCAGCAATTTCTCCATTTATTTATTTTTTCCTATTACATCTAATGAAATGCAAAGGTTAAACTGAAGTGTTTGGAACTATAACTTTCTATGGAGATACCAATGGGTAATTCTATCAAGATTTGATATGACATTTGTGAGTTAAAAATATGTCAGGGGTGTGTATTAGCTCAGGAATTGGTCCAGATAAAAAATAGAAGTTTAAAAAAATTACCAGCATTTTGTAGTACAGGTTACAGATATAATCATGTGAGAGAAATTTATAAAGACAATTAAATATCCTTATAAAAATCAAGGTTTTAACATTAAGTTAATTTAGCAAGTTAATTAATTTGTTAAATGTCTCTAGCAAATATATATTTGTTGTTCATAGACTTTTCTGCTTTTCTTTAAAATATGTAATTTCTCTATTAATAGAAGTGGTGATATCCTTTGTGGAAAGGATATCATTTTATACTTGTATGAGGTTGTAATTTCTATTTCTTATGGTTGTGGAGTAAAACACATTTTTAATCATATAATTTGCTTTAAAAACATACATTGCAAATACACACACATCCATATGCATCCCTAGAAGACATGTGTGCCTTTTCACAAAAAAATAAAATGCCACATACAGAGTGTTAATATATATTTCTTCTTATGTTTCAATGGACCGAAATTTACTGAGTTGCTTAGTAAACAATTAGCCTGTCACAATTTCATAAATGTTGACAGAAGATTCAAGAATCCTGGGTCACAGACAAAGGGTTTTATTACTGTAACAGAGAAGACACTATGAGTTTTGGGTTTATGTTTTACTTCTTGCCCCAGAAATCCCATGGAGGTAGTGCAGGTAGGTCTAGATGGATGCTGCAAATGTGATTTGCACAACAGCTGAGGAAACCTGCCTTTAGGAAACACCAAGCTTTTATAATGAGATGTCAGCAAATCTGCCTAAACTTTGCCCAGTAGGAAGATATTATCTTTACTAAATGTTAACACACCTGCCTTTTGCTCTGGAGGGAGACAATCTGTCTGTCTTGTAAGGCTATTCATTATGTGAACACTCTTCAAAAGATAGTCTAAAAGGCTATCAGTGTCTCTGGCAACCTGATGTGTAGAAATGTAAAAGGCCCAGGGATAATTCTCTTCCAACATAAATTATTACTCTTCTTACTTTTCAGTTTAAAATATGAAGTTTGTGTGTTTGTGAAAATAAATTCCTCATACAGTTGTAAAGATCTGATGGAGAATGGCAGCAGTATAATTCATTAATTTAAAAGCAACCCTGATATCGAACTTTTCATATTAAATTTTATTACCATAGAAATATAATTTTGGAATATCTATCCTGGATCACTATTATTTTTTTAGATCTTCCTTTATGAGTTGATTACCTCGAAACTCAATGAACATTTTGTTGTGGGTTCATGAGTTGGGAGTATATTAACTCTGAATATTTGATTTGGAAGCTTCTAATAGAAATTAGGTTGCCAACAATAATGTTCTATTAACAGATCATGATTTGCAGGCAATTAAATCTAATAGTCACATAGACTAACTGAACTGTTGATTAGTGAATAAATATATGCTTTTTGTATAGTTTGTTTCAATTTCTCTGTGGAAAATGTGCTTCAGCAAAAAGAAAATTGAGAGTTTGGAAAATGTTTATATGATTCTACATCTTTAAAAGAAGTATGACCACATAATTTATTATTCAAATCAAATTATTTTGAGAATGTACAAGGATGCTATTAATTTTTTCACATGATAGTAAATATGAAGCTGGATTGTACAAGATCAACAAGGATATATAGTCACCATTCTTATAATCCCCAAATTTTATCACCATCTATAAGATTTTATTTTTTCTTCTAAAGTATCACAGACATACCAATGGATATTCAGTTCCTATTAGAGAAGCTTGGAAATGACAAATGTTTTAAAGGATGTCCCATCTTCAGGAGTATTGGAGGGCTAGATAGATTCAACATTTTCTTATTTCACCCTGTCGAAGTTTATTTCATTACTTTTTTAATATTCATAACTTATATTATGAAACTCCATATTTATTGTGCACTTTTTTCCCCAAGCACTGTGCTGTGAATTTTCCATCAATTATTTTATTTATTCTTCATTCCATTCTGTCCTATATGTTCCAATATTCTCACCACTTTATAGGTGAGAAAATTAAGCCTATGGAGACTATGACATGTGCAAATTCCCACAGTCTGTATGGGGTGGAGTCAGATTTTGAACCTAGCCAATCTGACTCTGCAATCTTTATTTGTAACAGCTATGCCATTTGTGATTATATATAGATTTAGTATGAGCAGGTTAACTCTATTACTCAGTTATATATTTGATTTGAGGTAGATAATCACCAGGGAAAAACACTAACAATTTTAGGAAACAATTGCTGGAGGATGGGGAAATAGTTGGCCATTTAAAGCTGCTCACTTTGCACAGATGGATAAGGAAATAGCAACCCACTCCAGTATTCTTACCTGGAGAATCCCAGGGACAGAGGAGCCTGGTGGGCTGCCATCTATGGGGTTGCACAGAGTTGGACACGACTGAAACAACTTAGCAGCAGCAGCAGCAACTTTGCACAAAACAGGTAGTGACAAAAGATGACCTATTCATGGATATTGATGAGCCAAAGTGAGTTGTTTGATTTCTTTAACTGATACAATTTTCCAAAATTCTGAAATATGATCTCATTACTTAGGTTTACCAACTGAACCATAATTTGATAGTGAATATAGAAAATTTAGATCGTGATGAATGGATAAATTCTATCCTTGGTGGGTATAAAAGTGAAATTCTCTTGAAATCACTCATGTTTCCTTCCCTTTCTATTATTTTGAAAGTGAAAGTCACTCAGTCGTGTCCAACTCTTTGTGACCCCATGGACTACAGAGTCCATTGAATTCTCTAGGCCAGAATACTGGAGTGGTTAGATGTTCTCTTCTACAGGGGATCTTCCCAACCCAGGGATCAAACCCAGGTTTCCTGCATTGCAGGCAGATTCTTTACCAGCTGAGTCACAAGGGAAGCCCTCTATTAAGCTGATTTATACCTTAATCTGCTGGATAAGACCATAAAATGAGAATCAGTTCAGTTCAGTCAGTCAGTCATGTGTGACTCTGTGACCACATGGACTGCAGCATGCCAGACCTCCCTGTCCATCAGCAACTCCTAGAGCTTGCTCAAACTTATGACTATCAAGTCAGTGGTGCCATCCAACTATCTCATCCTCTGTCATCCCCTTCTCCTCCTGCCTTCAATCTTTCCCAGCATCAGGGTCTTTTCCAATGAATCAGTTCTTCACATCAGGTGGCCAAATTATTTGAGTTCAGCTTCAGTATCAGTCCTTCCAATGAATATTCAGGACTGATTTCCTTTAGGATTGACTGGTTGTATCTCCTTGCAGTCCAAGGGACTCTCAAGAGTCTTCAACACCACAGTTCAAAAGCTTCAATTCTTCTGTGCTCATTTTTCTTTATGGGGTGATACAAACTTACAAAACTGAGTTAGCTAAAGGAGAATTTTATGCATGTATCTCTTGCTCATTAGGAAGGTGTCTAGAGAGTTAGTCTTTCATTTAGCCTTCAAATAGTTGAAAAGAAATCACAACAAAGACAAGTTCAGATGGGCTAATGGTTGATAAGAATACCAGCATAGACATTAGCGGCAAGAAAATGCAAACAAAAAAAAACATGTTTATCAGGAGGACCGCCTATGTGGTGAGGGATAGATGAGAGGTTAAAAGAAAATTTTTTTCTTCCTTATAGTCTTAAGTTTTGTTCAAATTAGTTCTATTAAGAATGCACACTGACTCATTGGTTCAAATTAGTGTCTGGTCAAATGATCTGAGCATTCAGAATGCTCAATTTCATCAGGCTTAGAGAATGATAAAGGAAAAGGTGTGAGTTGTCAGTCTTTGAAAAAGGCATGTGCCCCTCTGAGCTCCACATAGACATCTATATAGAGGTTAGACTGGAAACTAAATGAAATCATTATGATTCTGACATCAGAGAGAGTTGAAGTCACCAAGTTGAACCAAAGAGCAAATCGATCCACTGAGAGTGAACTTACTTTCTCAGAGGCATCCCTGTTAGTACAGACAAGCTGTAGAGAGGGGAACCAGAACAAACACAGTTGTGGTACAGGTTTTACTTGGTCTTTATCAAAGGCACTTCTATTACTATTATCCCTTGAATCAGACACCTGCTTTTAACATTGCCCTCAATAGTCCATAATTCAAAACCTCTTGTACCATTCTCTTTTTCCATGACCTTTATCAGGTGTAAATGCAGCATTTTAAAGTGATTTGGCACTGTATATTATTTCAAAGGGGAGTCTCATCTGAGGCAAGCATGGGACTTGCATATATAAAGGAGATGAGGACAGTCTCCACACTGAAGAGGATCCCAAGTCTTCAATAGAAAAGTTACTCAGAAGTTGTGCCATTGCATAGTAAGTGCTGTAACCTTGTTCTGCATAGGATTGAGGGAACAGATGTGAAAGACTTACCACGGGAGATAATATTTAAGCTGAATTTGAAAGGTGGTTTGGAGTTCTCCATATAGAATTGGGGAAGCCCATTTTCTTAAATGGCATTAGTATATGTATGCGTGATACTAGAAGGTAAGTTTTGTAACATAGTAGGGATGTCTTTTATTTACTCAAGCATAGAAAATTCTGATATGAAGTAGGCATTTGAATGGTATTTGTTGAATGAGTGAGAGCATATGGCGAATTTTAACAACTGCAGTTGGTTCGATACTGCTGAAGAAGAGAGATCCAGGACAAGAGCTAGCTCCTCTGTGTTCAGGCAGCAGTACAGTATTAGAATACAAGGGGTGATTCTGTGCAGAAAGGATCAGGTAAATATTCAGGGCTGTATTTAGTTACCAGGGCCAGGTAAATATCCAGAGGCAGCACTGGTTGCCTCTCTCTAAATTGTCAAATAAACTTGGTTGTGCAAATTAGAGGTGAAAAGTTAAAGATAAAGGGATTAAGACCAAAATATAAAATAAAAAAAAATTCCTCTGCACTATGATTCCACAGATCTGGAAATTTTTCTGAGTCCTCAATGCCTAGACAAATTGTTCAAGTTTGGCAGAATCTAGTAAGAAATCATAATTTTAATTATGTCATTCTCTCTGCCTTATCTTTATTGGGATAACAAGGAACAATGGAGCTGTAGGGCTCTTCACTATTTAAATATGTAGTTTCCCTCTAATTTAAATAATGAAGGGTCAAATATGCCATAGCAAGTTGCGTGAGCTCCATTCTTAAATCTACGGTGAGCCATAGAATGATTTTAGACAGAGGGTAGGTATATTTAATTTTATACCCAAGGACAGTGAATCTAACTCCAGAGCAAAGGTGAATTTGAGGGGAGTCTACATAGAAGAAATAGAGAGAAGTGTATTCATGCATGTATTAGCTCATGCTAGAACACAGATGTACCGAAGATTAAGTATTTGTGATTATCTGTGCCGGCCACAGGGATGCAGGTGAAAACATGGCAAACTCAAGCTCTGTCCTTGGAAGATCTTATGTTCTAGAAGGACAGAGAAATGCTGAGCTAGTGAGACCAAGTCTGATAAACATTAAACCAAAAGGAAGTAAAACATACAATAAGAGTGTTACAGAATAACCTAAAGACCCATATGCAGATATAAAATGTGTGTACAATAAAATGTAGATTTCAGCAGAAGTTAAGAAGGTGGGAAAGATGAAGAGTATTCCAGGCAAGGGAAGGCCTAAAGAAGAAACGTGAAGAACACTGACTGAATTGGAGTTTGAGGGGAGAATACCAAGGAATGAGACTGGAGAAATAGGCTAGGAAGGATGTAATTTTTTTTTTTTTTCTGAAGTTGTTAAAAGCTTGGACTAATGTAGATAATGCTTGTGTATGTCAGAAGTGATGGAAAAGAAGATAGTAGAGGATTTTTAGATATTTCATTGAATCAAAAGAATGGAAATTGGTGTTTGAAATTTTATTTTTTTTAATTTAACTTTTAAGTCTAGTCTACATGTGTCTGGTTCTTTAAGGTAGTTCTGAGCTAGTTTTTTCACTTTTCATGCTTGGGTATATCATGTATTCTATTTTATAGGAATATATATCATAGCCTTATATAATGGAAATATGGAATATATATATGTGTGTGTGTGTGCGTGCGTGTGTGTATGTCTTTGTATTTAGGTTATTTTGTCTATGTGTATATGTGTGTGTGTGTGTGTGTATGTGTATAGAAAGAAACAGACAGACAGAGACAGAGATATTTTAAGAAATTGAGTCAAGCAATTATACAGGTGAGCAAGTTAAAATCCGCTCTGTAGCCAACAGGCTGGAGATTCAGGTAGGATTTGATGTCATTTTTTAAAAATTATTATTTAAAATAGTTTTTTTGCTTTGCTGCATGGCATGTGGTATCTCTTCTCCCTAACCAGTGATCAAACCTATACTCCCTGCATTGAAAGCACAGAATCTTAACCACTGGACCTCCAGGAATTTCACCACGTTATCTTAATTTTTTAAAATTTGCTAATTAATTTATGTTTGGCTGAGCTAGGTCTGCTGCTGCACAGGCTTTTCTCTGGTTGGGGTGAACAGGAGCTACTCTATCGCAGTGCCTAGGCTTTTCATTGCAGTGGCTTCTCTTATTGCTGAGGGTGGGATGAAGAGCATGCAGGCTTCAGTTGTTGTGGTTCCTAGGCTCTTGATCACAGGCTCAATAATTGTGGTACACTTGCAGAGTTGCTTCTCAACATGTGGGATCTTTCCAGACCAGGGAATGAACCCATGCCTCCTACATTGGCAGATGGATTCTTTACCAATGAGTCACCAGGGAAAGCCTATCTTAAATTTGAAGGATGGAAATTCATACAAAATTTCTATTTTGCAGTCTGTACACAAACTTTCTTTTTCTTTGAGAAAGGTTTTTTGGTTTGCATGATATCCATGTATATTATGGAGAGTAATCCAGCTTTACTCAAAGTCAGCTGATTACCAGTGTTTTATCTACATCTACACAATACTTTTACAGCAATGTCAAAACTGATGTTCTAAAGAAAAATGTTGGACACCATAATCTAGGTAAGGTGACATGTAAAATTACCCATCACAAAGTATCATCATGTCATAATAAAAGGAAGAACTCAGTATCTTGGTCTCCAGTGGCTAAAAATGCATTTTGGGAGGAGAGAGTGGTTGAAAGTGTAG
Source organism: Cervus canadensis (assembly GCF_019320065.1). Taxonomy (NCBI): domain Eukaryota; kingdom Metazoa; phylum Chordata; class Mammalia; order Artiodactyla; family Cervidae; genus Cervus; species Cervus canadensis. The sequence goes on along the minus strand of NC_057401.1, from coordinate 51,011,306 downwards.
AATAATTCTGAGAAATCAATCAATTAAAGTGCTAAAAGGCATTCTCCAAATTTATTTGTGCGAGTAAGCAATAATAAGAACCTAGAAAACCAGGACAAAAAGCCTGATATAAGACACCAGCTAGGGAGCTGAACAGATTTGAGAGAGTTTTTTTGGTAGCACCCATGGGACTTTAAGGTCTTCCTAGGTGAGGCTAGTGGTAAAAAACCTGCTTGCCAATGCAGGAGACATAAGAGATGTGAGTTCAATTCCTGGGTTGGGAAGATGCCCTGGAGGAGGATATGGCAGCTCATTCCAGTATTCTTGCCTAGAGAATCTCTTGGACAGAGGAGCCTGGTGTGCTGCAGTCCATAGGTTGCAAAGAGTCAGAAATGATTGAAGTGACTTACACACATGCACGCGTGCATACACACACACACACACACACACACACACACACGGCCTTTATAGGTTAATGGAAGCTGGTGATGGAGAAGAAACATCAAGGATAGAACCCAGAACTAGCCTTGATCTGGAGAATGAATGTCATTTAGTAAGCCTCAAATACAGGAGGTAGACAGATGTGGGAATATGGGGGTTAAATTATGAGTTCTGTTTGGAATATATCAAATTGTACTTATTTATGGGGTATGTAGTAGAGGACAACCAGCTTTGGAAATTAATGAGTTTAGACAGAGATTTTTTTTTTTTTTTAGAGTGTAAAAGAGAAAAGGAGAAAGATATTTCCTGGGGACAGCAAGCATTAAAGAATGGATAATGAAAGGATTGAGGAAAGTGGAGATAAGGGAATGAAAATCCAGTTTTTCCTTCTGTACTGACATACTGTACAGGCACTTGATAAATTCAAGCCCACATCATGTGGTAGATATATATCCATATCTGTACATTCATTGAGCCTCTGAAATAATAAGCCATTTGCTTAAATTTCTGGTTAAAAGATAGAGATTAAAATACAGATGTTCCTTTCTCTAACTACCAGATTCTGAAGAACTCAGTAATTTCAAGAAACAGAGTGTGGTAGGCAGAAAAATGGTCTACCTTCTGATGGTCCATACTGTCATTTCTAGAATTTTAAATATTCTACTTTAAATGACAAGGTTAAGTTTGCATATGGTAAAATAGAAGGTTATCTTGAATTATTTGGTTGAATTCAATACAGGTAATCTCTTGGGCTCATAAACATGGAAGCAGAATATAGGAGAGTCAGATAAGAGAAACACAAGGATGGAAGAGGAAACTGAGATTGATGAAAATTCAGCTCACCATTGTGCATTAGAAGATGAAAAGGGGGCCATAAACAGAGGAATGTGAAACAGCTTCACAGAAGCTGTGAAGGGCTTGGCTTGATAGTCAGCGAGAAATAAAATCTGAAGAGAGCCCTCAGGAAGGAACGTGTCACCTGGATTTTAGCTGGGTGATGCTATATCCGAAATACAGATAATAAATGTACATTGTTTTAAGCTGCTAAGTGGTAATTTGTTATGGAAGCAATAAAGCACTAATATATTTAGTATGTTTTTATAAATAATATGCATGCATTTGTTTGTGCTAAATTGCTTCAGTTTTGTTCAACTCTTTGTGGCCCCATGGACCAGAGCCCGCCAGTCTCTACTGTCTATGGAATTCTCCAAGCAAGAATACTGGAGTGAATTGCCATGCCCTCCTCCAGGCGATTTTCTTGACCCGGGGATCAAATCCATGTCTCTCATGTCTCCTGCATTGGCAAGCAAGTTCTCAACCTCTTGCACCACCTAAGAAGCACCAAATAATATGCATAATGGTATACTAAATGATAGAGTTAGGAAAATATTAATTAAAATTTTAACACATTTTTAACAATCATTCTGCTCCTGCATTGCTTGTACTATGTGTAATGATGAAAAGTGCATGAGAAAACAAAATTTTCTGAGTATAATCTGTATTTAATTTTATAATAGAAAAGCTACTGAATAAAAAGAATGCATAATTATATTTGCTCCAGAGTTTTCAAAAACAACCAAAACTACAGTCTTGATCATCAGGATAGCATGCCATGTCTTAAAATTCTCACTAAAATGAAATAGTGCAGCCAATTTCATCTTCAGGCAGTAATAAGTTTTTGTTTTACCCCCGGGGTTCTTGGACCAAGGCAAGTGTAGATTGAAATGAACTTCTAGTCCTCAGATTCTTAGACCTATGATGCCAAAATCATTTCTATATATCATATGTTGACCTGTTTTTTTTTTTCCATTTCTCTACTTTATATTATTTATATCATACTTGTTCAAAATAGAGAATACTTTTTATTAGGGAAATAAATCATTGCTGAGAAGTTGATGTACAGGTATTTAGCTCATTTTAGTTCATTTGTCTGTAATTATACTGTGAACCTGAACCCTGTGAAGATAGATTAGTTGAAGTTGGTCTTCACTGTAGCATTAATAGGACAAGATAAATGGAACCAAATATTAATATTTTAGGCTCAGTGTGTTTTCACCGCAGACTGTGAAGTCAACATAGTTTAGTTTTCACTTTATTTTTAAAACCACTAAGACCTTCACACCATTTAAAACAAGCATCTCACTAGTTTGTGAAGACAAGATCCTGTTATTTCTATTCTCTACAAATTCTATTTTCAATATATATATATTTTTTGTTCTCATATTTTCAATGATTTATTCCTTCTAGGTAGAAAAAAAAACCTGTCAAAATAATCCCATCTTTTATTTATTCTAGTTTTTTACAAATTAAGACATGAGGATTTAAGTTATATTTTAATAAAAGGGTAACTATCATCTATCTCACTCACTAACACAAAGTTAAATAAAATTCTGGCTTCCCAGAACAGGCATAGAAATTGTCTTTCTATTTCTGCCCATAATCTCTGTAACACTACCTTACATAACCATACTGGATTCTTTGTTCAGAGTTGGTTTGACAAATCATTTAGTGAATTATAACTGATGTGTTTATCAGTTATGTTTTCTGAGGTGAAAATAAAAATTGTAGGATAAGATCTCTCTCTCTCAAACAATTTGCCATCAAGATCAAATGAAAAGAGAAATATAGAGGAGGAAACTCCAAAGCTTTAAGTAATACTCTATATACATCAACATTATAGTGCAACTTTTCAGAAGAAGTTCACAAATAAAGGAGAGAAAGGGATTGCCTTAGCACTGTGTTCATGAAAGAAATGATAATGCCCTTTATGATCTCCAGAAATTCATGTTTTCCAGGGCAAATCCTGACTTACTGAAATTCTGCACTTTTCTACTACTTTTTGCCTACCCAAAATCAGTTTAGAAACTTTTCTCTACTCTCTGACCATCCAACACATCACCAGCAGCAGCTGTATGCAAAGTCCCCTTCTGCTTCCATGTCTGTTGCCAGTTGAGCTAAATGACCACCTTCATCTGAGCCTCAAGGTAGTTAAAAGAATATTAAGACATTTAAGATGGCCAATTGAGAAAGAAATTACAAATGGATCTCTCAGTAGGTAATATTAGCTCCTGGTAAAAATAAAGACAGATGGGGAAAAAACAGTAATATTAAATTAAAATAATAGGAACTCTCTGAGAGCTCTGGAAATCCATTTCATAAGGATTATTTTGTTTGCATTGAAGGGAAAGAGGGTGTGAGTACAAAATATAACTAGATCCTTGCTTTAGATCAGGGGTCACAAATTTCTCAGTAATGAGCCAGATAATACATAATTTCAGGATTCCCAGGTAGCACAGCGGTAAGGAATCTGTCTGCTAATGCAAGAGATGCAGGTTTGATCCCTGGGTCAGGATGAACCTCTGGAGTAGGAAATGGCTGTCCACTTCAGTATTCTTGCCTGGAGAATTCCATGGACAGAATTCCGTGGACAGAAGAGTCTGGTGGGTTACAGTGTATGGGGTCACAAAAAGTCGGACATGACTGAGCTACTGAGCACAGCACAAAGTAAATAATTCAGCCTTTGCTGAACATTTAGACTCAACTGTGACTATTTAAGGAAAACAGTAGACAATACAGAAAACAAAGACAATACAGAATGAAGAATAATTTCTATGTTCCATAAAATTTTACACAAACAGGCAGCGGCAGATTTGAGCTGTACTAGATGAGCAAGAGATTGTAGATTTGTTCCCTGTACTAGATGAACAAGAAATAAACTTACCAGAGCCATGAAATCCCAGAAAAAGGACTAGTGGTTTGGAAACCAGAATTAGTAAACTCTAACAAAAAAGAATTCCAGAAAATGGAGTAAATGCCTCCTCTGATACCAGTAAAATGCTTTTGTCTCGAGGGCTTTGTATGCAGATTAAATTTTTTTTTTTTAGAAGCAATGGACTTTTGAGAGGAACAGAATATCTTCAACTAACTGATAAAGAGGATAAAGAATTAAATTCCAAGCATCTTGTGCCCAATCCTGTGATTATTTTTTTGAACAGAGTCTGCTACATAGATGTGTCAGTTTCCTTGTGCTGTCATAGTAAAATGCCACAGACTGGTGGTAATGTGAATGGAAACACAGAGAAAGAAAAATTAACCCAAAGCTCTCTTTGGTTCATCTTTGGAAGATGCACATTTTAAGCAGCTCATTTTATGAGGTGATTTGAGGTGTGCTGGGGAAAGTAAAGGTAGAGGAAATTATTAGATCTCTTTCTTTGCCTATAATATATAGAAATACATGTTACATCATGACCATTGGAAGTTCAGAGTAGTATACAAATCAGGAAGAAAGGTACAAAAGAAATTACCAACAAGATAAAATAAGGTAAATAGATAATAAGGTAAAAAGCAAGCTGATCAACAAAATAGGATATATTGGGTTGGACAAAAAGTTCATTCAGTTTTTTCTGTAAGATATTATGAAAAACCCAAATGGAACTTTTGGCCAACCCAATAATAACAGGAAAAAAAAACAAAAACAAAAACAAAAAAACAGTGTATAATGAGCCTAGAGTAGTGAAAGTGAAAGTGTTAGTTGCTGAGTTGTGTCTGCCTCTTTTTGACCCTATGGACTGTAGACCACCAGGCTTCTCTGTCCATGGAATTCTCCAGGCAAGAATACTGGAGTGCGTTGCCGTTCCCTCCTTCTGAGGATCTTCAAAGTCAAATGTACTTGTCAAAATTCAATAATCAGTATCTTTGAATTTAGTTTAGCATAAATTTTTCCAATAGCATATATTTCCCCAATATTAAAACTCATCCTTTCATATCAGACATGTACTTAACAAAATGCATGCCAAAAAAAGCTTGAAGTTTTATGAATAGGTGTGGTCATATCACTATAGAGTGATCTCTTTATGTCAAACTAGTCATCATAAACAATTATTTTCATGAAGAATATTTGATGACCTCAAGTAGTATTTATGGTATATGAATGTCTTAGCTCTTTCAGACTCTTATAATAAATAGGCTAGGTGATATGTAAACAACAGATATTTATATTTTTTACAGTTCTGGAAGCAGAAATGTCCAAAATAAGGTATCATTACATTTTGGGTGTGGTGAGATGTCCTCACATGGAAAAAGGAGCTAAGGAAATCTGTGGGGTCTGTTTTATAAGGTCACTACTCTTCTTCATGTGGGCTCCATCCTCGTGACCTCATCATCTTCCAGAGGACTCACTTCCAAATACAATTACATTGGGAATTAGGTTTCAAGATGTGATTTTGGGAAACAAATATTTTGTTTCTATCAATGCATAAGCAAGTCAAGATGTGAAAAGCATTAATATTAGTGATATACTTGTTTCCTAAGGATTCCAAGATCAAGTATCATAAGTTCAGTTCAGTTCAGTTCCTTAGCTGTGTCCGACTTGTTGCGACCCCATGGACTGCAGCAAGCCAGGCCTCCCTGTCCATCACCAACTCCCGGAGTTCACCCAAACCCATGTCCATTGAGTCGGTGATGCCATCCAACCATCTTATCCTCTGTCGTCCCCTTCTCCTTCCACCCTCAATCTTTCCCATCATCAGGGTCTTTTCAGATGAGTCAGCTCTTCACATTAGATGGCCAAAATATTGGAGTTTCAGCTTCAACATCAGTCCTTCCGATGAACACCCAGGACTGATCTCCTTTACGATGGACTGGTTGGATCGCTTTGCAGTCCAAGGGACTCTTAAGAGTCTTCTCCAACACCACAGTTCAAAAGCATCAATTCTTCGGCACTCGGCTTTGTTCACAGTCCAACTCTCACATCCATACATGACCAATGGAAAAACCATAGCCTTGACTAGATGGGCCCTTGTTGACAAAGTAATGTCTCTGCTTTTCAATATGCTGTCTAGGTTGGTCATACATTTCCTTCCAAGGATCAAGCGTCTTTCAATTTCATGGCTGCAATCACCATCTGCAGTGATTTTGGAGCCCAGAAAAATAAAGTTAGCCACTTTTCCCACTGTTTCCCCATCTATTTGCCATGAAGTGATGGGACCGGATGCCATGATCTTAGTTTTCTGAATGTTGAGATTTAAACCAACTTTTTCACTCTCCTCTTTCACTTTCATCAAGAGGCGCTTTAGTTCTTCTTCACTTTCTGCCATAAGGGTGGTGTCATATGCATATCTGAGGTTATTGCTATTTCTCCCGGCAATCTTGATTCCAGCTTGTGCTTCCTCCAGCCCGGCGTTTCTCATGATGTACTCTGCATATAAGTTAAATTAGCATGGTGCTCTTTACATCATAAGTTAGGTGGCTTTAAAAGCATAAACATAGTCTCTGATAGTTCTGTAGACTAGAAGTCTGAAATCAAACTCTCATCAGACCCACTTTCCCTCGGTGGTTTAGGGAAAAATCCTTTCTTACCTCTTCCTCGCTTCCAGTGACTGTTAGCAATCTTAGAATTCTTTGCCTTGTAGATGCATCAGTCCAATTTCTGCTCCCATCATCATAGAATGTTCTCTCCCCATGCCTAGGTGGGCTACCATAATTCAGGATGACCTCATGTTTTGTTATTTCTGGGTGATGGAGATTATGGGTATTCCACATTATTTCTTTGAACATAATCATGATTTGTGAAAGGTCTTTGAGAAATATAAATTAAAATGAGAATTCAAAATGACTTTAAAATTTAAAGGGGTCACATAGTATTATTTGAATATAATTCTTCAATCATGTATCATCAACTTGCCGAAGTCATATAAATTCTTTCAATATGAATAGATGTGATAGAATTTTGTCCAATATGCAGTTAATCTACCTTATCAATAGGTGTAGATAATTTATGTCTCCCATAAAAAAGAAGAAAATATACCACAGTACCTAAATTTAACACAACCCCATTTATATGGGAGATAATTCTATGGCCTTGCTCATAAATTGTTGAGCTGCAATGGAGATGATTTAGGGTCTATTTTCTAAGAATCTCTCTTTATGAAATAAGATGTTCTTACAAGTTGCCATTTTCTAAAGCTCCTATATTTCTGCCTTGGGCATTTTTTCAAACTTCATTGTGTGACCAGAAGTTAAAATTGTAAAACTGGACACAAACACTGCTTTCCTTTTTGTGAAAATAAGTTCCATTTTTAAAGCCTCATATACAGATTTCCCAAAATTTGGCTTTCGAATATTTCTTGGATGATAAGTTATTTTAGTTCAAAGCAATCATGCAATTTCCAAATCCAAGAGAGGCAAGTTGTCTTTTTTTTTTTTTTGTTATATGATTTACCACTTTACTGTATTCAGATAATTTCAGTGAAAGGGAAGCAGTAAGAGAAGATAATTTAAGGGGATTAATAATTTTCAAAATGCCAGAGGACAAACTATAATCAAGTTTTCATACATTTTGTTAATTAACACTTGGAAATAGGCTTAATTTATGTGGAATTTAGAGGACACTTAATAGGGTAGACACATGTAATTGCCTTGAGTACCTATAATCATCTTGATGCATAATTTGCATGGAATAGGATGAAGATAAATGATCTGGAAAAGGATTAGAATTATAGAAATCTTACGACATGTTCATACTGATGTTCAAGTTCCTTGAAGAGCACTACAATCTCTTACTTCATTTTTAAAAACATTTTAACTATTTATCAGTAGGATAAAGTAACCTTCTTTCTGTAGTTGATGTCAACATCCTATTAAATCTACTTGCTGTTTATAGAAAGCATTATAGAGAAAAAATAAATTGCCTTCAGAAAAGTTTAACAAGATCCTATTATGTTCAATAAACTGTGGAGAAATGTAAAGCTCAATTGTTACTCTTAAAAGGTGTACTTGTAGTTGGTAACCTAAGATTCCTTTAACAGAAGTAAAATGTGTCCTAAGTCAATGAGACAAAGGCTGAAAAACAATGAGCATAAAGAAATGTTAGCTCTTTTATAACTACCTGGGAAAGCTATGGAGTATAATGTACTTATATTGCTCTTTCTGGATACTCATTCAGTATCAGAAATATCACCTAACATTAAAATATTGCCTCATTCAGAGGGTACCAAGAGGAAAAGTCTAACCTTCTAAAAGTTTCCATTCAAGGAATAAGCCACTCTAGTATATTCAATACAGCTTCATCCTCAGGGCAGTGAGTGAAATTCTCTTCATATGCTGCCATGCTTCTAACTCTTCCTTCTCCTTTTCATTTTAATAAGAACTGAGAAAGCCTCCAAGAAATATCTAGCCTGTTTCTATATTTCTAAGTTAACCTAAAAAAAATTATTAGTTTTAAACACTTTTTATAGAGTAACTTTACTCTGTTTAAAACTTCAACACTTCCTTGTCCTCATCTGGAAATGAATGGAATCATGCCCCACTTTTGGTTTCTTCCCAAAATTTTACCATCCTTTTTCCTTTTTTTAACAGCTGATCTAGAATTGGACTGATCTCTACTTGGGCTCTTGCTTCCCAAAATATTCAACCATTACTACCCACTTTCTCCCTTCTTGGCTAGAATTAGAGTCTGGTGCTACATTATGTTGTAGCGATAAAATCCTCAGGTTAAATTTAAAATAGTATATTCTCTGAGTTACCTTATGCCAGTGAGCAGAAAACAGATTCTATTGTCTTCTCTTGGAATAATAAATGGAGCTGGTCTACCTGACTTTTCTGCTACCCTCTTTTACATTAATTATTCTATCTACATTTCTGTAAAGGGGAGGGATATTGTGCTTTGGTTTTGTTCTGTTTTGTTTCAGGCTAGGTCAGGTTAATATAGACACCTTGCTTTCTGAAGAAGTTCCACTCTGGTTCAGTGTGCAATTGTTATAATGGTCTTGCTCTGTAAAATAGTTTTTGGTGGTTTTTTTTTGTTGTTGTTTTTTTTTGTTTTTTTTTTAACAAATGGAAATGCAAGAGATGGCCTGAAATTGTATAGATTCTCCAACACACTTTTATTTCTAGTCAAACCACATGGTTAGGAACTTAGAGCAGGTGAGTGAGGAATTCATGCCTCCTCTGACCCTCCTCTTATCATTTAAAGTCACTCCAGTACATGTTGTTGTAGAGCAGAAACTAACACAACATTGTAAAGCAATTATCCTCCAATTTAAAACAAATATCCTATGATAAACCATTATGTAAAAGGATATTAAAAAATAATATATGTATATGTATAACCAAATCTTTTTGTTGTGCAACAGGAATTGTCAACATTGTAAATCAACTATACTTCAATAAAAAAAAAATTTTAAAATAGAACATATTAAAAATAAAGTTACCCTGTATTCATGAAGCTGTCTGGGGGAGAAATTCCACCCTCAAGGTGGAAAGACCATGTTTAGATTCTTGAGGTGTTCTCATTAAAGACCCAGAATCATGAGCTCAGAATGCAGAGGGTAGTATTTAATTGTCTACTTGATATGGAACACTTGCACAAACAGAAATATTAGCATTACCATACGAAATTGCTGATTTATAGTTCATATTGGCCAACTAATAACAAATTCTTAACAATTTAATAGATCAAAAGTGAAATAATTCTTTAGAGTACCTCAAGATAGCAAAAACTTGAAAGTTGAAAAATTGTTTGCAGTTGGAATCCTAATCTTGCCAGAAATGCATTAGACCATAAAATCAAATATTATTTAAATTTCATTTAAAAGTTATGGTTAAATTTCTAAGATTCTAATGTATGGGGAAAAAAGCATTTTCAAGCTTAATTCAAAAGCCTATTGAGGAAGTTTTATTTTTCACTTCCCTGTACCAATTTTATTCTAGAGGAAGAAAGGATTATTCTATGAATCCAAATTAGACTAAGTGAAAACTACATGGACGTCACTTCTCTAACATCTGCTGGAAGACAGACATGCAAACATAATCTCAGGGCTTCTGATAAAGGCTGAGAATCCAGTAAGCCGTAGAGGTAGGCCTGACTTCTTAAATGTTGACTAAATAATAACTTTGCTTTTATGAAAGACCTACGTTAGTACCCAATTTCCACCAAATTTCTTTCTTGAAAGAAATTCAAGAAGGATTTTTTCATTTTTACCAAAAAAGGTGTCATATAGGTGGGTCATATAGGTGGGTGGAAACTGTCATATAGGTGGGTGGAAACTTACTATGAGATGTTTGAAAGTGTTAATCACTCAGTCACATCCAACTCTTTGCGACTGCATGGATGGTAGCCTGCCAGGCTCCTCTGTTCATGAGATTCTCCAGGAAAGAATACTGGATGGGTTGCCATTTCCTTCTCCAGAGAATCTTCCTGACCCAGGAATTGAACCTAGGTCTCCTTACTGTCTCAGCTACCAAGAATGTTTACCTGCTTTTATTTGTAATTGTTCCAGTTTAATGTTTTTCTGAAGTAAGACCTTTCTTCCCCATTCCTCATGCAACCCCAACCAGCCCAACTTTCTCTTTTTTTCTCCTTTTCAGTAAGCTGGTGGATAGCTACTATTCTCCAATTCTTAGCACACCAAGACACCAAGTATATTTTCTTTAAACCCACTGCTAATTTCTATAAGAAGTTATATCAAATGTTACAAGTCATTACGTAAATTATGAGACTCAAAAACATTCACTAAGTGGGGAATGATATAGACCTAATTATTCCTACTCCATTGTAAATATACATTTTTATTGGTTTCCATACATTTAAGTGTATCTACATGTAATAGAGAACACTCTTACAGACAAAAAAAAAAAAAAAAAGTCCATTGAAAGAGCCTTTGATAGCTTGCTCAAGTCACTACACTAGTTCCCACTGTGTCATAAAATAACCCAGCCCATACTTCCTTTGTGCTATAAAATAACCCCAATAGAAGCAAAAAAAAAAAAAAAATCATTCTCAGAAAATAGTCCTGAGATTTTCACAGTCTGTGTAAGCTAGTTGCCCACATTTTCAGAATGAAGTAGATAAAACTATATTAGTAATAGCAAGACATTATGACTAGCCGAGTTACTGGAGTGTGTATTTTCTTTCCATTTTATGTAGGAAGGGGACATGACCTTAATTTAAAATTTTAATATGTGCTATTTATTTTCACAGCAGAAGCACAACGTATAAAGATGTTTTTACTTTTAAACTCATGATATAATATTACCATCCGAGTACATAGATTGCCTTCATAAAATCTCCATAAAACAGCATAGGTAAACCAACGATTGTGCCATGTTCAGAAGGATCATGGTACTCTGCTTGGCAAAGAATTTCAAATTCTTTGAAAGAATATTTGTCATATTTTCATTCTGAAACAAAGCTTGGACTTTGAGAGTAGAATTGACTATCAGAACCCAACTTGATTTCAAGTGAATTTGGTGTGCCAGAGTGATATAAATAGTTTAAAATTTTGACAGTAAAACAAGTATCCTGATTTTTCCATAGTATCTATGCTTAAAACTGACTCTGCTTCTTTTTTCCAACTCTACACAACTTTTATCTATATGGACTTTTTCTTTTCATCATTCTAGGGTGGATAAAATATTGCCATTTTTCATGAGCCACTATTATTAAACCAGTTTGAGGATAGTCATTTGATCTATGTTCTATATTTCTTTGGCACAGTTGGTAAAGAATCCCCCTGCTCATGCAGAAGACACAAGAGATGTGAGTTCAACCTCTGTGTTGGGAAGATTCCCTGGAGAAGGAAATGGTAACCCACTTCAGTATTCTTGCCTAGAAAATTCCATGGACAAAGGAGCCTGGAGGTATAGAGCCATGGGGTCACAAAGAGTCAGAGACGACTGAGCACAACACAACACAGGACATATTTCGTTGTCCAGTTCAGTTCAGCCACTCAGTCATGTTGGACTCTTTGTGATCCCATAGACTGCAGCATGCCAGGCTTCCCTGTCCATCACTAGCTCCTGGAACATGCTCAAGCTCACGTCCATTGAGTCAGTGATAACCATTTTATCCTCTGTTGTCCGCTTCTCCTCCTGCTTTCAATCTTTCCCAGCATCTGTTTTCCAATGAGTTGGTTGTTCTCATCAGGTGGCCAAAGTATTGGAGTTTCAGCTTCAGCATCAGTCCCTCCAGTGAATATTCAGAACTGATTGCCTTTAGGATGGACTGGTTAGATCTCCTTGCAGTCCAAGGGACTCTCAAGAGCCTTCTCCAACACCACAGTTCAAAAGCATCAATTCTTCGGTACACAGCTTTCTTTATAGTCCAACTCTCATATCCATACATGACTACTGGAAAAACCATAGCCTTGACTAGAAGGACCATTGTTGGCAAAGTGATGTCTTTGCTTTTTAATATGCTGTCTAGGTTGGTCATAGCTTTTTCATTGCACAGTTATATCTATTTCTCTATAATCTTGATTCTGAAAATAACTCAAAAATTCCTTTCCTTTATATGAAAATTTGACAAAATTATTACATTTTATCTCTAGTGCAGATAATAAATAATTGTGAGCATTTTGTCTTGTTGTATTACTAATTTTACCTCTAAATAAAAGCAAAGTATCATGCCATATTGAAAATGTCTCAATGTTTTCTTGGCCCAAAGCAAGACATCTTATGACCACAACTCACAAAGTTTAATTCTAATAAACTTTTATTTTTGAGTACTTTCAGACTTACAGAAAAATTGTAAAGATAGTACAGAAAGTTCCCAAACACCACAACTCAGTTGCCTCTATTATTAACATCTGATGTTAGTATAGCACCTATGTCAAACGAATGATCTGATATTAATATATTTGCATTAACTAAAGCTCATATTTTATTCATTTTTCCATAATTTTAAGCTTATGTTCTTTTTCTCACAACACATGGAGCTGCCATGTCTACTTAAGCTCATTTTGGCTGTAACAGTTTCTTGGACTTTGATATTTTCAATGACTTTGAAAGTTTTAAGGAGAACTGGTTAGTTATTTTGTAGATTATCCTTCAACTGGGATTTGTCTAATGTTCTTTTCATGATTCTACTGTGGTTATGGAGTTTGGGGAAGAAGACCACAGCCAAAAATGCCATTCCCCTCACATCAAATCAAGGGTGTACAAAAACAACAGGAATGATCTCTGCTGACCTTAACCATTATCACTGGCATGATGATATATGTCATTGCATCACTGTCAGTTTTCTCTCCTGTGGACTTCGGCCCTTCCCCCTCGCCCCCAACCCCTTCCAGACCATACTTTTTGTAAGGAAACCACTACATACTGTCCATCCTTCCAGAGTGGGGATTATGCTTCACCTCCTTGAGGATAATGTGTCCAAATGAATTGATTGGGGTATTCTGAATAGAGCAGATTAATCTATTTTTTTTCTGCTCATTTGTTTACTTATTCAATCATTTTTAACAATAAGGGGTTATGGGTTATTCTTTGGGTTAAGCCAATAAAGTTTTATCAGTTTTTATACTCAAGTTAGTCTACCTTTAACCATTGAAAGCTCTTTCAGTTGGTATCTGTGTCTCTCTGACAAATCTCCATTACTGAGTGTGTGTGTGTGTGTGTGTGTGTGTGTGTGTTTAAGCATTTTCTCACTTATTATAATTATAATATATTCTGGGTTTATATTGTAAATGTCCTGTTCCTGGAATCTGTCCTAGTCCTGGAATCAGCACTTTCTCCAAGGAGAACTAGTTCCTTTTATTGGAAGTATTACAAACCAAGATTTAGGCATGAGATACATTTGATGCTACCAGGGAATCATTTATTTTATTATTTTTTAAATCTCTCATCGTGCTATTTAAAAAACAATAAAATTAGTTGGGATAATTTTAGCTTAATATAGTCAGATAATATTATAAGACAGGAAGAGCTTTATGAGTGCATGGCAAGTGATATTGTGTTAATGTAACTGATTTTTAGTATTTTGATTTCCATTTTAAGTGGGCAATGAGAGGTAATTCCTCAACCTTGCATTTGTTCTTTTGTAGGATGAAATATTTCCAGCCTGAAATTCTTTATGTGTCTTCCCTTGTCAGGCCCCAATGCATACTGAATGATCCAACACAAAATTACATAAAAACACATATAAAACAAAAACTATTGAAAATCCTCACAAAATAACCAAAGCAATGAAGGAAAATGTTTTCCATATGGAATTTTGGGGTTGTGAAGGTCACTGTATGTGGCAGTGAATACTTGGGCAGGAGATGACTTATCCTCTGAAATTCATAGGCTAAGAAGACATAATGTGATAACTTGGAAGCAAGCAAAACAAACCAGAGATGCACAAACAGGAATCTTTTTGTTCATTATGACTAGTAAGACCAAAATACTTAAGTAACTTGTGGAATTATTGAATAAAATAAATCTATCCCTTGTTAATCCACAGAGGGTAAAAAATCACTCTTTTCTTGTTACTGTTACTTGTTTGATTTTAGCTAATAATACATGAAGCTCATCTTAATGTCTTCCAAGAATTACTCTATACTAGATCAGATATACTATTCATAGTATAGACAGGACAAAGCTCCATCAGAGGTAATTGAATCAATGATGGTGTTTTAGTCACTGCTTCATACCCACTCTTTGCGACCCCATGGGCTGTAGTCCACCAGGCTCCTCTGTCCTTAGAATTTTGCAGGCTTCATAATGGCATGGTTTGCCATTTTAAAAACAATGTGCATACAATATAGGGTGCTTGCCTCAAAAATAGGAAAATTGAGAATGCATATCCATTTCAGACTATCTTTGCATCATTTCAGATATATCAGTCACAACTTAGGATGCTTAAGGAAGTAAAAAAAAAAAAGAGTTATAACTATGCAAATATTTCATATATGTTTATCAATCCACTGTAATAGACGTGTCAGGGGAAAACCATGAGTATATAGTTGGTACTATTTTTTTTTTGAGATCAAAACAATTCTAAATTTATTTTTTAATTAATTAATTAATTAATTTTACTTTACAACATTGTATTGGTTTTGCCATATATTGACATGAACATGTGTCATGTGTTCCCCATCCTGAATCCCCCTTGCACCTCCCTCCTCATCCCATCCCTCTGGGTCATCCCAGTGCACCAGCCCCGAGCATCCTGTATCATGCATCAAACCTGGACTGGCAATTCGTTTCACATATGACAATTTACATGTTTCAATGCCATTCTCCCATATCATCCCACCCTCACCCTCTCCCACAGAGTCCAAAAGACTGTTGTGTACATCTGTGTCTCTTTTGCTGTCTCACATACAGGGTTATCATTACCATCTTTCTAAATTCCATATATATGCGTTAGTATATTGTATTGGTGCTTTTCTTTTTGGCTTACTTCACTCTGAATAATAGGCTCAAGTTTCATCCACCTCATTAGAACTGATTCAAATGTATTCTTTTTAATGGCTGAGTAATATTCCATAGTGTATATGTATCACAGCTTTCTTATCCATGCTTCAGCTGATGGAAATCTAGGTTGCTTTCATGTCCTGGCTATTGTAAACAGTGCTGCAATGAACACTGGGATACACGTGTCTCTTTCAATTCTGGTTTCCTCAGTGTGTATGCCCAGCAGCAGGATTGCTGGGTCATATGGCAGTTCTATTTCCAGTTTTTTAAGGAATCTCCACACTGTTCTCCATAGTGGCTGTACTAGTTTGCATTCCCACCAACAGTGTAAGAGGGTT
This sequence comes from Cervus canadensis, assembly GCF_019320065.1. Taxonomy (NCBI): domain Eukaryota; kingdom Metazoa; phylum Chordata; class Mammalia; order Artiodactyla; family Cervidae; genus Cervus; species Cervus canadensis. The sequence goes on along the minus strand of NC_057401.1, from coordinate 50,995,371 downwards.
CCCTTTTCTACACACCCTCTCCAGCATTTATTGCTTGTAGACTTTTGGATAGCAGCCATCCTGACTGGCGTATAATGGTACCTCATTGTGGTTTTGATTTGCATTTTTCTGATAGTGAGTGATGTTGAGCATCTTTTCATGTGTTTGTTAGCCATCTGTATGTCTTCTTTGGAGAAATGTCTGTTTAGTTCTTTGGCCTACTTTTTGCTTGGGTCTTTAGTTTTTCTGGAATTGAGCTGCAGTTGTTGCTTGTATATTTTTGAGATCAATTATTTGTCCATTGCCTCATTTGCTATTATTTTCTCCCATTCTGAAGGCTGTCTTTTCACATTGCTTATAGTTTCCTTTGTTGTGCAGAAGCTTTTAAGTTTCATTAGGTCCTGTTTGTTTATTTTTGCTTTTATTTCCAATATTCTGGGAGGTGGGTCTTAGAGGATCTTGCTGTGATTTATGTCGGAGAGTGTTCTGCCTATGTTCTCCTCTAGGAGTTTTATAGTTTCTGGTCTTACATTTAGATCTTTAATCCATTTTGAGTTTATTTTTGTGTGTGGTGTTAGAAAGTGTTCTAGTTTCATTCTTTTACAAGTGGTTGACCAGTTTTCCCAGCACCACTTGTTAAAAAAGATTGTCTTTTCTCTATTGTATATTCTTGTCTCCTTTGTCAAAGATAAGGTGTCCATAGGTGTGTGGATTTATCTCTGGGCTTTCTATTTTGTTCCATTGATATATATTTCTGTCTTTGTGTCAGTACCATACTGTCTTGATGATTGTGGCTTTGTAGTAGAGCCTGAAGTCAGGCAGGTTGATTCCTCCAGTTCCATTCTTCTGTCTCAAAATTGCTTTGGCTATTTGAGGCTTTTTGTATTTCCATACAAATTGTGACATTATGTGTTCTATTTCTGTGAAAAATACCGTTGGTAGCTTGATAGGGATTGCATTGAATCTATAGATTGCTTTGGGTAGTATAGCCATTTTCACTACATTGATTCTTCCAATCCATGAACACGATATATTTCTTCATCTATTTTTGTCCTCTTTGATTTCTTTCACCAGTGTTTTATAGTTTTCTATATATAAGTCTTCTGTTTCTTTAGGTAGATATATTCCTAAGTATTTTATTCTTTTCATTGCAATGGTGAATGGAATTGTTTCCTTAATTTCTCTTTCTGTTTTCTCATTGTTAGTATATAGGAATGCAAGGGATTTCTGTGTGTTAATTTTATATTGTGTAATTTTACTATATTCGTTGATTAGATCTAGTAATTATCTGGTGGAGTCTTTAGGGTTTTCTATGTAGAGGATCATGTCATCTGCAAACAGTGAGTTTTACTTCTTTTCCAGTCTGGATTCCTATTATTTCTTTTTCCGCTCTGATTGCTGTGGCCAAAACTTCCAAAAATATATTGAATAGTAGTGGTGAGAGTGGGCACCCTTGTCTTGTTCCTGACTTTAGAGGAAATGCTTTCAATTTTTCACCATTGAGGATAATGTTTGCTGAGGGTTTGTGATATATAGCTTTTATTATGATGAGGTATGTTCCTTCTATTCCTGCTTTCTGGGTTTTTTTTTTTTTTTTTTAAATCATAAATGGATGTTGAATTTTGTCAAAGACTTTCTCTGCACCTATTGAGATAATCATATGGTTTTTATTTTTCAATTTGTTAATGTGGTGTATCACATTGGTTGATTTGTGGATATTGAAGAACCCTTGCATCCCTGGGATAAAGCCCACTTGGTCATGATGTATGATCTTTTTAATATGCTGTTGGATTCTGTTTGATATAATTTTGTTAAGAATTTTTGCATCTATGTTCATCAGTGATATTGGCCTATAGTTTTCTTTTTTTATGGCATCTTTGTCAGGTTTTGGTATTAAGGTGATGGTGATCTCACAGAATGAGTTTGGAAGTTTACCTTTTTCTGCAACTTTCTGGAAGAGTTTGAGTAAGATAGGTGTTAGTTCTTCTCTAAATTTTTGGTATAATTCAGCTGTGAAGCTGTCTGGTCCTGGACTTTTGTTTGTTGGAAGATTTCTGATTATAGTTTCAATATCTGTGCTTGTGATGGGTCTGTTAAGATTTTCTATTTCTTCCTGGTTCAATTTTGGAAAGTTGTATTTTTCTAAGAATTTGTCCATTTCTTCCAAGTTGTCAATTTTATTTGCATATAGTTGCTGATAATAGTCTCTTATGATCCTTTGTATTTCTGTGTTGTCTGTTGTGATCTCTCCATTTTCATTTCTAATTTTGTTGATTTGATTCTTCTCCCTTTGTTTCTTGATGAGTCTCGCTAATGGTTTGTCAATTTTATTTACCTTCTCAAGGAACCAGCTTTTGGCTTTATTGATTTTTGCTATGGTCTCTTTTGCTTCTTTTGCATTTATTTCTGCCCTAATTTTTAAGATTTCTTTCCTTCCACTAACCCTGGGGTTCATAATTTCTTCCTGTACAAGTTGCTCTAGGTGTAGAGTTAGATTATTTATTTGACTTTTTTATTGTTTCTTGAGGTAAACCTGTATTGCTATGAACCTTCCCCTTAGCACTGCTTTTACGGTGTCCCATAGGTTTTGAGTTGTTGTGTTTTCATTTTCATTCATTTCTATGCATATTTTGATTTCTTTTTTTATTTCATCTGTGATTTGTTGGTTATTCAGCAGCGTGTTGTTCAGCCTCCATATGTTGAAATTTTTAATAGTTTTTCTCCTGTAATTGACATCTAATCTTACTGCATTGTGGTCAGAAAAGATGCTTGGAATGATTTCAATTTTTTTGAATTTACCAAGGCTAGATTTATGGCCCAGGATGTGATCTATCCTGGAGAAGGTTTGGTGTGAGCTTGAGAAAAAGGTGAAATTCATTGTTTTGGGGTGAAATATCCTATAGATATCAATTAGGCCTAACTGGTCTATTGTATCATTTAAAGTTTGTGTTTCCTTGTTAATTTTCTGTTTAGTTGATCTATCCATAGATGTGAGTGGGGTATTAAAGTCTCCCACTATTATTGTGTTATTGTTAATTTCCCCTTTCATGCATGTTAGCATTTGTCTTACATATTGTGGTGCTCCTATGTTGGGTGTGTATTTGTTAATTTGATTAATATGTGTCTTGGGGTGTTTTGCCTTGGGTTTATCCTGTTTGGGACTCTCTGGGTTTCTTGGACTTGGATGATTATTTCCTTTCCCATTTTAGGGAAGTTTTAAACTATTATCTCCTCAAGTATTTTCTCATGGTCTTTCTTTTTATCTTCTTCTTCTGGGACTCCTATGATTCGAATGTTGGGGAATTTAACATTGTCCCTGATGTCTCTGAGGTTGTCCTCATTTCTTTTAATTCTTTTTTCTTTTTTCCTCTCTGTTTTATTTATTTCTACCATTCTATCTTCTACCTCACTTATCCTATCTTCTGCCTCCATTATTCTACTTTTGGTTCCCTCTGGAGTGTTTTTGATCTCATTTATTGCATCATTCATTATATGTTGACTTTTTAAAATTTCTTATGGGTCCTTGTTAAACCTTTCTTGCATCTTCTGGATCCTTGTCTCCAGGCTATTTATCTGTAACTCCAATTTGCTTTCAAGGTTTTGGATCACTTTCACTATCATTATTAGGAATTCTTTATCAGGTAGATTCCCTATCTCTTCCTCTTTTGTTTGGTTTGGTGGGCATTTATCCTGTTCCTATACCTGCTGGCTATTTCTCTACCTTTTCATCTTGTTTATATTGTTGTGTTTGGGGTAGCCTTTCTGTATTCTGGCAGTTGGTGGTTCCTCTTTGTTGTAGAGGTTACTCGCTGTGGGTGGGGGTGGCTTGTCCAGGTTTTCTGGTTAGGGAAGTTTATGTCAGTATTCTGGTGGATGGATGGAGCTGGATTTCTTCTCTCTGGAGTGCAGTGAAGTGTCCAGTAATAAGTTTTGAGATGTCAGTGGGTTTGATGTGACTTTGGTCAGCCTGTATATTGAGGCTCAGGGTTATGTTCCTGTGTTGCTGGAGAATTTGCGTGGTATGTCTTGCTCTGGAGCTTGTTGGCCCTTGGGTGGTGCTTGATTTCAGTGTAGGTATGGAGGCATTTGATGAGCTCCTATTGATTAATGTTCCCTGGAGTCAGGAGTTCTCTGGTGTTCTCAGGATTTGGACTTAAGCCTCCTGCCTCTGGTTTTCAGTCTTATTCTTACAGTAGCCTCAAGACTTCTCCATCTATACAGCACCGGTGATAAAACATCTAGGTTAATGATGAAAAGTTTCTCCACAGTGAGGGACACCTGGAGAGGTACACAGAGTTACATGGAGAAGAGAAGAGGGAGGAGGGAGTTAGAGGTGACCAGGAGGAGAAGAGGGGGAATCAAAAGGGGAGAGAGCAAGCTAGACAGTAATCACTTCACTATGTTCTGTCCACAGTCTGGACCCCTCAGAGATGTTCATGGAGTTACACAGAGAAGAGAAGAGGACAAAGGAGACAGAGGTGGCCAGGAGGATAAAAGAGGGACTCAAAAGGAGAGAGACAGATCCAGCCAATAATCAGTTCCCTAAGTGTTCTCCACAGCCCAGAACACACAAAGAGATTCACCGAGTTGGGTAGAGAAGAAAAGGGGGAGGGGGGAGATAGAGGCGACCTGGTGGAGAAAAAGGAGAGTCAAAAGGGAGAGAGAGCAATCAGGCCGTGCTCTCTTTCCCAAGTAAAAATGGGTACTGAAGATTGGGTTCTTAAAGGTACAAAGTTGGTAACAAATACCAAAAAGCAAAGATTAAAAGTCTCTTTTCAAGGACAATGGGCTGCCAATTTGGGTGCCTGCTGTCCTCTGCCAGCATTCAGAAGTTGCTCTGTGGAATTTGCTTGGTGTTCAAATGTTCTTTCAATGAATTTGTGGGGGAGAAAGTGGTCTCCCTGTCCTATTCCTCTGCCATCATAGGACCACCATAGTTGGTGTTTTGTCTGTAAGCAGTGAGTTGATGATTGCATAACAGTGGGGCGGGGGGGGGGAAGAATCACATGTTGTATTCATTTCCTAAGACATCAACTAAAGTAAACTGGGTTGTTTAAGCAAAAACAATGGACTGACTCATAGTTTTGGAGGCTGCAAATGCAAGATCAGTGTGTAAGCAAGGTTATTTCTATCTCAGAAATGAATGTATATCTCTTAGTTTCTGGTGAGCTGTTGGCAATCTCTGGCACTCTTTGACCTGTAGATACATTACCCCCATCTTCACATGACCTGATATTCACATGAAATTCTCCCTGTCTGGGATTGTGCATGGGCATTTGTTCCAAATTTCTCATTTTTATAAGGATGCTAGTTACATTGGACTAGGGGCCTGTCCTACTCCAGTATGACTTCATTTTAACTAATTACATCTTCAGTGATGCTACTGCTGTATAAGATCCTATTTAGAGGTTCTGGGGGTCAGGGCTTCAACATATAAATTTGGGATATTACAGATTAACCTGTAACAGATAGATAATTCTGAAATTAGGTTTACCTTTTGTTGTCTTGAAAAAAAATTTTTAACTGATTTTTATTAGAGTATAGTTGATTTACAATGTTGCGTTAGTTTCTGCTGCACCGTAAAGTGAATCAGTTATATACATATACACACTCATTTTTAGGCTCTATTCCCATATAGGTCATTTCAAATTATTGAGTAGCATTCCCTGTGCTATACAGTGGGTCCTTAATTGTTATCTATTTTATATATAGTAATATGTATGTGTCAATCCCAATCTTCCAATTTATCCCTACTTGCTTTATCCCCTGGTAACTTTAAGTTTGGTTTCTGCATCTGTGGCTCTACTTCTGTTTTGTAAATAGACTGATTTGTTTGTGCCATTTTTTTTTTTTTTAGAATCCACGTATAAGCAATATCATATATTTGTCTTTTTCTGTCTGACTTACTTCATTCAGTATGACAATCTCTAGCCCATGTCACTGCAAATGGAATTTTGTTCTTTTTATGTCTGTGTAATATACCATTGTATATAGGTACCAAATCTTCCTCATCCATTCCTCCATCATGGACATTTCATGTCATATAATCACTTCAACAACTTATGTTCATAACATAATAGATTACATAAATTAATATAATATTAAAATTACTTTGCAATACATACTATTTAAATATAAGAATTTGACTATCTAGTACACTAGCTGAACTTTGGCTTCTTTTATATTTTTGTGCACAGGTATTTTGCGTTTTCCCAAACAAATTGTTTTGCACATTAAATTAGGAATGTTCATATAAACACAAGTTGAATGGATTAATGTATTTTGTAACCAGACAATATTTTAGAGTTCTGGTTTATATCTAAAGAATTTCGTTGAGCGAAGAAAGAGAATATTTTCCCCTCTATTAGTAAAAGCAGTCTATAACTAGCTTGTGTCTTCCATAAAAGTCAGTTTTAAATTTAATCAATATTAATTTTAACAGTTTCTTCCACACAGCCAAAGAATCATATAGCCTAATATCAAATAATCTTGTGTATATACATTAGAGTAAAATCTAGAAATTATATTTTTAATTTCTAAGATAAGGTGCCTTAGAATAATGTAAAAACCCTCATAAATGACTCTGATTTTTAAGAAGAAAGAGATTTGGGTTTTGTTGTTAAAAAAAAAATGCATTTTTTTCCTAGAATTATAGTTTTACTAAAACAATTTAAATGAAATTCTCTGTTTATTTCAGAATGAATTTCTGGTGCTATGAAATGGTGTATGATGTATGATAATTATTAATGTCAAGATAACTAGAGTCATGTGAGAGTTTCTAGGACAAATTTTATAAGGAAAAGTAAGAAAGCCCATTTGTAAAGTGGATGAAATCATATTTTATGCATGAATCAAATGTTCAACTCTGATCTTTCAAAATTCCAATCTAAACTGGAAAACTTACATAATGAATCATGCCAAGTGGGTAAAGACATTATTCTTAGTCTGAAATTCAGAAATTCGATCGTAGGATCTTCATATTATTTTCAAAAATATGTTTAGAGTTGACACAGGTAGTATTATATGACTATTCATTTACCAAGTCAAAAAATGTATTAAAAATCTACTATAAGAGATACACTATGCTGGGAGCTCATTACCATGAAGAACACGATCAATAAAGGTTATTTATAGAACATGAAATTAGTCTAGCAGGCAATGCTGAAATAAAACAGTCAACTGTAAAGCAGAGTCTCACTGAAGAAATATACCAGATAGCACTTAGTACAGGCTCATAGATTAGCCTTAAGGAGTCAGGGAAACTTCCCCAGGTAAATCAACTCCATGCTGTAGCTTATGGGCTTTCCTGGTGGTTCAGCTGTAAAGAATCAGCCTGCAATGCAGGAGATTCTTCTTCCATTTCTGGAGAAAGAAATGGCTACCCACTCCAGTATTCTTGCCTGGAAAATCCCATGGACAGAGAAGCCTAGTGGCTACAGTCTGTGGGGTCACAAAGAGTAGATTTGATTTAGCATTAAATAACAGTAACAAAGATGCTGTAGTCTAACACAATCACTATGTAAAGGAGTTTGGGATGTTTGGAGATTATCCTTGCATGGGAACAACCAGAAGTTAGGAATTGCATTGTAGAGGAGATGGAGTTAGGTGATTTCTATCATAGCTTTACCATTCCAAGGCATTTTCATGCAAATGAAATCATCCTTGGTAGAAGAGATAATACCTCAGTAATTAAAGTAGATTGTGTTCAAAAGGGCTGTTCTTGAGGCACCTGTTTTAGTGTAGACCATTCATTGTTACAGATGCAGTTGGAATGTAAAACAGAGTTTAAGAACTAGCATAATATGGAAACTGCAAGTAGGAATAAAATTTTAAAAAATGTACTTTATAGAATTAGTGTGGGGCCTGAGTTGTGATAAAAATGGTAACCATGACCCATGTTCCAGCCAAGCGAGTGTATATCTCCTTTGTTAGCACAAAGCCCTGTGGTAAATGAGCATTTTGTAATAAAACTGAGCCCAGAGGTCAAGAATCCTTTTCCTCATTTTCCTTAAGCATTGCTTTCTTGTTTATCACCAGGTTCTGCTGTAAGGAAATATAAAATCATCTGATTTCCAGTCACAGCCACCAGTTTGTGTCCTGGGTTTGGAAAATATTTTGGGGATCCCAAAGGTCAGTTTCTACTTGTCTAAGACCATGAATTGCCAGCTCAAAAGTATTGCCCAAGCATCTAACATTTGCCTGTGGTTTTGGCTTTTAGAGACAATAAGACTGGGTAGTTACCTACCTTAATAGTGAATAGCTGCATACTACAACTCAGTATGTATGTGTGAGTGTGAGTGTGTGTGTGTGAGTGTGTGTGTGTGTGTGTGTATTTACTCTACTGTGATTACACATAAATACAAGATGAGGGATTAGTATATGTACACTGAAGGTCCACAGTGTAAAGATCTGAAGAATATTGTCACACTAATGACCTCTGCTTTTCTCTTTAAGTGGGAAAACCTGTCGTTCTCTATGTGGCAACTGTAAGGGGAGTGGACAAGAATGGCTTATCCCTTCTGGGAAAAGGTCATCCTCCTTAGCTTTGGAGAGGAATAGCCAACATGTGGTTTACTAATGAAGCACATTATTTTTGCCTTCATATGTTTACACATTCAGCTTATTTTCAATAACATAAAACATGAAAAGTGACAGCTGCATCTGGTGAAATATTAAACAGTTAAAAATATAGAAATCAGTTTTCCATGGATGATAAATGATCGTCACCAGCTCTTGAGAATATGTCCTGAAACGGTGTGTGTGTGTTTGTGTGTGTGTGTACATGCAGGAGCATGCCTGTAGGTGGACTGTATGTAGTAAAGATGCACAGTTTTAAAACATCTTGTTTTTTCATGTACTGCCCCTTCAACTCTGTTTTGTGGTGATAATCTTTCTCCCTTTTCTACATGAATACCCCAGCAAGCTCCGTTATACCCTGAATTATTCTTAGGAAATGAAATGTTATACAGTAACCTTAGGTCATAGACACAGTAGCCTAAAGTGACCAACTGAAGTCATCAGTTCAAAAGTATGACCTCTGGTGTTTGCCCTTACAAAACCACTCAACCCTTTTCCTTTATCCTTAACAGTAAATACAAATGAAAATTAAGAGTTTCAATTTGCCCTATTGAAAAACAAAAAAAAAAAGGAGAGACTCCAACCCCACCCCACACTCCCACTTTTCTTAGGGCATTTGCTTTAGGAAACTTGTAAGATTTTTCTCTATCTCTTCTAAATGTGTTGTGTTTAGTCACTCAGTTGTAACTGATTCTTTGTGACCCCATGAGCTGTAGCCTGTGAGTGTCTTCTGTTCATGGGAATTCTCCAGGCAAAATTACTGGAGTGGGTTGCCATGTCCTCTTCCAGGGCATCTTCCTAGATGGCGGATCAAACCCAGGTCTCCTGTATTGCAGGAAGATTCTTTACCATCTAAGACACCAGGAAAGCCCAAGAATCCTGGAGTGGGTAGCCTATTCCTTCCCCAGGGGATTTTCCCAACTCAAGAATCAAACTGGGATCTCCTGCATTGCAGGACCTGTTAGCTAATTGGCTTTATCCAAAGGAACACCAAACTTCTCATACCATTACGAGAGGAAATATGCTTGCAACATAGAGCCATATCCCTGCAATATTTAGGCTTCTCTCATTCATAGGAATTAGGGTTCCATCCTCCTTGATAGTTGATGTTCCCATCACCTTTATGACCCAGAATGTCTTTATCAATGACTTGGCAACCAACTATATGTCACTAGCTCTCATAAAAGTATGGGAAGTTTAGTGTTTCTTTGGATCAAGCAAATTAGCTAACAGGTGATCACTCCAAACATTGTGTGAAATGAAGATGAACTATATGTGACAAACTTCTCTATCAAGTCACTATAACATATGTTCAAGTGTTGTACCTGCTTGCCTATATAAACAGTATGATTTTAAGTTGATCTTCACATTCTGGTTTAAGCCTTATTTACTAATGAAACTACTATTTTTCTCTTCTACCTTTATGGAGAAGTCCTCAAGGGTGAGAGGAGATTTTGCTTCAGATCATGTTTTCCCAACAATATACACTGATCCTTTGCACCGGGGGAGATTATTAAATGTTTTTTCTCTGTAACTTAGCATGTTTCTCCTCCTGATTCAGTTGTTGACTGCAGTGCAAAAACAAGAGGGACTATATGCTGAATAAAAAGCTACTACCTAGTGTTTCCATCAGGAAGATGGCCTTATACTGTCTGGTCTCAGCCAACGGTCAAGGCTTACTTTTTCTCTCAACTGGAAACCTTTAGTTATATTTGTCATAGGCCATGTCTCTGGCTATCCCTGCATTCTTCAGTCCTTGTCTTCATTTATATTTAGCACCTACCATGTTTCTCATGGAGTTCTAGACACAGAGGATATAATAGTGAGTGAAATAGTCAAATCCCTGCCTTGATGAACCTAAAATTCTAAATTTAGATGCTAACACAGGCTTTATAAAGATAAGCAGACACATATTAAAATTCTAAGCATTTGAGTAAAAATCTATTGGAACCGGGCAGAATCAAACTAGAATTGGTTAGACAGGTTTTACCAACAGAATCCTGGGAAACATTTTTATAGAGGAAAGCCAGAGGCAAAGCAAGGAGGTTATTGATTGGCTGTAGCTTAAAACTTTGTTGGCTATTTGTTTGTAATTGGTTGCCCATAGGATTCAATTCTGTAACCTTGAGGCATGTACCGACTTTGATTTGGTTTGCTTCTGTAAGCCACCGCTGCATTAGAGCCACCTCAGTAAAATGAACTCTTTGCTTTATTGTTTTAAGAGAACTGAGAAAAACATAATTATAACAATAAGAGGAGGGATGGGTTAGTGGGATATTTTAAAATTTCTAGCTGGCTAGATCTCATGCTCCATCTGAGGAAGGTAGTATTCCACTTTGTACATTCCACGAGATTTCTTTTAATCAGCCACTTGTATTTAAATCAATTTAAGTATAATCCTAGTCTTACAAATATTCAGTCACCTAACTAAGAACTGAGCCACCTTGGCTGGTCCTATTAAGAACAAATGCAATGGAAGAGCAAGGGAGGGAGAAAACAACGGATGTTTCCTCTCAGGGAAGTTGATGTTGCCCTGAAGTAATATGCTTAATTAGGCAAGGAAGCGAACATGTGAGCAGTCAATGTTTTACATGCCTTAGGAAATAATCAAGATTATGAAAGTCTTACACGATAATATAGCAGGTACAGCATGAAGAAAATAATGGAAAAACAGAGTTGGCGGTACATGAACCTTTTGTTAGAGTCTCTATCCTGAAATGTACGATTTCAAACTTGAGCTGGGTCCTGCACTGACAGTATCCTGGCTGTGAATCAAGGAGTAATAACTGAAGAACTGTGACCCAGGCGGGAGAGCGAGGGGGGCTTTGGATGATATATTGGTTTGCTTCATAACAAAGCATCACTGAATGGGTGGCTTAACAACAGAGATCTACTTTCTCACAGTTCTGGAAGCCAGAAGCCCAAGATCAAGGTGACAGCGAGACTCTGTTCCAAGTCTGTTTGGCTTGCAGATAAATGGCTGGCTCTCTTCTCTCTGTGTCTCTGTGTCTGTATGTTGTGACCTGGATTATGCCCCCTTCGCCACACTCACGGGCTTCCCAGGTGGCGCGTGGTAAAGAATCCACCCGTCAACGCAAGAGATGCAGGAGACATGTGTTCTATCCCTGGATCAGGAAGATCCCTTGGAGGAGGGCATGGCAACCCACTCCAGTATTCTTGCCTGGAGAATTTTCCTTGGACCGAGGGGCCTGGCGGGTAACAGTCCATGGGGTTGCAAATGAGTCACAGAGGACTGAGTGACTGAGCACCACATACATAGTCGAAGGCCCAAACTCTAGTGTAATTATTATTGAAGAAATGGGGCCTTTAAGGATAAAATTTTAAGGTAAAATGATGCCGTAAGTTGGGACCCTTATTCAGTAGCACTGGGGGAAAGAGGACGGGACATGGGAGCTCTCTCCTAAGAAAGACCCTGAGAGAACTCAGCAAGGAGACAACTGACTGCCAATCAGAAAGAGGCTGCAGAAGTGACACAGGCCAGTTTCATAATCCTTGATATGGGAATTCAAGCTGCTGGAAGTGTGAGGAAGTAAATTTCTGTTGTTTAAGCCATCTAGCTTGTGGTATTCTGTCATGGCAACCTGAGCAATCTAAAACATGGCATTCTCCCTGTATGCGTGTTTGTGTACCAAATTCTTCTTCTTTGGAGACCCATTATACTGGATTTCAACCCACACTGATGACCTCATTGTAAATATGTTTGTATCCTGAGGTCCTGGGATTTCAGATTTCAACATACAAGATTAGGGGGTGGGGACACAATTCAGACCATATGAGATGTTGATGAATGTTCTATTATGATTCACAAGGATGTTACCCTCTACATCTTGCCATGTTTCCATGTAACAGTGTGTTGCTAATTGACTTTAGCTATGGGACTTCCCTGACTGACAGAAGGCACATAGAGGAAATAGAGTTTATGGACACCAAACAGAACCTTTCAATGTACTCATGTGCCTTCTGCCTTTACCTCTTGAAATTCTGCCCTCTGCTACATCTGTTGCTGCTGCTGCTAAGTCACTTCAGTCGTGTCTGACTCTGTGCAACCCCATAGACGGCAGCCCACCAGGCTCCCCTATCCCTGGGATTCTCCAGGCAAGAACACTGGAGTGGGTTGCCATTTCCTTCTCCAATGCATGAAAGTGAAAAGTGAAAGTGAAGTCGCTCAGTCGTGTCTGACTCTTAGCGACCCCATGGACTGCAGCCTACCAGGCTCCTCCGTCCATGGGATTTTCCAGGCAGGAGTACTGGAGTGGGGTGCCATTGCCTTCTCCAGCTACATCTGTAGCATATCCTAAATAAAGATTTCTCCACAGGCATTCATTCTAGAATGGTATGGCAAGTGAAGTCAAGCATTGCCAGGCTAACCCAGCTAAGCAGCATTGAATCTGCAGCCATCATTTAGGTGAACAATAAAAACATGTTTGTTTGTGTAAGTTATAGAATATTTCTGTTGTTTCCACAGCAAGATCTGATTGAAATAGGAATGTATACAAAAATGGCATGCTGTCACAGCAAACCTTTAAAATATACGGCACAGGCTTTGGTTCTGGATACAAATAGTGAGGAAAATGCTATTAAGGTTTGCAATCCCATTATGTATCAGAAAAAATATTGGGTTGGCCTATTATCTCTAGTAACTTGGAAGGCACAAAATTTGTCCCAAAAAAAATTGTCTTTGGGAAATTAATTTTTTTTTTTGGGAAATTAATTTAACCCAAGAGAGAATATCAATATCCTGAAATGTGTATTATTAGCTGCATAGGACAAATATTGCAAAAAAAAAAATAGATTAAGGAAAAAAGGCTTGTTTACAATCAGGGTAAAAAAAAAAAAGTGAGAGAATCCAGAATATTAGGATCACAAGGATCTGAAGAAAGAACTCCTCAATTCAGGCTAGTAAGAGAATCTCAGAAAGAAATAATCAAGGATGTGGTCATCATATCTTTTTTGAAAATATGTGATTGAACTAATATTGCTTTTAGAAATTTATTTAATTAAACTGAATGGCTCTAGGAAAGGGAACAAGAATATTATTCCATGGAAGCCTGAGAAATTCAAGGTAGATTTAATTAGAGAAAAGTGTGTGTTTATCAATGGGCATGTGGAGCTGAATGAAATCAATCAGTAAAATATTTTTAGAAATTGAAGGGTGTTGAGCTTCCTAACACCTTATCAAGTCTGGGTTAACACATATTGTGACTGTTAAATACGACTATTGGGATCCTAAATTACTAGGTACAAAAACATACTTAGAAAACTATTTAAATCCCCCGAAGTGAATACTCTTCATTTCTCTTCAAAAGCATCCAAGGAAGTTAATAGAAAAACCTCCAAGAATAGAACCGAGACCCACAGAGAACAATGTTTCAGAGAGCTCATCCTTGGGTGAATAAGAACCTAATCAAGGAATATTTCATATGTCAATAATTGAGGAATTTAACAACTTTTGTCTTATATTCAAAAATTCTATTGATCAGTGACTTGTATGTGTTTATTCTTTCCTCCTTTCCAAATGTAAAATTTAGTCTTGTCTTATTATTTAGTGTTCCATCATTCTATGCTGTGTGTGTGCATGAGTATGTGTGTGTGTGTGTAAAGGGAAGAAGCAATATTTTATCATTTCTGTTCCCAGATGTTGGATCAATCAAAACCACATTTTGACTTGACGCAGACCATGAAGCCCGACAATTTAAGTCTGATGAAGTAATTGGATGAAGCATTTGAAACCTCTTAAAAGGGGTAAATTCAATTGCATTAAGGAGAAGGAAATGTTGACCAAGGGTGTCAACTGCAATAGAATGTTTTCTGTGTCCAAAGTTTTTGTTCCCTCCCTACCTTTGCACTCCTTCCCCAGAGGTTGACTATGCATTGCTGACTGCTCCTTCAACATACATTACACACAGGTAAACATATATAATTTTCTTTGTAACTGTGCAGAAGCATTCAACACACTTGTGTGATTTGGCTCTGTCTCATTTTGTTCCTGCGCTCATTCATAAGAAAAGCACCTCCCAGATGTGGGAAGCTCTTCTGGCCTGAGTCCAAGGTCCAAGAACAATAACTTACTCTAGTAGAAGAGTAGAATCCAGAAAAGGGAAAATTCACCTGTAAGCTCAAAAAAAAGAAAAAAAAAAAAAAGCTGTGATGGTGAACTGTGATTTTTGAGATTATTTCAGCAGCAACAACAAAATGATTAAAGCAGAAGTATTATTCAAATAACTATTCAAACACACATGCAGCACGGTCCATATTATTTAAGGGAGAGAGAAAGTTTTCAAACCCTAAGAAAGTGAGTAGCAGTGACCAAGTGATCCTACAATCTTGTCAAATAGGAGTACTTGACTTTTGTTTTGTCAGGTCTATTTTTTCTTCAATTCATGTCTCATGGTAGCAAAGAATAAAAACAGACTTATTACAGCTCAGGCAGGCAGTATTTATTAAACAAGCAGCAAACAATGGGTTTCCCTGGAGGCTCAGATGGTAAAGAATCTGCCTCCAATGCAGGAGGCCTGGGCTCAGTCCCTGGATTGGGAAGATCCCCTGGAAGAGGACATCGCCATGGACTCCAGTATTCTTGCCTGGAGAATCCCCAAGAACAGAGGAACCTGGCAGGCTATATAGTCTGGGGTCACAAAGAGTGGAACATAACTGAGTGACTGAGCGCACAAACACCGCACAAACACACTCTCAAGACATGAGAGCAGACCAACCCTTGTAGGAGTGGCCCCGCCCCATTTTAGGTTTCTCTTTTTATGTCCTTTGTTTTTATTCCAAAGCAGTCCTCGGAGCCTGTTTGACCCTGCCCTGGTAAAATACCTTCAACCAATCAGGGAAGGGAATGTAAATAGGGTATATGCTCAAGGCCAATCAAGGAAGGCGGCATGTTTGGCACATTTCCCACAAGAGATTCTCACTCCAATCTGTGGCTTTTCCCTTTTGCCAGGCTTTTCCCTTCTTTTGTCTGCCCTCTGTGTGGTTTTTCTAGTTGCTACTTCCTCTGACCACCATCTTGGATCCTATTTCCCTATTCTTACTACCTAACAATTTTATACCCAGAAGCCATAAACAAAAGAGAAAAAGAATAAAGAGATTTATGCTTTGAAATATGCTAAAAAAAATGCTATTCAAAGTCACTGTGATGAGCGTGGAATGTGGGTGAGTGGATAGCCTCCCAATTTGAGATTAAAACACATATTACAGGGTTCTTGGGTGATAGCAGAGTCTCTGTGGATTATTTATAAATCCCTATTTATATCAGCCTTAAGGCTTAAAAACAGAAAAACAATTACACTTCAGAGAGCAGGGTCCTGACTCTGGGTTTACAGGTCATCTTAAAAATTTACTGTTCAACTATTTTATGAGTTCTGAAAATGTCATTTTTCTGCACAAATGCATTATCTTCTATTATCTAGACTGTTAGTAATCTGACCCCTGTTTAAACATTTTATCAATGCCCTGACCTTTTGCTGCTCTATGACATAAACTCTAAGTGACCAATACTTTTTTCCCTAGTGGTGTATTAGTATCATTAAAGAAAACAATATGCTCAGTCCAAAAAGAAAGAGAGGAACATGCTCTTCAGCATTTGTGTTTCACTATTTTCAAAACATCATGCTTCCAGTTTCATCTAAGTTGTTGAAAAAGTAGTTTAAACATTTAAAAAATTACTTGATAGTTCATTTTATGTGAAAATGTATAGATAGCTGAGACAAAAAGTAGTTATAACAAGAGTCAACTTTCACCACAGAGTCCTTTCTCTTGAAAGCTCAAAGAAATGTTATTGGACCAATCTTTAAACATAAGATTCTTTTGGAAGTACTCTTTCTTATGAATTTCTTTGGTTTTCATAACCTGGGAGGCTTTCTTATCATGTTTGATCCTGGTGTGAAAACAACTACCTATGAAATAAGTTTTAAATCAAAAAAGGGAAACAATAGATAAGAGATTATGAACAGAGAAAGTAGTTTTGTAAGGAATCAACAGTGGAAAGAATATCCATGGGGACAAATGATTTGGTTGAATGGAAAGAAAAATAAGGAAAACTCAGGTTGGTGGTATAAATGTGGGAAAGGGAGACAATGGCTTGACTGTGTTGATATGATGTTGAAGAAAAAGCTCTCACAGGGTGAAAAGCCTACAAGACCCGAAGGGTGCCATGTGCTCAACTCCAAACTAAATGCAGCTGACAAACTGAACTGATGTCCTTGAAATTTAATTTTCCTTTGATAACTGACAACTAGAACTAGTTGTAGTAACAATAACAACAACGAAAATGGCTTACAGGAAATATAAATATTAACATACCACAGCCTTCAGCAGAGATGAGACTGTCTCCAGAAAAATTGAAGAGATTGTCTTAATTGGACTTGGTAAGCTATATGTTATTCATTTCAGTTCAGTTCATTTCAGTCGCTCAGTTGTATCTGACTTTGCAGCCCCATGGACTGCAGCACACCAGGCCTCCCTGTCCATCACCAACTCCCAGAGTTTACTCAAACTCACATCCATTGAGTCGGTGATGCCATCCAACGAGCTCATCCTCTGTCATCCCCTTCTCCTTCTACCTTCAGTCTTTCCCAGTATCAGGGTCTTTTCAGATGAGTCAGTTCTTCTCATCAGGTGGCCAAAGTATTGGAGTTTCAGCTTCAGCATCAGTCTTTCCAATGAATATTCAGGACTGATTTCCTTTAGGATGGACTGGTTGGATCTCCTTGCAGTCCAAGGAACTCTCATGAGTCTTCTCCAACATCACAGTTCAAAAGCATCAATGTATGTGATTATGTAGCCATAAACTTCAGTGATATGATAGGAACAAAGCCAGCTTCCTGTAGAAAAAAGAATAAAAGAATGATGACAGTAAATAAATCATCTTTAAAGATATGTGACTGGGCATAAATGCAAATTTTTCTTTCTTTGAATTTTATTATTTTACTTTAACAATTACTACAATGAAGCAAGACTACTTAGAAACTACTTTGTTATACATTAAAATACAAAAGCAAATTTAAGTATCTTAACAGGAAGATTTAAGTGAAATTTAAAGCTTTTATTTTTTCGTATTTTTCAAACTAGTCATTAGTGTTTATTTGTAGTGGCAATGTTTTAATATTCATAAGTACAGTCCCATGAAAAATATTAAACCTTGAATATTTTAGAATAAACATGTCTAAGCAGATGACTTACTGTTATATTTTGAAGCTAATATTAAATTTTTATGATATTTTTCTTAAACTATAAAACAATTTTACTACTTAGTATGTTAAACCCCTTTAATCTTAGGAAAATATATGTATGTAAAGTTTTATTGAAAAATAATTTGCATAACATGAAATTTACCTATTTTGAGTATACAATTCAATGTTTCACTATAGGTAGTTTTACAACCATAAATACAAGTTCACTTAGAACATATTCATAACCCCAATATGAAATCTCATGCCAATTATCAGTCAGTCAGTCAGTTCAGTTCACTCAGTCATGGCTGACTTTGCAACCCCATGGACTACAGCATGCCAGGCTTCCCTGTCCATCACCAACTCCTGGAGCTTGCTCAAACTCATATCCATCGAGTCAATGATGCCATCCAACCATCTTATCCTCTGTAGTCCCCTTCTCCTCTTGCCCTCAATCTTTCCCAGCATCAGGGTCTTTTCCAGAAAGTCAGTTCTTCACATCTGGTGGCCAAAGTATTGGAGTTTCACCTTCAGAATCAGTCCTTCTAATTAATATTCAGGACTGATTTCCTTTAGGATTGACTGGTTTCACCACCTTTCAGTCCAAGGGACTCTCAAGAGTCTTCTCCAACACCACAATTCAAAAGCATCAATTCTTCAATGTTGTTTTCTTTATGGTCCAACACTCACGACTACTGGAAAAACCATAGCTTTTAGATGGACCTTTGTCAGCGAAGTAATGTCTCTGCACTTTAATATGCTGTCTAGGTTTGTCATTGGAGAAGGCAATGGTGACCCACTCCAGTACTCTTGCCTGGAAAATCCCATGGACGGAGGAGCCTGGTAGGCTACAGTCCAATAGGTCACTGAGAGTTGGACACGACTGAGCGACTTCACTTTCACTTTTCATCTTCATGCATTGGAGAAGGAAATGGCAGCCCACTCCAGTATTCTTGCCTGGAGAATCCCAAGGACAGGGGAGCCTGGTGGGCTGCCGTCTGTGGGGTTGCACAGAGTCGGACACGACTGAAGTGACTTAGCAGCAGCAGGTTTGTCATAATTTTTCTTCCAAGGAGCAAGCGTCTTTTAATTTCATGGCTACAGTCAGCATCTGCAGTGATTTTGGAGCCTGAGAAAATAAAGTTTCTCACTCTTTCCATTGTTTCTCTGTCTATTTACCATGAAATGATGGGACTGAATGCCGTGATCTTAAGTTTTTGAATGCTGAGTTTTAAGCCAGCCTTTTTACTCTCCTCTTTCACTTTCATCAAGAGGCTCTTTAGTTCTTCTTCACTTCTGCCTTAAGGGTGGTGTCATCTGTATATCTGAGGTTACTGATATTTCTCCCAGCAATCTTGATTCCAGCTTGTGCTTCATCCAGCCTGGAATTTTGCATCATGTTCTCTGCATAGAAGTTAAATAAGCAGGGTGACAGTATACACTCTTGATGTACTCCTTCCCCTATTTTGAACCAGTCCATTTTTTCATATCAGGATTGAACTATCAGTCCCTCCTTTTTCTCCTTACAAACCCTCAATCTCTGGCAACCATGGCCTTACATTCTGTCTCTAATAAGTTTATCTGTTTTATACAAATAAAATCTGAAAATGTTAATCAATAGAGCCATATGGTATGTAATATTCTGTGACCTGGCTCATTTCAAATGGCATAACTTTGTAGCATGCAGCAGTATAACATTTCTTTTGTGGTTGTTTAGTCACTAAATCCTATCAGATTCTTTGCAACCCCATGGGTTGTAGCCTGCCAGACTCCTCTGTCCATGGGGGTTTCCAGGAAAAAATCCTAGAGTGGCTTGCCAGTTCCTTTTGCAGGGGTCTTCTGATCTAGGGAGGAGTCTCCTGCTTGGCAAGTGGATCCTTCACCACTGAGCCTCATTGAGGAAGCCTCCATTTCTTTTATTTGTAGATAATATTCTATTTTATGTATATAATCACATTATATACATTCAAAAGTTGATGCATATTTGGATTATTTGTATTTCTTAACAATTGCAAATAATGTTGCTATGAACATTCATGAACAATTTTTGTGACAACATGTGTTTTTATTTCTCTTGAGTAGTATCTAGGAATGAAATTGCTAGCTCATATGGAAATTCTATATTTAACAAAGGGATGGATTTTTATGTCCAAATTTTCTTTCTGTAAAAATTACAGGAAAATGAACCCACTCTTCAAAAAACTCTCCAGAATTTCCAAGAAACTTCATAGAACACTTTCAGTCATTCATAGAAATCAATCATCATCTACTTTTGAAATTAAAATAAAAAGAAAGAAAGTTAAAGAATCAATGCAGAAACTCTGTGTTTCAGACCTAAGATGGTGACTTTTGCCAAACACAGATTTTGTCAATATAGCATTTGTACTTGCTGCTGTTCTCTGAAAACCTAAATGACAAAAATGATCATGTAAGGTAGTAATTTTGTAATTTTTTGGCTGAGTGGCCCTGAGTCTGTGGCACCCAACAGTGAGGAAAATTACTTATAAACAGCCACATTATATGTGAGGCCAAAGTTCTGTACTGCCTCAAACTTTAAAGGTGATGCAAAAGTGTTAGTGTGACAAAAATTTTACAATGTTGATAAATTTTTACCAAAATAATTTAAAAATTAACTTTTTAAAATTAATGTCATTATGATGCTTAGTATTATTTTTGTATATTATTATTGATGTATTAGAGTCTTTTGCAGGGGTATGTAAAAATATAGAACACTTCTTATTTTTCAATACCCATACTTTAAAAGGCATTTTAAAGTAAGTCTCTAAAGAAAACTTAAATAATTTTTTTTTGCTTTTATAAATATTTGTAGTTTTTTTTTTAATGAAGAATTATAATTGTCCTCTTAAGAAATTTCAAAACAGTGATTGTATAATCACAAATTGAGGTCACTAAAGAGAGACTCTATTAACCTATTTCTATCCATCCATTTTTGTGATATAATATCTCTCTTTAAAGTCTTCTTTTTTCCCCAAATTTCAATAAAAGAATGTAACACTAAAAATGGTAATAGTACAGTTAAGTTCAGTTGTATAGTCATATCTGACTCTGCAAGAAATCGGAATAGAGGAAAAATAATGTTTTCTTATTTTCTCCATGCTTTAGCCCTTATTTGTGAAATGTATTAAAATGCACTAACATGAATTTCAGAAAACTACAAAGTTTGACTCACTGTAAATCTGGTTTTCCAAAAGGGTAATATTTGCTACAAGGAGAAGCAATTTCTTAACTAATGTCACAGAACTGAAAACAGAATTAAAAATTTAATCCAGAAAGATCTAATATCAAAGCATGTATGTTTTTAACGAGTGTGTTTTTAAATTCAAAATGTAGTAAACAAGTGTGTTGTCCAGGGAATGCATGGTTTTATGCTAGGTGCTAAGATTGCAAAATGGAGTATCACAGTTTCTGTTGAAGAGTAAATTATCATCAGCTGAGAGAAATGGAAGTAAGTTTAATGTAATTACAGTAGAAAGCAGGAAGCACTATAATTTAGGCATGTATACTTAATAATATACATGGAATTTAGGATGTACAGACTGGTTCCAGATCAGGAAAGGAGTACATCAAGATTGTATATTGTCACCCTGCTTATTTAACTTGTATGCAGAGTACATCATGCAAAATGCCGGGCTGGATAAAGCACAAGCTGAAATCAAGATTGCTGGGAGAAATATCAATAACCTCAGATATGCAGATGGCACCACCCTTATGGCAGAAAGGGAAGAACTAAAGAGCCACCTGATGAAAGTGAAAGAGGAAACTGAAAAAGTTGGTGTAAAACTCAACATTCAGAAAATTAAGATGGCATCCAGTCCCATCACTTTATGGCAAAGAGATGGGGAAACAATGGAAACAGTGAGATACTTTATTTTCTTGGGCTCCAAAATCACTGCAGATGGTGACTGCAGCCATGAAATTAAAAGATGCTTGCTCCTTGGAAGAAAAGCTATGACAACTTAGACAGCATATTAAAAAGCAGAGACATTACTTTGCCAACAAAGGTCCATCTAGTCAAAGCTATAGCTCTTTCCAGTAGTCATGTATGGATGTGAGTGTTGGACCATAAAGAAAGCTGAGTGCCAAAGAATTGATGCTTTTGAACTGTGGTGTTGGAGAAGATTCTTGAGAGTCCCTTGGACTGCAAGGAGATCCAACCAGTCCATCCTAAAGGAAATCAGTCTAGAATATTCATTGAAGGCACTGATGCTGAAGCTGAAACTCCAATACTTTGGCCACCTGATGCGAAGAACTGACTCATTGGAAAAGACCCTGATGCTGGGAAAGATTGAAGGCGGGAGGATAAGGGGATGACAGAGGATAAAATGGTTGGATGATATCACCAACTTGATGGATATAATTTGAGCAAGATCTGAGATTTGGTGATGGACAAGGAAGCCTGGCGTGCTGCAGTCCATGGGGTTGCAAAGAGTCATACATGACTGAGCAACTGAACTAAACTGAAGTGAACAGAACATCAGTTAAAAGGTGTGAATGACCAGAATCACGCTTTAGGAAAAGAAGGCTGAGGAGAATTCTTTTAGTAGAAATTGCTGCATGGTAAGATAACTGTGGGTGGAAGACAACAGAAAAGAACTTTAGAAGAAATCATGGAGCAAAAAACCAGTATGTTGTATACAGACTAATGATAGGGAGTTCAGAACTAAGGAACCATGCATTGTAATATGATGTGATGCAAGCAATTAATCTGGAATTGCTAGCCTAAGCTAGATCACAGAGTTTCTTTTATGCTGACTGGAGAATTTTCCCTTTTCCTCAGGACAAGTGAGTCCCTAGTGGTAAGAGGGAAAAGTAGTCTTGTGAAAATCTGCATATCAAAGGTGGAATTTGTTGCAGGAGTTTGAAAATAAAATGAATTTTGGCCTAATGTTTATATGCTTGTATTTAAATGAGATATATGATTTAATGTGAATTTCAAAAGTGATGAAAATAGGTCCAAGAATTATGTGTTTTCAAGTGGGAGGGAGAAATGAACAAGATTGAGGAGAAAACTCAATGACCTTTCAGGTTAAGGAACAAGTGGCAGAGAAGACGTTTAGGAGGTAGCCAGGGAGAGGCATCTCAAAAGCAGGGATGTTGTTGACCAGGAAGTAGGTGATAAACAGCCCATATTCAAATATAATCAGGCCAGGGTCATGGAGGCACCATATGGATGGCAAAAGCAGAAAATTGAATCCCATTCCTTGTTATATCTTCAAAAAAAATCATCATAAAATCAATGCCTATTTACCTCCAAATTTATCATTGTATACTTAAATATCTACAGTTTTTATGTATCAATTATATCACAGTAAATCAATTTATCATTTTTAAAACAAAACTTCAATCTTTCTGATATTATTTTTTTATAAATTCATTGTGGATCACTTCCTTAATTAAAAGGCAGATGGCTCAGTGGATAAAGAATCTGCCTACAATGCAGGAAATACAAGAGATGCGGGTTTGATCCCTGGGTCAAAAAATCCCCCCAGAAGAGGGAATGGCAACCCACTGCAATATTCTTGCCTAAAATATCCTACGGGAAGAGGAGCCTGGAGGGCTACAGTCCAAAGGGTGGCAAGGAGTCAGACACAACTGCACTGCTAAGAACACACATTGATTACTAAAACCTTTCTTAAATGCTTCTTACTTTCTTCCTTTCACTCATGATTTATTCTCATCCTGAGCCTATGTTCTTTTTCTTCTAGATATTTACTTACTTCAAACCTCTTTATTTCAGCGGTCAGTATTATGTTCTAACATGACTGCCAACATTTCTGATTTATCCTTGAATCTAAAGCAGCAACATTTCAATGATTTTAAATAGAAATTTTTACAGAGATAGTTGTAATATCATGAAGTCATATGCCATATACATGGCTCATAGTGGATTTTTATGAACATATGGTTTTTACATTGCACATGAACAAGTTCCACTTGTTTCAAGGTTTTGGTTTAATTAGCCTTTACTAATTTTGATTCTCAATTCCTATTAGAGGTCTTTAATATGTAATGCATTAATGATAATTACAGATATTAGGCTATTTTTTTACTCATCATTTTTTGTTTGCATGAACAAAGAGAAAAGCAAATAAAGCCCCAACACTATAACAGATGTTCTACCCTTTGATACTTGAGGAGGGAATGTGAAAATAAATGGGTGCCTTGAAATCTTTTTCTGAATATGTTATTATATTACCTTTGGAAAAGGTTTATCACTTTCATAAGATTTTCAAAGGGGTTTGTACCCCAGCCCTTTGATTTGATTTTTGAGGAATTCCGGAAACTGTGCTGATTTATGTATTTTTCACTCATTTATATACTTATCTAAAAAATAAGTACACCAATTATGTTTAACATCTAAAACTTATAAAGTAGTTCATTGCAAAATTCTTCAATATTTTTCTTTTAGAAAAAAATTAAGACTTTTACTTAAATGAACACTAAATTCTTCCAACTTGCTTCTTCTTTCTTTGGTCTCTGTTGGAGTCTGGCAGTTCTACTCAAACGTCATTGAGACTGAAGCAATTAGCCTTCTTTTATTGCAGAACAGATGTTCTAAGTGTTGGGTTCATTTGAGGTGGGTTAGGATTGAGATATCACAGCTGTTATAATTTAATTCTGGTTAGGTCAAAAAGCTTCATAATTATCAGTTCAAAATATTCATAAAGCATCATAAAACTTACACATATTTTCAATTAAATTGAGTTTCACTTAGTCATGGTACATTGTAAACTCTACAATCTCCCCCTTCACATATGGTAGCATGGGAAATAGTTTGATAAGTCAGTATTCATATCCATGATTGCAATCTGAGAAGTTTTATTTGTACACATAGCAATCATTATTGTTTGATTTTATTGCAATACTGAGAGCAGCTGATTGAAAACAGCAAGCCAGAAATATTCCTACATTACAGTCTTATTTCCAGACAATAGACACTTTGAGAACCTATCTGCATAACCAAGTTATCTGAATATTTTCCTGTTAACCACAAAAATATATTTAACATTTCCAAAATCCTAGTGCGTTTGCCTATCTCCATTCAACTTTCTAAATCAGAGGAAAGCCAATAATCAATTTTGGACAATACCAGCTTCCATTCAAAAAGGTTATTAGCAAGATGAGCTTCCAGAAGTGATTAATCTCTATCTCAAATAAAAATAATAGCAACAACTTTGAAATAGATCATTCCTAACCTAAATAAGTTAGTGCAATCCAATTTAGTGATTAGGATTGTGAAAATAATTGAATTGACTTTGCAATTTTCATGTTATTTCAGTCTTAACCACTGAATCAGATCTGTATTGACATAATCAATTTGTGACAAGTGGCTTATTACTATAGCTAAACGAACAGTTCTGCGTCTTTTAAGGAAGGATCACTTTTATCATTCTAGAAGAGTTTTAGCTTTATTGTAGTAGGTCAATATCCTTGCTTATATGATAGAAATATAAAAGCTAAAGACAGAATGAAAATAGAAAATACAGCTGGGTCAAATATAATATTATTTAGGTTGATGCAAAAGTAACTGTGGTTTTACTTGTTGAATTTTGCTCTTTGATATTGGAATACATTCTTAAATAAATAAATGTGGCTATGTTATACATCATTTTAATGCACATTTCTCTCTTTATTTTTTTTTGTTATTGACATTACTTGCTGCATATTTATTTTAGACTAGGGAAATGATGTTAGACAAAAAAGGAAATTTAACTGCCATGTGTAAAATAGCTAGCCAGTTCCCAGTATAACATAGGGAACCCAAAGACAGAGCTCTGTGACAATTTAGGGGAGGGGGAGAGAGTTTCAAGAGGGAGGACTCATATGTATAATTATGGCTGATTCATGTTGATGTATGGCAGAAATCATCACAATATTGTAAAGTAGTTATCTTCCAGTTAAAAATAAAATACAATTTTTAAAAAAATGCAATTTTGAGCACTTTTCTTATTTGTGTTCCAAATGGGTCATAAAGCAGTGGGGACTACTTGCAACATCAACAATGCATTTGATCCAAGAACTGCTAGTGAACTCACAGTGTAGTGTTGGTTCAAAAGTTTTGCAAAGGAGACAAGAGTCTTGAAGATGAGGAGAGTGGTGGCTGGCTATAGGAAGTTGACCATGACTAATTGAGAGGATCATCAAAGCTCATCCTCTGACAACTACGTGACAAGTTGATGAAGAACACAATGTCAATCATTCTATGGTCATTCAGCATTTGAAGCAAATTGGAAAGGTAAAAAAATCTTGATAAGTGGGTGCCTCATGAACTGACCTCATGAATCAAAAAAACTGCCATTTTGAAGTGTCATCTTCTTTTGTTCTCTGCAACAACAATGAGCCATTTTCTCTATTGCATTGTGATGTGTGACCAAAAAGTGGACTTTTTACAACTGGCAATGACCAGCTCAGTGGTTGGACCGAAAAGAAGCTCCAAAGCACTTCCCAAAGCCAAATTTGCACCAAAAAATGGTCATGGTCACTGTTTGGTGGTTTGCTGATGGTCTCATCTACTAGAACTTTCTGAATCCTGAAGTACCCATTACATCTGGGGAGTATGCTCAGCAAGTTGATCAGATTCACCAAAAACTGCAATGCCTGCAGCTGTCATTGGTCAATAGAATGGGCCCAATTCATCTCCATGACAATGTCCAACTACAAGTCACACAACAAATGCATCAAACATTGAATAAATTGAGCTATGAAGTTTTGCCTCATCCACCACATTCACCTGAACTCTTGCCAACTGACTACCACTTCTTTAGACATCTCAACAACTTTTTTGCAGGGAAAGTGCTTCCACAACCAGCAAGAGGCAAAAAATGCTTTGCAAGAGTTTGTTGAATCCCAAAACACAGATTTCTATGATACAGGAGAAACAAATTTATTTCTCACTGGAAAAAAGTGTTGATTGTAATGGTTCCTATTTTAATTAATAAAGATATATTTGTGCCTAGTTATAATGATTTAAAATTCACAGTCCAAACCTGCAATGACTTTTTTGCCATCTAATATTGCATTTGAGTTCATCATTTGAATATTGTTCATTTTGACATTAAAGATAAGGGACACATAGTAAGAATTTGTTGTTGGTTTCCATGAGCTAAACTACTCAAAATGAGGGGTGATGTTATAACAGAATTACTTGGAAAGCATTGTAAAATACCTACCCTCTCTTCCACCTCCCTCCTTCTGATAAGTATGGACTTTTCCAAATATATCAGTCGTGTTCGACTCTTTGAGATCCAATGAACTGTAGTCTGCCAGGCTTTTCTGTCCATGGAATTCTCCAGGCAAGAGCACTAGAGTGGGTTGCCAATTCCTTCTCCAGGGGATTTTTCCAACCCAGGGATTGAACTCAAGTCTCCTGAACTGTAGGCAGATTCTTTACCATTTGAGCCACCAGGGAAGCCCCATACTGTAACATTAAACATTAATTGTTTTAGATATTAATTGGCTTCTATGCACCCTACATTCATCTTCTTTTCTAATATTACTGTGATAATTTATAGGAGAGAGTCTCTCTGAATTTGTGAAGACATGATTGATAATTCCTGGTTTCTAACTCTCTGAGGGATGACAAGAAATACTGTTAGGTAGGTAGATTCAACACCTTCTTCTGTAAAGGCCCTGCAATAGCCAGGAAATGGGCATATTTACCTTCAGTCACAATCTTCTTACTTATATTGACTAATTTTCACCAATACCACCGTTTTGCAACCAACAACAATGTTATCACTGCCCACATACACATACATGCTTGCACAGCTTTTGAGAACTGCTCTTTAGGGTTTCCCTGGTGACTCAGTGGTAAAGAACATGCCTGCCAATGAAAGAGACACACGTTTGATCCTTGGGTCAGGAATTTCCCCTAGAGAAGGAAACGGCAACCACTCCAGTGGTAGGTTACAGTCCATAGGGCTGCAAACGAGTTGGACGTGACTTAGCAACTAAAACAACAGTAGCAACTTTCTCTGTTTGGCAATGCTCAAAATCTTTCAGTTTTCACCCAAAACATTAATTTTTTTTCTCAGTGATCAATTTCTCAAAAGAAAAAAAGAAGTTCATCTGTTAGCAAGCTCAGGTTCCTGGAATTCATTAATTATCAATATTGACAATAAATATGTCCCTCTGAGGTCTGTATAATCAAAGCTATGGTTTTTCAGTAGTCACGTATGGTTGTGAGTTGGACAATAAAAAAGACTGAAAGCAGAAGAATTGATGCCTTCAAAATATGGTGTTGGAGAAGACTCTTGAGAGTTCCTTCGACTGCAAGGAGATCAAATCAATCAATTCTAAAGGATGTCAGTCCTGAATATTCATTGGAAGGACTGATGTTGAAGCTGAAGCTCCAAAATTTTGGTCACTTGACTCGTAGATCAGACTCATTGGAAAAGGCCCTGATGCTGGGAAAGATTGAAGGCAGAAGGAGAAGGGGATGACAGACGATGAGATGGTTGGATGGCATCAATGACTCAATGGACATGACTTTGACCAGGAGATGGTGAAGGACAGGGAAGCCTGGTGTGCTACAGTCCACAGATTCCAAAGAATCAGATATGACTGAGCGACTGAACAACAGCAACATATTCTTTGAAAGATTACATTTATGCCCTCTCTAACTTTTCCTGTTTGTCTGATTTTGCACTTTCACACATAAGTTCAGTGATTTTCCCTGTGTTGGAGACCTGTGAGGGGCCTTCTCACTCTCATACCGCAAAGGTCTCTGTCATCTGAAAGCAGTTCCTGCTTTTATACTGAGTTTTCCTTCTTTCTCCAGGACTTGGCTTCTTGCTATCATGTATTCAATCAAGTTATCTCTGCCTAATGATCTTGTTTACCTCCCACCCAAGAAAAAATACTCTTCCTAGGATTCTATCATTAAAACAAAATAATAATAATACAATTCTATGTCTTGACACAGAATTGACTTCTAACTTATACTCCATTTCTCTGGTTCCCTTCATTGATGAATGTTTTGACAATACTGTACCCACATCTTCAAAATGTACCTTTTGGAACATTCATCTATCTTTCACAGGCTGGACTTGGCTAGTTATATATATATATATATATATATATATATATATATATATATATATATATTGGGCTTCCCTCATGGCTCATTGGTAAAACCTGCCTGCCAGTGAAGGAGATTTGAGTTTGATCCCTAGGTCAGAAGATCCCCTTAAGAAGGAAATGGCAACCCACTCCAGTACCTGGGAAATCCTACTGACAGAGGAACCTGGCTGCCCACAGTCCATGGGGTCGCAAAAGAGTTGGACACGACTTAATGATTAAAACAACAACATATTTTTTCAGTGTTTTGTTGCCAAATCAATTTGCAATTCCTCTCGTGTCACCCCATGAACTGTTAAAATAGCTATTCATGTATTCACCCACTCTTTCTTCTTGCAATACTGGCTCTTGAATTCCCAGACACCACAGGCTTCAGTTTTTCTCTTATGTGTGTGGTCATTTTTACTTTACCAGACCCTTTCATCATTTTCATATCTCATTCATATGCCTCAGATCTTTGCTTTCTTTTCTTTCTATTCTCTCTCTTTACATGAAATCTGCATCATATTGCCTTAATGAACATGTTGTGTTGATGTTTTCTAAGTTTATCTCTTCCACACAGACTTTTCTTTTGAGTCTCATTCCCATTGATCTACATTCCTACTTGATAACTCTTTGTGGAGGTCTCTCATGCATTGTAAACATGTACCAGGCAAAAATCCTGGATTCTCTCCCCAAATCCATTCCTACTTGTGCTACCATGTATTTGTGCCAGAATTTATCCAACTATTCAGGCAGAAAAGTTGGAGGCATTTTGCTCTCTTTTCTCTCCCCCCCGTTATATTTGAATCTTAAAACTTCTTAGATATTCAGTTCAGTTCAGTCACTCAGTCCTGTCCGACTCTTTGTGACCCCATGGACTGCAGCATGCCAGGCCTCCCTGTCCATCACCAACTCCCAGAGTTTACCCAAACTCATGTCCATTGAGTCAGTAATGCCATCCAATCATCTCATCCTCTGTCGTCCCCTTCTCCTCCTGCCTTCAATCTTTCCCAGCATCAGGGTCTTTTCAAATAAGTCAGCTCTTCGCATCAGGTAGCCAAAGTATTGGAGATTCAGCTTCAGTGTCAGTTCTTCTAATGAACACTCAGGACTGATCTCCCTTAGGATGGACTGGTTGGATCTCCTTGCAGTCCAAGCTACTCTCAAGAGTCTTCTCCAACATCACAGTTCAAAAATGTCAATTCTTCAGCGCTCAGCTATCTTTATAGTCTAACTCTCACATCCATACCTGACTACTGAAAAAACCATAGCCTTGACTAGAGGGACCTTTGGCTCTTCTTTTTAATATGCCATGTAGGTTGGTCATAACTTTCCTTCCAAGGAGTAAGCGTCTTTTAATTTCATGGCTGCAATCACCATCTGCAGTGATTTTGGAGCCCCCAAAAATAAAGTCTGCATTATTTTCACTGTTTCCCCATCTATTTGCCATGAAGTGATGGGTCCAGATGCCATTATCTTAGTTTTTCTGAATGTTGAGCTTTAAACCAAAGTTTTCATTAAAAACATTTTTAAAAAATCTATAATATGTCCAATTTTCCTGATCCCTGTTGTCATCATTATGGTTTTTCTGTCAGATGGGCTATTGCAATGGAATTCTAAATCATCCCTCAATGCCTGTCTTCATGCTTCCAATCCTTTATTCATAGAGGAATGAATATAATAATTTTACATTAAGAATCAGATAATGTTATTCTCAAATTATATGCTTTCCCATTGCATTCAGAATAAAATATGGAGTCTACCTTATTCAATTTACCACTTGCAGCTCATCTCAATAGCCCTCTCTTCAATTCTATTACAGTCCAGGCAAACAGCCTTCTATTACTCCCACATGCCAAAATTGTCTCATTATTTCACATTGTCCTTCACCTTGTATAGTCTCTCCCTACTCAGCCTACCATGACCATGCACATACCAAGTTTTCTGGGTAAATTCTAACATAATTGAGATTTTCTGGATACAGTCTCAATGTAGTTATTAAGTGTGCCCCCTTCTGATGAGCCATTGAAAAACATTCTTTGATTTATAGTCTTAAATCTTATCTTGTTTTCTTTAAGAGGATATTTTAATTATCATTTATTTCATTAAATTTTATATGAATGGAAGACACAAAATCATTTTATACACTGCTACAATAGCAGCAACTTTCCTAAACTATGATGCGTTGGTTTTCTTTCAGTCAGAATCTTCATTTTAAGCTACCTGAAAGAATACTTGAGTCTTATTCAACATTTATAATTTTTTACATATTAGAAATGCAATTATGGTCAAAATAAATTGGTAAAGGTATCCCTATATTTAAAATTCACAATTTAACTTTTCTAAGTTGTGTTCTGATTCATAATTACCACTGTTCATGTTTGCCATCAATATTGTACTACATGCTATTAAGAAAGTTGACAAAAAAAAAAAAGAAAGTTGACAAATGCAGAGAAAGAAAACAATATTTCTTAAAAAAGGAACAATTATTTTATCTCATTGTTTCTAAGATTTTAAACTAAATCACTGGCACACACTTTGCAAGGTGTGGTGTTGGCACTTTCTAACTTTCTGCAGAAGTTATCAATATACAGTTTTCCTATTCCTTCTTCAAATAGTCTTGAAATATCTTGTTCAATGAAATGAAGATATGAGGGTCACTTTCCAGGTCCACCACTAGCAGTAACAACTAGACAGGCTTATGCATGAAGTTATTCTGTAATTGGACACACCTGTATCAGAAGGAACCCTTAGCTGTATCATTAGTTTCACTTTCAATGAACTATTGACAGATCCAATCCTCTCTCTTCCCATGAACTCTGCAGACATCTTCTCATCTTTTGTCATCGTCTTGAATGGAAATCCCCTTTTTCTCATGTTAACTAAGTAATTAATTAGGGAGGCACTGCTATGTCTATGAATTCCTTTCTCCTAAGGGACTGAGACATTTTGTTCAACAAAGCACTTGACTCCACTGATACAAATACATATGAACAACAAGCTAACTGTGCTCACAGGCAGACAATGGCAATTACTTCTGCATAGAATACTCAATGGAGAAGGAAATGGCAACCCACTCCAGTACTCTTGCCTGGAAAATCCCATGGACAGAGGAGCCTGGTAGGCTAAAGTCCATGGGGTTGCAAAGAGTTGGACGTGACTGAGTGACTTTACTACTAGAATACTCAAAGACTAGCACCATGACAACAAAAAGACACTATTAATCAGACAATGTTATTGTTACAAAGACCAAACCCATAATGCTTGCCATATAGGACAAACCAATATATTGAGAGATAAGATGTTGGGGCAAGGAATAGTGATTTTATTCTGAAAGTCAACAGACTGAGAAGATGGCTGACTTTTGTCCCAAAGAACCATCTTAACTGAATTAGAATTTAGGCTTCCTTTATACTAAAAGAGGAAGAGGCAAGGCTGATTGCTGCAGACTTCTCAGTGGGGGCCAGAACCTGGAGGGCTGTGATTATCGTTTGTTTTTGTAGCTGTCCATGTAGGTCCAGTCATGGTGTTCCTGAAAACCTTCAACAAGACAAATGCTATTTTGTATCCTACAACTTTTTGTCTCCTGTCTGAATCAAAAACTGTTATAGCTTTAAAGGTCAAGCCTAGGAGGCAGAACATTGTAAAAGAATGTATTTCAGGCTATAGGCAGCATTCTTTTACAAAGAAGCAGAGCCAACATGATAAGCACAGGCAACATAGGACCAAGCTTGGAGCTAAAGGAATAGATCCAGTATGGAATCAGATTCGTTCTTCTTTGTTACACTATCAGTTCAGAGATGTTAAAGTGCAAAAAATGGTGCATTTTAGAATTAGTAAAATAAAGGATATCTTGTTGACATCTTTCCTTGGCCCATGCTCCCTATACATGAAAGTTGCATGAGGCTGTGTCTACTCTGTTCACCACCTTTGAGATAGGCGGGGACTGGGGATCCTTTAGTGGAGTGCTTGCACTTGAACCTTGAACAAATCTCCTCTAATAACAGAATACAGACAAATTATAAGGGACTGAAATAACTTCATGCATGCATGCTCAGTCACGGCAATTATGAACAAAAAAATAAAATGCAAAAAGGCCACAAACCAGCTGCTATTTTGAGGTACCAGGAGCATAAGCAGAGTTTTGCAGCTGATCCCTGCACACAGCACCACCAAAGGGGCAGGCAGACCTTCTAAGCGACCCGTCTGGCCAAACCCACCAATCACCTCTACCCTCAACCCATCGAAGGAACCAGCCTGCTGTCCTCAGAGAGCAAGCGAGGGCACTTGTTACTTATTTTCACTTCTTCATGATGCATCGTGAGTCCCAAAATCTTGTTGTAGTTCTCTTCCGGTCTCATCAATTTCTATTGATTGTAGAGTCCAAGGACTGTGTTGGTAACACCTTGAACCAGAGGCCTAAGGTAGTGTCTGCTTCATGTTAACTGTTCCACACACATTTGTGGAACGAATGTATAAATGAGACCACATAGCTGAAAACCTCTACAAACTGCTGCTTTATTTTATGTTGTGAGATTAGTGAAAAGTACATATTAAAATGAAACCATTTCGGTCTTAGGATTTCTAATCTCCTTATAAAAAAAACACATGTTTTAAATGATAAGAGTTTAACATGAAAACCAAATAGTCAAGTCCCCCCCATAAACACACACACATGCACACATATATATAGTTATACACTTATATTTTATAGTCAAACATTGCCAAATTGTCAAATATTGTACATAATACAGTGTCATGCACAGGTGCGCACACACACAACTTTTGCTATATCTGACTATAAAATATGTTTTTATCTATGTATATTTAGATATGTAGATTAAAATATACTAAGACAAAAGCTATATAATTCTATTCGACTTCATCATAGGACTTCCTCGGTGATTCAGTGGTTATGAATCTTGCCATGTGGAGGACACCAGTTTGATTCCTGGTTCAGGAAGATCCCACATTCCATGGAGAAACTAAGCCCATGCACCCACCCTGAGCCCACGCTCTAAAGCCCGCAAGCCACAACTACTGAGCCCATGCTCTGAAGCCCGCAAGCCACAACTACTGAGCCCAAGTGCTGCAACTACTGAAGTCTTCACACCTAGAGCCTTCTCAACAAGATGAACTATAGCAAAGAGCAGCCTGCTCATTGCAGTGAAGGGTAGCTCCAACTTGCCACAACTAACAAAGTCCACATGCAGCAACAAAGACCCACCACTGCCAAAAAGTAAAATGAATAAACAAATAATCTTAACAAACTTCATGTGTATTTCAATCAAAAATTGGAAATTCAACCTTTAAAGTTACAAACTATATTTACCTTCTCAAACTGCCACATAGACACCTCTAAATTCTGCTCTGCACCACAACTGTCAGCAAGAAGAAAAATCTAGTCCTCTCACATGAAGAAACAAAAAACAGTATATTTTTTTTTCCTCAGAAAAGTTTTGTGAATGTTTTGTGATTGCAATACATTGCTTTCTATTTAAAACTCTAATAGTGGTAGGCTTTGTTTAAAAAATTGGCAGTTATAATTTTACAACCTATGAGGACCGGTGATCCTCCCAAAAAGATGTGTTTTGTCGTGTGCTTAATGATACATCTTCTCTCACCTCACAGAAGAGAAACAGCAGGGTTTTACCCTGACAATGTCACAGCTGTTTCAAATTCCCTTACTTAGTCAGCTCCCAGCTTTTATAGCTGATGCAGCTGTCAGCAGCTATGGCTTTTTCTTTGTTAGGCAGGGATATGTCTAAACTTATAATTAGACCTCAGTTATGAAAATGTAACTAGTTAATCATAGCTTTCAAGGGCTTTTTGCATTCCAAAGGGTTTAGAACAGAGCCGAAATGGTGGAACATACCAAAAAAAGCTGGCTTGAATCCTTTTATGGTTTATCTTCCAGTTCACACAAACATGTGCATCTTAACCATATGACCCACAATAATAATCATCTAAGCAAATATTTAATATATTTAGATGATCTAAAATGTTTGCATTGCCTATATCATCACTGTTCATACTTGACCCTTTTTTTGGTTAAATTTATTTTAATGACATCATTGAGAAATGGGTAAGTAAAAGAATAGCAATGATTTTCCCTGTATAGCCATCAGAACATTGTCATATTAATAAGCATAATCATATTAATGTAAACAAACTACAAGAATAATGAATTTAAATTAAAATTATAATTTAATATAATAGCTTGTGTTGCTTAATTAAAGATAAATCATTGTTTAGTTTTAGATTATTTTGAGTTAATTAAGTCTCATCTAATGTATTATTTCTCAATTTCCACTTCTTTTCTCTAGTGAATCTTTTGTGACTCATTTATCATTGCTGCATGACCTTGTACCACTGGTATTTCATTCACTGAAGAATCTTCATTCATGAATTGTCTGATTTTTTTTTTCTCATGTCACTGCTATTTGAAGCTGCCAACATAATTGTAAGCATGTATCAAAGGATACAAAGATAGCTGGCAGTATTTGGTGAAAAGATGCTTTTTAAATCATATAAAATGCACTCGAGATAGTTCTTAAGTTATCCTTCAAATAAACATGAATCAAAACATTTGTACATAGCTTGTGGGTCCCCAAGAATTTGTCTGTAAGCCACAAGCTTCCTCTTTGCTACTAGTTATCACCATTTGTTCTGCTTTTCTACTTTATAAATCAGTCCATTGACAGTCTACACTCTTTTGTTTTAATTTCATGATTGAGGGACTGAACAACAGCAACACTTTCTAACTGGAGGAAAACTGCTTACAATATTGTGTTGGTTCTGCCATATATCAATATGAACCAGCATTGGTACACATGTTCTCTCCCTCTTGAATCTCTCTCCCACCTCCCACTCCATCCCATCCCTCTAAGTTGTCACAGAGCGCTGGATTTGAGCTCCCTCAGTTGTACAACAAATTCCCACTGACTATCTCTTTTACATATGGTAATATATATGTTTCAATGCTGCTCTCTCAATTCATCCCACCTTCTCCTTCCCAAACTGTGCTCAGGAGTCTGTTTTCTATGTCTGCACCTCCATTGCTTCTCTGTAAATAGGTTCATCAGTACCATTGTTCTTATATATGTATATTAACTTATGCTTTTAAAAGTCTCTTATTCTCCTGTAATCATTCTTACCAAACACACAAGATCAATAGGTTATTATGTCACCTAAATCACAGACATTATAGCAGCATCAGAAAAAAGCCAACAACTTGTAAAAAAAAGAACTAAAAAAATCCCATCAGGTAAATAGAGTTGAGAGACTAGAAGAAGGATCTGTCATGCCCTTCAAAAGAAGAATGTCTCCTTTCTTGGTATGGACTCAGCCAGTTTATCATAACCCTTTCATCTTCCTTTTTCCCTTTGTAGCAGTGTTTGTTTTTGTTCTCTTGCTCTGTGACTGTGTGGGGAATTGCACATGGCTCACCATACCTGGAGATTCTGAATTGCAATCTTCTGTTGATCCTGAATAAACCCATCTTTCGGTAAGAAATGTCTGGTAGTTTGTTTTAGGTCAACACCATCTCATCTTCATTTCACAAAACCACACAAGAGCAACCTCACTTCAGTGTTCTCTTCTTTGTTCTCCTCCCATGAAGACAATAGTTGGCAAACTGGAGTCCAGGGGCCTAATATGGCCTGCTGTCTATTTTGAAAAATGGTCTTATTGGAGTGTGGCAATGTTCATGTGTTTTTAACCTATTGTCCACATCTGCTTTCCCCCTAAAAGTTGAATAGCTTTAGCAGAGACAATTTGTTCCTCAAAGTTTAAAATACTTATATTTTACAGGAAAAGTTTGTGCAGTATCCATGAAAGTAACCAATGATTCTCACTTAGTTCTGAACTTGCTTTGTACTTAATCTTCTTCAATCTTCTCAAGAAATTTCAAAATTGATAATATGTTTATTTTTAGACTATTTTCAGATTGACTCCTTCCTGTTTTCTTTTAACTATTCTCAAATGTGTCCTATTAAAAGAGTAAAAACAATCACCAAGCAACTAACCCTCAGCTATATATTCCCCGGTAGTGTTAGTCACTCAGTCGTGTCCAACTCTTTGTGACCCCATGGACTGTGGCCCACCAGGGTCCTCTGCCCATGGGATTCTCCAGGCAAGAATACTGGAGTGGATTGCCATTCCCTTCTCCAGATATTCCCCTGTAGCTATCATAATCATTTCGTCTCTTTTCACACCAACATTCTTCAGATTGTCTTTCTGCCTGCAGCCATTTCACCTGTTCCTATTAACTCCTCTGCTCAGTATAACCTGGGACTAACTTCTAGCCTCTTCACTGAGCACCTGTAAACTGAACCTGAAGGAGAAACTGAGAAAAGAAAGGGACTTTCAGTAATGCACTTGCTTTTGGTGTATTTGGAAAATCACTTGAATGTCACAGAATAAATTTAGGATAAAGTTCTGAGAAGAAAATAGATGACAAGGCATTGAAAGAAGCCAAGGAGAAGGTGAGAAATTAAATCACTACTTCAGTCTACAGTCAGTAGAAGAATTGTGTGTGTGTGTATATATGTATATATATACATATATACATGTAAAGTACATATTATTTATAATACACATAATGTTTATATCTTGTGTATAAAGAATATATACTTAAATAATGGGTTTGATAGACATATAATTTCTACCAGTAATTACCTTCCTCAAATTGTCAACAGAATTTTGAAGTGTGTGTGTGTGTATATGTGTGCATGTGTAGAGCAAGACAGAAGAATATTTAAGCCTCAGTTCAGGACCAGTGTAGATTGAGATTGAGTGTACCACATTTGAAATTGCTGCAAAGCCATAATGGGTCCATTGCTAAATAATGATTACCCCTATTTTCAACTATGAAGACGGGCTGATGATTTGGATAATCTGATTGAGTCTGGTCCCATTTAGTCTTGTATTGTGTCTTGTGGCAGGCTTGGTGAGAACTGGCTGTTTGTACTTATTCTTAACTGATGACTCACCTCTCCTCCTTGTGATCCCTCAGCTGGCTGCTCTGGGCTTGGTCTCATAGTGAAAGCAGAGGAATAAAGTAGAGAAGGAAAGTGTGAAAAAACTCATGAGACCTAGACTCTGAAGGCTCCCGGTAACTTCTGACACATTCTCTTGATAAAAGCAAGTGAATTCTGTCAAGAAGTAGATTCCTCTTTTTATGAAAGTTCCCGCAAACTTTTATTTTAAAGAATGTGGAAATAATAAGACAATTTTCAATCAGCTAATGCAACTTGGATTAGGAATTGTATCTCTTGTTATTATTAACTTTAACAGAAAGTGATTTCTAGTATTGAGCTTCCTAATGATGTTTCAAGAAAACTCAATTCAATTCATGGCCAGAAAGTTAATAGCCTCAAATTATCTATGGTGGAAGTATTTACATCAAAGAAATAATGAGATGTTACAAATCAAGGCTTTTTATTTGCTTACTTTTTTTATATTGGGTTGTTAAATATTCACCAACATACTACTGGGTTCATCCATTACCAAAACATAAAATACATGTCATAGTACTTGAGAAATGAGACACAAAAAATGAAATTGGAGTTTGAAAAGTTAGGGTTCATGTTGTTGAGAAATTGAAAAAAAAATGGTAAAACTGAAGACTTCAAAACCTCCAGACCCTGGTGAAGAGATTTCAAGCCTGAAAATAATAGTGTGCAGTGACTGTTATTGGTTATTACAAGACAGAGATGAGTACAGATAAGAGTTGGCTAGTTTTTGAGCAATAATTGAAAAAAATGTTTCCAGAGATGGTAGGTCTTAGAAGACTGGAATCAAATGCCTGTCTTGATCCATTAAACAGCGTGAGATAAAATTGAAAAATTCTTTTAGGATCCAGTAAAATTTCTCAACAGAATAAGTGACTTAGCTGTGCAAACTCCAGTTGTCCTAAAAGTAAAGCCCAAGCTCCTTGTTATTAAATACCCTTTGTCTTATGTTTCCCTCTTTCTGGTATATATATATATATACATATATATATATATATATATATATATTTATACATACAATTTTTCCCCCTTTACCTTAACTTCAGTTCTTCCAAGCTGATTTGAGTAAAGTGAGCATTTATCACTTCCCAGCCTTTGGACTCACAATGTTTCTCCTTGGAATGTCACCCTTTTAATCCCTAAACTGTTAAAGCATAGTTATTCTGAGAGCTGGGCTTCCCTTGTGGCTCAGCTGGTAAAGAATCTGCCTGCAATGAGGGAGACCGGGGTTTGATCCCTTAGTTGGGAAGATCCCCAGGAGAAGGGAAAGGCTACCAACTCCAGTATTCTGGCCTGGAGAATTCCATGAGCTCTATTAGTCCACGGGGTCGCAAAGAGTCAGACACGAATGAACGACTTTCACTTTTCATTCTGAGAATTGCACTATTGGTCTTCTCCAAAATTATTTTCTGACCATCCATGCATGGTCTAGGTAACCTTATAACATTATTCTATATTGAACAGT
Organism: Cervus canadensis; assembly: GCF_019320065.1. NCBI lineage: Eukaryota > Metazoa > Chordata > Mammalia > Artiodactyla > Cervidae > Cervus > Cervus canadensis. Next base: position 50,956,057 of record NC_057401.1, on the reverse strand, counting down.
TGTCTTGAATGCTGTTCCCCCTCATTTCAGCATTCCATAAAGGCTGGGCTTGTATCAAATTTGTTGTTAATCATAGTGCAGCCTATGCACTAGATATTCAGTAAAGAACTGCTTAATTAAATACTTGAAGACAATGTATATGAAAGAGTTTTCAAATATGTTATTATTCCTTTCCCATTATTTTAGATTAAGAAAAATTCCAATATTAATTATTATATTTTGCCATCATTTTATAAAATGAAAGGACAAATAGAAACACCAGCAATTATAACTGTTATAAGCAATGGATTGTAAACAGATTCAAATTTCAGAAATGTTAAAACATGAAAATAATGGTTGTTTTAGAATCAACTATTGTTAATAATTCCATGAGCATTGCCCCTTTCCCCTCCAAAAATGAAATAAGAAAAGGAATGAGCTTTATTCAACAAATGTAGAACCTCTTTTTGTATGTTCTCTTTCAAACAAAAGAAAAACAGATATGTTAATAGAAATTATAAGTATTTATTTCCCCGGTAATTTAGCTGATAAAGAATCCACCTGCAATGCAGGAGACGCCAGCTTGATTCCTGGGTAAGGAAGATCCCCTGGAAAAGGGATAGGCTACCCCAGTTTTCTTGGGCTTTCTTGATGGCTCAGTCAGTAAAGAATCCACCTGCAATGTGAGAGACCTGGGTTCAACCTCTGGGTTGGGAAGATCCCCTGGAGGACAGCATGGCACTATAGTATTCTTGCCTTGAGAATCCTCATGGGCAGAGTAGCCTGGCGGACTGCAGTCTATAGGGTCCCAAAGAGTTGGACATGACTGAGTGACTAAGCAGGGCACAGCAGCAACATTGATATGAAATATTTCAAATCAGAAGTACATCAAAGATAGAGATATACTAACTTGGTAATCATGTATACATACCCAAATATATGAAATACATGAAGTGTATATTACATACCTTCAACCAATCTTAAGTAAATACTCACATTTCATTACCATTTTAACAATGAGCAGTTTGAATGTGTTGAATTCTGAGTTCATATATAATATGTTAATTAAATTTCAATCAATAATGAACAGTAGGTTTTTAAATGCATTATCAGTCTGTAATAAATTTTTTCTTCTACGTGTATGAATTTTTTCTCCTGCTTTACTTAACTGAGCTGAGCAGAGGAGAAAAGTTTTTTCAGAAATACAAGTTCCTTGATAGCAGTAATTGAGTTGCCTCTGTGAATCTTCCACAGCAGATAACAAATCCACTGGAAATCTGATTCCATAAAGTTAAGCAATGTTTGCTGTGATTTTCATGTAAAATCCTTGCAATGCTCAGCTGCTCCTTTTTTACTTTAATTGTGTAATTTGTTTCATAATTAATTTGTGCTTCATTTTCAACCACATGTCAGTTCCAAAAACAGTGCTTTGAAGTATCAACCCTAGTGCAAAGCCCATTAGTTTTCAGGCTATTTTTTTGCCACACAAAATTCTAGTTGAAGGAAAATGAAAAGTGTTACTGCACAAAGGAATGACAGTATTCAAGAAGTATCTATATTTGATTTGTTTTTTTGTTTTGTTTCTTCAGTCGCTATACCATGTCTGACTCTTTTGTGACCCCATGAGCTGTAGCCTGCCAGATTCCTCTATCCATGGGATTTTCCAGGCAAGAATACTGGAGTGGGTTGCCATTTCCTTCTCCAGGGGATATTCCCGACCCAGTAACTGAAACTTCATCTCCTGAATTGGCAGGCAGATCCTTTACCACTGGCCACCAGGGAATTCCTATCTATATTTGATATCATATTTCAAATGATTCTGAGTACATTTTGATCATTTGGAATTCTGTAGAAATTAAAGAAATTTTCAGTCTAGAATGCTGTTGTTATTCTGCCAAGAAATACATTACAGCCGCAAAAGAGGAAAAGATAGTTAATTTGTGAATATTTTTTACAAAGGGATCTGAGAATACAAAAATTTTTTGAACTTTTTAAAATTAATGTTGAGAAGTTTTTGATCATTAAAGCTGTTTTTTATCTTTTAATAATAGAATATGCATATCTTTTTCAGAATCTAATTCAAATTATTCTAATACATTATAGACACACAAATACACACTCAGCTAAACAAATACACAGACTCCCATAGACACATTAACACACACAGATACACATATTGAACTAAATACAGATTGAAAGTGAAAGTATTAGTCCCTCAGTCCTATCTGACTCTTTGTGACCCTATGGACTATAGCCTGCCAGGCTCCTTTGTCCATGGGATTTCCCAGACAAGAACACTGGAATGGGTTGCCATTTCCTTCTCCAGAGGATCTTCCTGACTCAAGGATATATGTTATATAAACAAAATGAGATGATGGTCTATACCATGGAAAATGTGAATTTGCCACCCAAAGTAATTGTGACTGTACAAGTAGTCTAAAAACCACTAATCGTTTGCTTAAGAAAAAGAAAAAAGAAAACCTCAGGAAAATTATTGTGTAAGTATTTTAAAATTCATGTCTTTACGTTTTTCAGATTTCGTTGTAATATCTGGTCCAAACTGCCTCCTTCAAATTCCTTGTTTTATTTATGTATCTAACACTGTGAGCTATGAGCGATCACTACATATATACTAATCCATAAGTGTAAATGTAGCACTTTGTTAAATTGATTATAAGCATAAATACAGGATACGGTCTTTGTAGCACAAAACTTGTTGAAACACTAAGAGGATGTTTCATACTGGCTGGATTCCAGTATTTGAGGAGTTGCGCTTACTTAATACATGGGGCTGAGATCTTAAGTAAAATCACTATATATGTAAAATAGCCTTTCAGCCCAGAGTGGAGAGGTTTAATCTGAGACAGTGTACTCTGCCAGGTTCCATTTGATGCCTTGTTCACCAAACCATTTGAAGTAATAGGTTGTCTGTTTTAAATGGAATGAAACAATGCATTATCAAGTATGGAAGGATTGCTCATTCAATGCTAATTCTGGGTTTTAAGACATTTGATTAAATCAGGTTTAGCAAAGAGTGGAATTATGTAGAAGAGATAAGAAATTCCCTAATAGCAGGGGACACTGATTACAAAGGAAACTTGCACAGACTCAGTTAAAATAAACTATAAATGAAAATTCAAAAAATGTAAACCAGAAAATAGATAGCACTGTAGATGATCAATTTACTTACGGAATAGTTTTTGTTCAGTTTATTTTTTCAAATAGACTAATATGGCAGTGTTAGGGGAAGCACACTGATTGAAACCGCCCACCCTGGCCAGGCACCATAGTAACCATTTGCATGAGTTGTTTTATGGCAGGAGATCCTGATAAGGAATACGGAACTAATAGGCCACCACCAGCCGGAAGATCGAGAGGAGACACTACCTGTCCGTCCACTTCCCAGAATCCCTCTTGCTAGCATCCATCTTGGCTGAGCAATGCGTGCGCCACCAGGAAAGACTCTGAATTAGAATGATTGGCCAAAGACCACCCGGAAACTAATCCCATCACCATAAAACCCAAGACTGCGAGCCACGCAGCAGAGCAGTTCTCCTGGGTTCCCTTACCTACTGCTCTCCACCCGGGTGCCCTTTCCCAATAAAATCTCTTGCTTTGTCAGCATGTGTCTCCTCGGACAATTCATTTCCGAGTGTTAGACAAGAGCCCAGTTTCGGGCCCTGAAAGGGGTCCCCCTTCCTGCAACAAATGGCGACCCAGATGGGACATCTTCACTGAGACTGACATCCTGACCACTCGGGGTACTCAAGGGCCAGCTTGCCTGCCAATGGACCAGACCCAGCGGCCGCAACTGGGACCCTTTTGTCCCTGGTCTCCTCCTGACGCGGACAACTGGCCAGAGTGCCCCGACCGGTAAGAAACAAGAGACTTTATTGACCTCCCTCCCCTTCCCTCTTTCTTTCCTCTCCTTAGCCCTTCCTATCCTTCCCGTTTTTCTAGTCCCCCGGTCCTGGACGCAGGAATCTGGTCGAAGGGCCTCAGCTTGAGCTGAGGATTGGAGACTGATCACCTCCTCTTGGCAGAGAACTCGAATTTTCTGGTCTGGTTTCTGGTAGGGCCGAGTTCCAGTCCTCCCTTTTCTGGAAGCCCAGGGAAAAGTCCCGTAATGCCTGGGCGTCTGTAGGTGGCAGGAGACGTCTGTAAGGCCACCCCTTTTGCCCCCCTTTCCTGCCTCCTCCCCCTTCTTTCAACCTGGCTTCCTTTCCTCCTTTTGAAATCTTTGAAGATATCTGAAGTTTTGTGTCTCTATAAAAGGTTTTCTGAGAGACTGTATTCTTGTATTTAAGAGAGTGTCTGATGAGGACTGCCAGGTTTATATGTGTGTGTTTTAACTCTGTTCTGTGTTGTGATTTGTGATGGCCATTTTGCTTTGTTTGGCTACCATTTAGACCTGCCACCATTTTGTTAGAGCTTGATTTTCTTTCCCTGTGCCTTGAGACCAGGGCTCTCAGGAACACTTATCTAGACCATCTCTAACTCCTGAGACTGAAAAAAAAAAAGAAAAAAGCCTTTAAAAATGTTATTTATTTCAGCTTATTTTATAAACTAGTAAATTTTATATTGTAATATCTAATTCATGGCCAAACTTAGAAAATGAAGCGAGATCTTACAGTGTGTCTGTCTAAATATGTCTTGGTATGTTTTTGTCTCTGGGTAATATTTTTAGGTTAATTTGTAAATGAGCTCTATTTAATTGGCTTAAAAAAGGTAAGCGCTTACAAATCAAATAATTCTAAATTAAACAATAAATTCCAGGTTCAGGTGAACTGGGAAATATTCAGTATTAAATACCTGATATTAATGTTTTTTGTTGACCTATCTAATATAGACATGTCTTAGAGTAATTAACATCAAGTCAAATATTTTCATTGTACCTAAGTTAAATATAAGTTAAATATTATACCTATTACAAGTTTGTCAACAAAGAAATTACCTCGAGTGAAAAAACTTCTAGAAAATGTAAATGAGGTATGAGTTTATATATAAACTCTATTAAGAATAATTATTCTTTAAAAATATCTGTCTACAATAGTCTCTCCAGATTGATGTAACTTGAATTTCTAAGGGTTGTGCTAAACTAAGTATTGAAAGTCTATTAAATAATTAGGTCATTTCCAAATGAAATAAGATTTTGAAACATTTACTACTAAACACTGATTTCCTTTTACAGAAAAACTAAAGAGATTTGGGACTATAAAAGAATAATGTTTGATGCCATCCTAAAATGTTTTAAGAAAGCAAGGGTTTTAGAAATTATCACTGGTATTTATGCTCACCAATCTATAAAATGCTAATATAAAAGTTAGCTCTTGGTTGCTAAAGGAAAGCAGGAAGAGTGATTTCAGTAAAAAAGTATGAAAAAGATACTAAAAAGAGTTATGCATGATCAGGATTTTCTAAAATTGGATTGCAATTAGTTAGATAAGTGGATTTTGTTAGGAATGACATGGTTGTAAGAAAACTGCTTAGAGCCAATTAGGTCCAAGATGGCGGAGCTGACTTTCACTAGACCTTGAGCCTTGGTATTTGTGCCCATTGTGACATATCAACAAGCTAAATGATACACCCATCAACATTGACTGAATCTGCCCAAATGTTCTAAAGCTTTTAATTGATCTTTTTGATAAAACTTCCTAAATTGAATTCTTTTGAAGTTTCTTTGACATCTAGCTAACTTTGGGGTGTTTCAGAGGGCCCCTGAAACATCCCAAAGAGAGATATTAAACTGTTTATTTGGTTGGTTAAATTACATGAAAAAGATTATCAAATGAGTAATAAATCCGCTCATATTATAATGTATAAAAAGTTACTAATACAGATATCCTAGAAATTATATAGAGTTCTTAACATTTTGATATGTCTTGGTATTCTGATGAAAAACCTGATGACTTCACAAAAGTTAACAAAGGACTGAATGAACCAGCGAATATGCTTATAACTTTTATGGTTTCTATCTGAGAAATTACAGGTTTAAATTGTGTGTTTTCTGGGAACAGAAAAAACCTTCCTCTTAAACTAATTATAAAAATAATTTGGTAAAATTACACATTATAAACAAGACAACTGTATTTTCTCTCTATCTGACTCCTCCAGAAATTTAAAACTCTTAAGTTTCCAGTAAGTTTATCAAATGAGCTAAAAAGGTTATCTCACTAACAGGTACAAAAATCTCAAGGAATTTTTGAGACCTTAAAAGAAAAGAGTTCACCTAGATTTGTTTGGCAAAATCTGTGATAAGCCTTTGGTGTGAGTTTTCCAGCCCTGTTTTATATTAAAAGTTCAGTTTGAGATTCTATAAGTGTTTCAGCAAAATAAAAAGTCTATAATCAATTATGGTTATATAAATCATCAGACCAAAATTAGTGAAAACAGACCTATTTTGCAAAAAAACTAGCCTTAATTTGGTTATATTTGATAAAATGAGGGTAACTTTGGGGAAAAAGATATTTCAAAAAATGTTAAATCCCAGTTTGTTCATGGAGGTCTGCATGTAGTAAGACTCATTTCTTGGATAGTTCTTTGCTGTTATGTGATATTAATGCAAAATTTAATTGAATTCTTAAAGAACACCCTAAGTTTGTTTCTGAAGCTTACCTCAGTAATCTATCTTTGGATGAAGATCGGATGCCTTATGACCTACAATCAGGACTGGAAAAAGACATAATTTAAGGGACTGTCTCCAACCTGGATGGAAGGACTTTTTATCAGGTACTCTTAACTAGCTCATGCACAATGAAACTGAAGAGAAATTAACTCTTAGATTAATTCCCACTTCTAAAGGCCCCTACACTGGATTGGTCTATAGAGAAGACAGCTGACCTGATCTCACCTTAAAATGATGCTCAAACAAGAAAAACTACAGTACACCAGGACGAGAAGACAACGACATCAGAGGTAGACAGCTTGTCCAAGATACTGGACCTGATTCGTATGATCGTTTATAGTGTTCTCTTGACTTCTTAGACCTTTGTATATAAATCAAATGCTTTTCTATCATAGGCCTGATACTATGCTAGTTTTAAAAATCAATCCAATTGTTGGGTTTGTGGCCAATTATCTGTGTCTAGCTCTGGGTTACCTTGGTAAATTTCTCTACTACAAGACTCTAACTGGTTGGCCCTGAGGAAATTTACATGGAAAAATTATAGTCATATTCAGGGTACTATGATACTACCAGACAGGATCCCCTCACTGGGCCAATTAATAATGCCTACTCTGACTCTGGCTATAAATTTGAGCCTTTTTCTATTCCTCAAGCTCAGTCAGAGCAACAAAAAAGGTTTTAGCAAAAGAAAAAGAAATCTCCCACAATTATGAGATAGATTTATATAGATAACACTAAGCTATGGTAATTTAGGTTTAAAGTCTCCTCTGTGTTAAAAACAATTAAATCATACTAAGGATAATCAGTCTAGTAACACTAGAAAACTGGGCTATGTGCCTTATAAATGGTGGTGCCAATGTATAATTTCCATGAAAGATAAAGATTCGTACAGAGTAGAATAAGTCAGACGACCTGGGATATACTGGGCTACATCTAATGGAAGCTCTTAAGTCTTACTTGTGACTTTACTAGTACTGCTGGCTATGTTCTTTATATTTCACCTGTTTTACAGAATTGCTATTTCTTATAGTGCCAAATGTGTGACTGGGGCCTCTGATAGAATAATATATAGTTCCTTATGAAATCGATGATGATGACAGTGTAACTCTAGATATGAGAAAAACCAACAAGAGGGAATGTTTTCCTGGACCAAGAGGCTAGTAAGACAGGTGGTCCAGAGAATTTTAGATACTGTTTTATGGCCTAATCCAGTAACAGCACATCGAGAGGCCGGTCGACAAAATCTTTGCCAAACCTGAGAATGGACATTCTCAGCACCATGGGATAAAATGGTCATGAAATGCCCCCCTCAAAATCGTGGTCAAGTTTGTGAGCAAAAAGGGGCTTTGCCAACTGAAGATTGACACTTGCCATCTACATCTACAGCGATTATATCATGGCCACTGCAACTGCTGACTTTCAATGGCCCTGAAAGGAGTTCAGGGTGAAGATCAAGAATGAGGTGTTCCGTGCTCTGGGAAAAACTGGCAGAACAGGCCTTCAGATAGTTAGATCTTTTCAAGAGATTTTATGAGTCCCAATTCTTGCATCTTCTCATACCTAGAGAAACACTGACATCATTAATGGTGCCATCTGCTTTGGCTATTAAAGAAAAAATTTTACAATTAAAAGTCAAAATAGAGTACTCAGCTATGGTTCAGACATCCTGGGAAATAACCAGGTGTTACTATGGGTGTAATTTCAGATTAGACATTGTATTGCTAAACACTTGAGTTTTCTGAGTCATGTCAGGCTTAGATGCCACCATTCTCAAAACAATGTCTGCTGGAAGCTAGTAACTTCTACCTTACTTTTTATAAAACTAGGCAACTGGCCATCTGGCTACAAGTCTCCCTGAAGTGCCAGGTCCAGACTGGATTTCAGGTCTATTCTTCTAAAAGAAAGAGATTTACTTTGTCTATTAAAACTCCAGTTATCCCTTCTCTAGCTACTACTAACTGGGTATGTTACAACAAAATGGCAGACCAAGGGATTGAGATTTTAATCATACAAGGCTCAGATCTAAGACTTGGAACTCAGGAATACTTCTAATTCAGTGTCTCTTCTCCAAGCTGAGGCGGTCCTATGCCCCATTTTGACAAAAAGTTATCACAGTCATAGTTGCCCTGTTCCCTAAATAAAACTGAACAGGACTCTGTGGGGTGGCGACTCTGGAGTACAGATCTGCTGTACTGTAAAATATAGGCTTTATTCAGCCTCCTTGACCTTCCCTGAGCTCCAAAGGGTAGATTCAAACAATTGCCAATCAGAGAAGGAAAAAAATACAGAAACAGAGGGGAAACAATCAAATGGTGGTACAGCCTTGAGACGGGTCCTGGTTCCTACTCAAAAAAATAAATAAATAAATAAATGCATAACAATGTCTTTTGAGTTCTTCTACAGAACTAGAGCCCCCACCCAGGTGGAAGATGGTAACTTCAGACTAAACATAAGATTCCTAGGACACAGCTCTGTTGCTTGACCACCAGCCAATCATCCCAGCAGTGCCTCCTGTTTCTGGGGACCAGTGATGACCATCCTGTTAGGTCTCCTGTTTGGCCCCTGTCTATTTTACCTCTGAGAGGCGCTGACAGTTTCAAACTAAGTTGCTGTTATTACAAGAGTAAAAGCTGGTTTCAGATATGGAACACCCCAACTTAGGTCAGGTAGAGAGAGACTTCTGCTCTGCTAGGCAGGCCTACGCCCAGGCACAGAAGAAAGATACCTCCGCCCCAATTCCCAAGAAGCATCTTGAGTATGAAGTCTCTCAGAGGGGAGTTGTTAGGGGAAGCACACTGATTGAAACCGCCCACCCTGGCCAGGCACCATAGTAACCATTTGCATGAGTTGTTTTATGGCAGGAGATCCTGATAAGGAATATGGAACTAATAGGCCACCACCAGCCGGAAGATCGAGAGGAGACACTACCTGTCCGTCCACTTCCCAGAATCCCTCTTGCTAGCATCCATCTTGGCTGAGCGATGCGTGCGCCACCAGGAAAGACTCTGAATTAGAATGATTGGCCAAAGACCACCCGGAAACTAATCCCATCACCATAAAACCCAAGACTGCGAGCCACGCAGCAGAGCAGTTCTCCTGGGTTCCCTTACCTTACTGCTCTCCACCCGGGTGCCCTTTCCCAATAAAATCTCTTGCTTTGTCAGCATGTGTCTCCTCGGACAATTCATTTCCGAGTGTTAGACAAGAGCCCAGTTTCGGGCCCTGAAAGGGGTCCCCCTTCCTGCAACAGCAGGATTACAATAAACTTCAAAACTCATACTCTTTCTGTTTATGGAGATGCTTTTACATAAAAGTTTGAAAAATCAAGCAAAGCATAAGCAAACAGTTCAATTCTAGTACATAAAGCAGACAAGCATGCATATATTCTATTCATCAAAACATATTTTCAATTAGCATAATTATCTGAAATAATTTTTATTGTATTACATATGAATTAAAAAATAATCATCTGAAATCCGTGAAGAAGTATGTTAATTTAAAGAAGGTTAAACTCAATTCACACTCTACCTGTATGTTAGCAAAGAAATCGATATGGAATGTATATAATAAAGATATAAATTTTGTTTGACATTTTTAATACAAAAATACTTTAATACAAAATCTATTTATTTCATCCAACTAAAAGCAGACTTGTATTGAGAGGAAATACAGGAAAAAAAATCTTAAAAAGGAGATTATGAAGATCAGTTTCTGAGTTTTTAAGGTGTCAGTCTTCAGATGCTTGACTGGAACAACCAGCTAAGAAACCAAAATCATCCAAAATATTTGATTCTTTGCTATAACTAGGCTTCCCTGGTGTTTTAGATGGTAAAGGATCTGCCTGCAACACAGGAGACTAATGTTCAATCCCTGGGTCAGGAAGATCCCCTGGAGTAGGAAATGGAAACCCACTCCAGTATTCTTGCCTGGAGAATTCCAGGGACAGAGGAGCCTGGCAGGTTAGAGTCCATGGGGTTGGAAAGAGTTGGACATGACTGCGAAACTAACATTTTCACTCTTTGGCTATAGCTTCCAGAAAGATGAATGCACATGAAGACTGTGCTGCATTTATTAGAAACAGAATGATTGATACTGACGAGTGACCCCTGCTCTAGATGACCTAAAGGTGGCAGAAATAGAGAAGGACCTTTGATTTGTGCTGTTGGAACAGTCGTGTCGTCATTAGGATAATACTTCAGAATTCTGTCCCCTGGAAAAGAAACATTTTGATGAAGAACAGAAAAAATATTAGAGAAAATAAAATGCCTTTTATTCTTCTCTTCAATACCATCTCATAAGACCCCAACTAAAAAAGAGTACTGAGTTTTGGGCATCCTGATTTTTTTTTTTTCCCCTCTCTCAGAGGATTGCTCGTGACCCTTACAAGGGCTTCTTTGGTGGCTTAGATGGTAAGGAGACCCAGTACAGGAGACCCAGATTTGATCCCTGGGTTGGGAAGATCCTCTGGCAACCCACTCCAGTATTCTTGCCTGGGAAATCCCAGGGACAGAGGAGCCTGGTGGGATACAGTCCATGAGTCAGACAGGACTGAGCGACTAACATTTTCACTTTCATCAACCCCTAGTATCCAAGGAACATAGGTAATTCTTAATTGCTGGCTTAGCAAAGTTATAGGTGAATATGCTTCCCTGTAAACTGAGAACAGAAAGACATTGTCTATATTTCTTCTTTGGGAATGTTCACCCACTAGATACCACTACAGAAGTCTTCCTAAAAGAATCCTACTTCTAGTCTTCTAAAATTGTCTTTAGAAATATGAATAATGTACGTAATGGACTAAGTACGGTAAAGTATGGAAAACAGACTTAGTTTTTCCCAATCACTGTCTTTAAATAGGTAGGGTATTTTAATCTTTCCCCAACCCTTGAATATTTCTAGGATAGGTTTCAAATTTGTTTGGTCATTTTAACATGTTAGCTAAAGAATGATCTAATGTTGCCTGTGTCAATCTATCTAAAAATCCTACCACACATCCAGTTTAAAGTAGCTTTTGGCAGTGCGTTCTCCAGTCCTGCGGACCTGTCTTTTGCTTCACCAGTGGTTGGACCAAACCCACCCAGAAACACCCCTTCCTCCAACCTCTGATCACCCTCCAAACTTTTTTGCCATTGCAACCATTGGAATCAGCAACTCAGCTGTCCTTCATCACTGAGAACAACCAACACCAATTTTTGAGCTTAATTCCTTACTACCCTTTATGAGTTCCCAGTTTTGTCAGAATTATTCCACTGCAGTGGAGGCCACCGTCAGCCACTTGGCCAAGATGCATCTGTGGATCTATACCTACTTCTCACTGGGCTTCTATTTCAACCTTGACAACATGGCTCTGGAGGGTGTGGGCCACTTTTTCTGTGAATTGGCTGCTGAGAAACCAAGTGTCTCTTAAAAATGCAAAACCAGTTCTATGGCCATGCCCTCTTCCTGAACACGCAGAGACTTCTCAAGATGAATGGGTAAAACCCAGGACACTGTGGAAGCCACCCTTGTCATGGAGAGGAACCTGAACCAGGCATTTTTGGATCTGCACAGCCTGGGTTCTGCCTGTGCAGACTCCCACCTCCGTGACTTCCTGGAGCCCCTTCCTAGACAAGGAGGTGAAAGCGTCAAGAAGATGGGTGAGCCCTCTGACCAATCTCCACAGGTTGGCTGGTTCCCAGGCTGGGTTGGGTGAGGATCTCTTAAGAAGGCTCATCCTCAAGCATGACTAGGAGCTTCTAGAGCCTGGGGGCCTTTGAAGAGCCACTGTGAATGTCAAGATTTCTGCCTGAAGCCTCTCGCTGCAGCTAATCGGCAGTTTTCTAACCACTCTGGACACCTCACTCAAAGTTTAGACCAAATGGAAACAATACAGCTTTTTGCAGAAAATAATAATAATAATAATAACTTCCATTTCTCAAATCTCAGAGACCAGCAGAAGAATTTTGTAAATAGTAAATTGAATTTAATATAATAAGTCATATATGTTTATATGGTGTCATACACATATATAAAGGCTCCATTATGCCTTACCTAATTGGCCAACAGTTGTTTACACAAATTCAATAGACATTCAAAGAAAATATTGTAAACAAATATCATTTATCAATAAGATGATACTTTACCAAGGTGAAATTTAGCATTAATACACTACAGACTGGCATTTTCTCTCATATGTTCCTATTATATGATACAGTAGAAAGAGCATTAATGTACCTACTCCAAATTCTGAACTTTAGCTGTGTTGTGTAGAAAATAGGATGATTGAACTTTCTTTGAATCTTGAAAGTTCCTTAAAATCATTTTTAAATAGTATTTTTTCATTGTACTTTATTTTAAACAATCAGTTGTCTACCATATACCTAATTTATTTTTGTGTTCACATATTTGAAATCTTTCCCTGTATTATACTTCAGTGATTGTGAATGTTTTTTTTTAATTTATTGTATATTTGTGCATAGTTGATTAATAAGGTTGTATTAGTTTAAGGTGTACAGCAAAGTGACTCAGTTATACATATACATGTATCTATTCTTTTTCAAATTATTTTCCCATTTAGGTTATTACAGAATATTGAGCAGTTCCCTGTGCTATATAGTAGTTCATTGTTGGTTTTCTGTTTCAAATATAGTAATCTATACATGTCAATCCCAAACTCCCAGTCATTTCCTCCTCCCTACCCTTCCCATCTGGGAATAATCGTTCATTCTCAAAGTCTGTGAGTCTATTTCTGTTTTGTAAATAAGTTAACTTGCACCATTTTTTTTTTTTTGCTTCAACATATAAGCAATATCATGCAATATTGTCTTACATTAGTACTGTCTTCTCTTTGACTGACATCACTTAGTATGATAGTCTCCAGGTCCATCCATGTTACTGCAAAAATATTATTTCATTCTTTTTAATGGCTGAGTAGTATTCCACTGTGTGCATGGACCACATAATCTTTATCTATGCATCTGTTGACAGAAATGTAGGTTGCTTTCCTGTCCTGACTACTGTAAACTACATTACAATGAACATCGGGGTTCATGCATCCTTTCAAACCATGTTTTTCTCCAGATATATGTCCAGGAATGGGAGTGCTGGATCATATGGTAGCTCTATATTTATTTTCTAAAGAAACTTCCATACTCTTCTCCATAGTAGTTGTACCAATTTTCATTCCCTACAATAGTGAGGAAGGGTTCCCTTTTCTACACACCCTCACCAGCATTTATTATTTGTAGACTTTTTGATGATGGCCGTTCTGACTGGTGTGATGTAATATCTCACTGTAGTTTTGGTTTGTGTTTCTCTAATAATTGCAATGTTAAGCATCAGTTCATGTGCTTCTTGACCATCTGAATATCTCCTTTGTGGAAATGCCTATTTAGGTGCCCTGCCTATTTTTTGACTGAGTCATTTTTTTGTTTGTTTGTTTGTTTGTTTATATTGAGCTACATGAGCTGTTTGTAAATTTTGGGGATTAATCCTTGTTGGTCACATCATTCCCAAATATTTTCTCCCATTTTGTCTGTTGTCTTTTCATTTTGTTTACGGCTTCCTTTGCTGAGCAAAAACTTCTGAGTTTGATTATGTCTCACTTGTTTATTTTTGTGTTTATTTTCACTGCTATGGGAGATGCTTTGAAAAATATATTGCTGTGATTTATGTCAGAGAGTGTTCTGCCTATTTTTTTTTCTTTGTTTTTAGTAACTGGTCTTACAATTGATCTTTAATCCATTTTGAGTTTATTTTTCTGTATGATATTATAGAATGTTCTAATTTCTTTACATGTAGCTGTCCATTTTTCCCAGCATGCTTAATTAAAGAAATTGTCTGTCTTGCATTGTATAGCCTTGCCTCCTTTGACAAAGATTAATTAACCATAGATGTGTGGGTTTATTTCTGGGCTTTCTATCCTAGTCCATTGATCTATATTTCTGCTTTCATGATAACACTGTACTCTCTTGATGATTGTAGCTTTGTAGTATAGTTTGAAGTCAGAGAGCCTGATTCCTCCAGCTCCATTTTTCTTTCTTAAAATTGGTTTGCCTATTTGAAGTCCTTTATATATCAATACAAATTTTAAGAGTTGTTTTTTTTTTTTTTTTTTACCAATTAGCATCGGTAATTTGATAGGGATTGAATTGAATCTGTATATTGCCATGGGTAGTATGGCCATTTTGGCAATATTGATTTTTCCCATTTAAGAACATGGTGTATCTTTCCATCTATTTCTGCCATATTTGATTTCTTTCATCAGTGTCTTAATAAATAAAAGAGTACAGTTCTTTTGTCTTCTTAGGTAGGTTTATACCTAGATATGTTATTCTTTCTGTTGTGATGGTATTGGGGTTGGCCAGAGTTCCTTTGGTTTTTAAGTAAAAATAAAAGACATTTTAATTTTCACTAAGAACTTTACTGAACAACATATTCACCGTTTGTTCCACTACCTTCTGCAGGCTGCAAGGTTGCAGTTCTTGATCCTATTATCTGCCCACTGGTGAACTTGGTTGTCTAGGAGGCTTGTGAAGTTTTCCTGGCAGAAGCCTTCCTGGTAGAAGGGTCTGGTTCCTGCCAGCTCGTGGGTGGAGCTGAGACTTTTCCCAGTGGGGCTTATCCCTCTGGTGGTCAGAGCTGTTTTCTCTGGAAGACTTTAAGCCACCTGTCTGCTGATGGATGGGGCTGTGTTCCTGTCCTGTTTGTTGGTTGGCCTGAGGTGTTCAAGCATTGGAGCTGACAGGCTGCTGGGTGGGGATGGGACTTGGGGAGGGAATGACAGCCTTCTGGAGGGTTCCTGACCATGAATACTTGCTGGAAACCCCATTGTCCGTGTCTCTGTTCCTGCAATGTGCCACTGCTGCCTTGCCTTGTCTGCAGACTCTCCAATGCTAGCAGGTAAGTAGAGCCCAGGCTCTTATGAAGTCACCTCTTCTTAGCTGGGTCCTGGTACACACTAGCCCTTGTGTGCACCTTCCAAGAGTGGAGCTTTAGTTTACCTCTGCAGAATTCCTGTGATTAAGCCTTATCAGCCTCCGAAGCCAGCTTTCCTGGAGGTTCCTCCTCCTGTTGCCAGACCCACAGGCTGCAAATCCTGGCCTGGAGCTCAGGACTTTCAACCCTTGGGAGAACATCCGTGGTATAATTATTTTCCAGTTTGTGGGTCTCCCACCCAGGGAGTACAGGGTTTGATTTTATCATGACTGCACCTCTCTTGCCATCCTTTTGTGGCCTCTTCTTTGTCTCTGGGTGTAAGGTATCTCTCTTGGTAGTTTGCAGCATTGTTTCTTTTGTCCGTGGTTGTTCAGCAGTTAATTGCGATTTTAGATTTCTTTTCTTTTTTTGTAAGAAGAGATGAGATCTTGTCCTTCTATTCAACCTTCTTGCCAGTGAGTCCTAATTGTGAAGCCCCACCTGTAGTTCTGCACACCTTTGGGCACTGTCTGCATCACCATCTGATCTCAGAGTAGACCTCCTGTGTCTGCTACCAACTGCCATGAACAGATCTTACTTTTCATTGTCTCTCATTACTTCTTTGATTTCTTTTCCTGATTTTGAATCAGTGCAACTTATGAAATGTCAAAAGAATCAAATGTTTTCCATCCAAAGAAGTTCTTGAAATTTCTTCTAATAATCAAGAATCCCCAGTTTTCTGTCTTACTCGTAGTGACATTGATAGAACATCTCCATGACCTGACTCCACCTCCTGACTCCCAAAGAGAGAATATTAGCAATGCAGCTTTATTTTCATCCAAAGATTTTCCTAACAATGAATAATGTCAACTTCATTGAAAATGATAGTGCACTTACTTAAACGTAGGAAGTAAAGTGACTGACAATGATCACCCTTTAATTAAAGTTTAACATCTAGTGACAAATTTGATGGGAATCAATACAATAGAACAGTCTTTCTTGATTTAGTTATCCCACTTTACTACAATTATATTACATTTATAACCTTGCCTGTTTATATACTGTTAAGATTGTGTAGAAGAGTTTTGCCTGAATTCAAATGAGGATCTTTTTCTTTGCAATTTCCATTTTTAAGATCTTTGCATCAGCATATGGCTCATAACGCCCTGATCTAGGAGTAATAGTTTTATCATATGAGAAATTCTCTGAGTAAATATTAAGAAACATACCTATAGCTATCTCTGGTAAGGCATAAGTGAATTAAATGAAATATACTATAATAAACTAGTCAGCAAACTATAATTTAAAAGAGAAAGTGAACAATAAATACCCATGATCAAGATGAAAGTAGAGAATAAAAAATGTATATATTATTCTTGTTTGATAGTTTTATGCCTTTCTATTTTTCATTTAATGAAATCTGAAACATGAAACTACCTTTAAAAATATTCAAGATAAAACTAGATTTGCATAACCAGTCATGACAAATAGGAAAACTATATGCATTCTCGATCATTCTTTAATTCAAACCACATAAAAATATATTGTAATTAAAACATGAAGAAGAATAATTTGTTTTTTTTAAGCTACTGCAAATAAAGTAAAAGCCAAAATGAATCTTTGGTTGCATATGCTAAATGAACCTGTACATTAAGTCCTAATTAATAGAATGGAATAGGCAAGTTTTAAATCAAAATCTGAATGCTTTTTGTGCAGTAATATGCTAACGGGAAGCATATATCCTTATTTGGTGGCTATCTTATGAGAAATTAAGTCCCATTCTTTTTCTTTATAGGATTAGAATAGTGGTACCCATGATCAAACAAATTTCATTCCAAATCCCTATTTCAGCCTTTTAGTTTAATTTACATTAAGACAACGATCAAGACAATCAAATTAGGAAGTCTGTGGATTAGCTGTCTCTTGATTGTCTTCTCAGTAAAGGAAATTACAGTGACTTAAAGTAAAGATAAAAGTATCAAAACAAAATTAACCCTGGAATGTCAATCCATTGTCTTATTACAAGGTCTCTATTCAGTTCAGTTCAGTTCAGTTTCTCAGTCGTGTCTGACTCTTTGTGCCCTCATGGACTGCAGCCCACCAGGCCTCCCTGTCCATTACCAAATCCCAGAGTTTACTCAAACTCTTGTCCATTGAGTCGGTGATGCCATCCAACCATCTCATCCTCTATCATCCCCTTCTCCTCCCTCCTTCAATCTTTCCCAGGATCAGGGTCTTTTCCAATGAGTCAGTTCTTCACATCAGGTGGCCAAATTATTGGAGTTTCAGCTTCAGCATCAGTCCTTCCAATGAATATTCAGAACTGATTTCCTTTAGGATCGACAGTTGGATCTCCAAGGGACTCTCAAGAGCCTTCTCCAACACCACAATTCAAAAGCATCAATTTTTTGGCACTCAGCTTTTTTTATAGTCCAACTCTCACATCCATACAAGACCGCTGTTAAAACCATAATTTTGACGAGACGGACCTTTGTTGGCAATGTCTCTGCTTTTTAATAAGCTGTCTAGGTTGGTGATAGCTTTTCTTCCAAGGAACAAGCATCTTTTAATTTCATGGCTGCAGTCACCATCTGCAGTGATTTTGGAGCCCAAGAAAATAAAGTCTCTCACTGTTTCCACTGTTTCTCCATCTATTTGCCATGAAGTAATGGGACCAGAGGTCATGATTTTGGTTTTCTTAATGTTGAGTTTTAAGCCAACTTTTTCACTCTCCTCTTTCACTTTCATCAAGAGGCTCTTTAGTTCTTCACTTTCTGCCATAAGGATGGTGTCATCTTTGTATCTGAAGTTATTGATACTTCTCCCAGAAATCTTGATTCCAGCTTGTGCTTCATCCAGTCCAGCATTTCTTGTGATGTACTCTGCATATAAGTTAAATAAGCAGGGTGACAATATATGGCCTTGATGTACTCCTCTCCCTATTATTAGAGTTGCTGTTTAACAATTTCTTCCTTTTTATAGTTTTATTTTTTTAATTTACTAAAATAATATTTTTCTGAAAAGTTTTATTTTAAATAAGTCATCTAAAGCCACATAATATTTAGCTCTGTTAATACATTTTTAAGAAGCATTGGATTTGCATTATAATTTTCCAATTGATAGAAACTAAACATGCTGACAACACATGTTTATTCTGCTAGATAAAGCACAAAGAAAAGTTTACACACATAGCTTCAGAAATAACATTTAAAATTTTTTTTGCTAAATATTTTCCCCCATTTGGGGACATTAGAGTTTTTTATTCCTAAAACAACTTTTTTATTTGAGAGGAATACATATTTCACAGCCATTTTTCTGAGTTCAGTAACCCTTCCACTCTTCTGGAAGCTTTCCAGATTCTGCATGTCCCTACCACCAAACAATCTTCAAGACAGACGTTTTGCAGGACCTCAGCATTCAGCATAAAATTTCAGCTACTCTGAGTTTTTTTTTTTTTTTTTTTTTTTTGAGTCATCTTTATCTTCTAGTTCATCCAGAACAGAAATGGGTTGACTAGAAGATAGTAGTTCTGCAAAAGAGTAAATGAGGAATGCACTAGTGCAAAACTACTTACAATTTGATAGGTTTTAACAACCCATTTACTTGAGAATCTAGACACATATTCTTTCGTTTTATCAATAAACATCGTACTTTGTTTTCATTGTCTTGTCTCTTCTGCATTATTTCTTATAGTTTTTAGGTTATTTTACTGCTTTTGCCATTTAAAAATTGCCTGGGTTGAATGATTTTAAAGAGTTTTGTTGTTGTTTAGTTGCTAAGGCATGTTTGACTCTTTTGTGACCCCATGGACTGTAGCTGCCAGGCTCCTCTGTCCATGACATTTTCTAGGCAAGAAAATCAGAGTGGATTGTCATTTCCTTCTCTGGGGAATCTTCCCAACCCAGGGATTGAACATGGGTCTCCTGGATTTTTACAACTGAGCCACCTGGGAAGCCCCATTTTTGAGAATTACCCACTTGCATACTCATCACTATGATTTGAAAATTTAAGTCTTACTTATGTGTCAATTTTTTAAATTAAAGTTATTACAAATATATTTTTTAAATTTTCCTAGTGCTATAAATAGATATTCTAACAGACAGATCATATTAATACAATAATTATTAGACAGTTTACTCATATATAATTTATTTCATTGTGAGCTATTGCAAAGTAATATTTGGGTAATATTTGGGTCTAAACACTGATTGTTCAACATGTTTAGTTTTTAACTAATTTCCCATTGCTTATGTTATATTTGCAATATTCTCTAACATATGAAAAATCCAATCTATGCTCTTTAAGTAACATTTTCAAGGGTTAAAATTTTTAACTTAATTTTCTGTATAAACTTTAGAATGTTTAGTTGAATTCAATAATATATATGTTTTTTCCTTTCTGCTTTCTTTCTTTCCTTATTTTCTTCTTTCTTTCATTTTTAAGAATGTTGGCTGACTACCTGTAATATCTTACATACTGATGTAGGCAACTGAGATACAAAGATAAAAAAATAAAAAGCTTCTGCATCCTAGGAGCCTTATTTCTAATTTTAAAAAAAAGGATGGGAATAAAACCTGTGAGAAACTAAAAATAAATAAATAAATAAATAAAGGATGGTCAGTTGATGTAGATTATGGAGGGTCTT
The DNA here is from genome assembly GCF_019320065.1 of Cervus canadensis. Classification (NCBI taxonomy): domain Eukaryota; kingdom Metazoa; phylum Chordata; class Mammalia; order Artiodactyla; family Cervidae; genus Cervus; species Cervus canadensis. The sequence goes on along the minus strand of NC_057401.1, from coordinate 50,935,913 downwards.
GAATGCCTGAAGTTTGATTGCCATGAAAGCTACTGAGTATATCAGAAACAAGAGCCTAGTATTTGAAATCTCTAGTCATTATTAGCCCTACTTCACCTGCAAGGATCTGAACTTAAGAGTCTATCTCAGTCATTCTGAGGCTACTTCCCTGTACCCATGCCATCTTCTATGCCAGTTCCCACCACTGAGTCAAATTCCCTGAGCAAAACCAGCCTTAACCGGAGAATGAGCACATGTGAGCTTCTACTTTGGGCTTCCCCTGTGGCTCAGCTAGTAAAGAATCTGCCTGCAATGCAGGAGACCAGGGTCCAGTCCCTGGGTTGGGAAGATCCCCTGGAGAAGCGAAAGGCTACCCACTCCAGTATTCTGGCCTGGAGGACTCCATGGACTGTATATAGTCCATGAGGTCATGAAGAGTCAACACGACTGAGCGGCTTTCACTTCACCTCACTTTAGCTTGAGACCAGTGAAGTGGAGCCTCTTGGAAAGTATATCCCAGCTGTGGTTGACTGTACAACAGGTTTGCCCTGCTAAAGGACAATTTTGCTTTATCAGAGCATCCAGCAAGAGATCGTAGTGATAATTACCTAAGAGAAGAGCAATGAACTCCACTGGAAAGACATTCCTGAGCTCATGGTGGGCAGGATTAGGAAGAACGCTGAGTTGGATACAGCTAGAGTCAATGCCTTCTTCTCCTGAAAAGTTATCTCTGCCAAGTACCTGAAATCGCCCCACAACTCCAGCAGGTGGGGCGCCCTGAACGGTGTGTTGAGTCAGCCCTGTGAGGATTACAACATTAGCTTCCTTGTTCAGTAATGACATCTGTTCAGATGAAGAATTTCCCTCTTACTTCAAAAACCTCAGCTCTCATAAATAAATACATAAGCAATTAGGAGAAAAAACAAACAAACAAAAAAAAAAAAAAACAAAGCAAAATACAGAAGAAAGCATACAAAAGTCTGAGACCCTTAATCCACTCAATCCTTGAGATGGTATTACTATAGCAACTTAATAGTCAAGCGAACTGATTCTCAGAGATATGGAAGCTAAGAATAACTAGCCTCAGGTAAGCAGCTACTGAGGGACTAGAAAGTGAAAATGGCTTTCAAAAACTCAAGAGTTTGCTCTTGAGTTACGTTAAAGTGCTCTCCCACTTAGCCCAACTCACCAGCTCCATAATCATAGAAAGAGAAAGACTGTTGAAAGGGCCAAGACAAGTACTAGTGAAGAGTATTGCTAAAGGTCTAAGTGTCGGACAACACAACTGTGGTTGTCTTTGTACAAGCGCGCTGGGAATTTTCAATATGAATCTGCTAAAAAGAGGGAGGAAGGAATTTTAATGTAAGTCAAGACATTCAGAAGCACATGCTTGTCTGTGCTCGCTGCCTTTCAAAGCATTTTATTTTATTGTCCAATCTCAATAAATGTTTAATGAGGTCTGTACCAGATGCATTGTATTAAAGATAAATATAATGATATGAAGTCCAATCCCTACCAGTTTGAGGTCAACAATCTAACTATTTCTAAGGAATTTGCTGTTGTTTTGTTGCTACATTGTGTCTGACTCTTTTGAGAGCCCATGGGCTCTTGCCTGCCGAGCTCCTCTGTTCATGGTATTCAACAGGCAGGAATACTGGAGTGGGTTGACATGCCCTCCTCCAGGGGATTTTCCCAACCCAGGAGTTGAAACCACATCTCTTATATCTCCTACAATGGCAGGCAGATTCTTTGCCACTAGCGCCACCTGGGAAGCCCTGTGTTTGGGTTGAGTTAGGCAACTTGTATTTTCAGTTGAAGTGAAGTGAAGTCACTCAGTCGTGTCCGACTCTGCGACCCCTGTATTTTCAGTTGAATCATCTAAATCAGGAAACACTTCATCTGCAACTGAAGTGTATTAAAAACACCCAGACTTTGGACCTCATATTATGACTAGATGAGACTTTGGGGGTTAATTTCCTGCAGAGGGAAATAATTATATTTTCATTTGGGAGAGAAATAAATATTTAAGACTAAAAAAGCAGACTGTCAAATCAGGTTTTTTTCTCCAGTCATCTTCTCCTTCCCCTGTATGACTATTTTATTTCCTATCTTTGCCATGCCTTACTGTTGGGCTTGGCTATATGTGCTTTTTTTCTCCTCCCTTGGTAGATTATACATGTGTTTTATTTTAAGTCTTGAATTTGTCTCTGTAGATTGATTCAACTTTTTGTGTCTTCAAGCCATCAAAAGAGGCTTGCTTCTTTTATCTGAAATTCAGAATATGAGGACATAAGAAGGGGGGTCAAATAAAGTCATTGCCAATTTGCAAAGTTGTGAATGAAAGATAAGTGTGACTGTAACCATAAAATCTGTTATTACAAAAACAGCTTTCTTATAGACCACTCTGTATGATGACTTTTTTCTCTCATATTAGTTTGTAACTTTGTGTGTGTTTGTTTTAGTTGTAGTTCTCACCCAGATTTATCATTACTTTATCCTTTGTGTATTTCTTATTTTAACTATGATGCCCACTAACCCACCTGTTTCAGCAAAGACATGGACTACTATTCCCACTGTGATCCTAAAGCCTAGAAAAACTATATAGTAGACATGCAAAAGTATTATTAAAATAATCATGATTGAAAGAATCTTCTAACAGGGTTGTTTCTCATAAACAAATACATATGATGAATATATTCCCAACTCAAGGAGGAGCTCACAGTATATTAAAACAACCCATGAAAGCTAATCTTGAATTTTATTTCAATTTAGATGTGTTTAAACCTTATTTTCATATGTGGGGTTCAAGGTATTTAATGGCAGTGGCTGTGAATCACATATCTGATATTGTTTGTATTTCCAAAACCTGATAATGTTTTAACAGCTTAATTAGTCTTTTTGTTTTACTTTTAAAATAAGCTTGGCTAGTCTCTTCTATACTGTATGTCTACAAATTTTTTTTTTTTAATAGGATTTCATTTTTCTGGTCATCCTTTCTAGTATTTCCACTGGTATGAAAGTAATGCATCTCACTGAAGGGATTATGAACTGACATGAAGAAATATTACATCTATTCACTGAAGCATTTTCTTCATGGCTTCATTTGTTTCTTCTTTATCATTCAGTGCCATTCTGAGTCTTTGGGGCTTCCAATCACTCCATTATGGAATTCTGAATACTTCTTTCACTAGGATTTTAGCCCCTGTAGAGAAACAAGCTGGTAAAATAAGGGCTGGTTATGCTTTCCTAGGATATAAAGCCACCGTTTATGGACCACATCCTGCCCACACAGCAGATTAAGTTTTATATTTTATATTTTTCCTAGGGGTGTAAATACAACTTTTTTCCTCTGATAAGATTCTGTTAAATACTTTCAAATTTTCAAGTTAAACTGGTCTTATTCTTATATGAGCATATAATAATAGGTATACATTGTGAGTAGCAAAATATACCACCATCCCTAAAATTGAGTTATCTTTTTAGAGTTTCTAGCTTTGCACACATTTGTTCATGTAGTCTCAACACATCTATTAGATAGCTCAGTCATGTCCAACTCTTTGTGACCTCATGGACTGTAGCCTTCCAAGCTCCTTGATTCATGGAATTTCCCAGGCAGGAATACTGGAGTAGATTGCCATTTCCTTTTCCAGGGGATCTTCATGACAGAGGGATTAAACCCTCATCTTCTGTATCTCCTGTATTGGTAAGTAGATTCTTTACCACTGAGCCATGACACAAGCCAATTAGACAGATATAAGTAGCACCATTTCAGAAATAAGAACAAGGATTACAGAATTTGTCAGGGTTTTAAAAACATGCAAGATAGATAGATAAATAGGTAGATGGAATGAATATATACAAGCTGTTACCTAACTAGGAAATTACATATGAAAGGCAATGATATTTTTATTCCTACTTTGTGGCACTATTCATATTCTTTACTATAGAAAAATATTCGTGGGAATCATTAAAACCATCTTTTCTTAACAGGAGGGAAAAAAAGTTTCATTTTAACTAAGTACAAATATTTTGAACATTTTCTATAGTAATTTATCTGAGGTGGAATATTTCTACTCAGTTAAAAAAGCTATCATATGTTTCTCTCTTAGTGAAATTTATTTGTCTCTGTTCAGCTGACCATTTTTTTGTTTGTTTGTTTTTTGGCAATGAAATATGTATGGTGGTAAGAAGCATCATGAACCACCTTGCGGATCACTGATTGTGTTCCCTTACAGATCAATCTCTGTGATCACAGAAGACTAAATTTACATTGAGGATCTCATCAGTGTTGAATTTACAGTAAGGTCCCATCAGCCTCAACACTTACTGATTTCAGTAAGCTGCATCATTTTAAGCTTGGTGTTATATGACACAGTGATGACACATAAAATATTGAAAATGAACTTAAATTTTTATTTATTTGGATTCACTTCAGTTCAGTTCAGTCGCTCAATTGTCTCCAACTTTGCGACCCGCATGAATCGCAGAATGCCAGGCCTCTCTGTCCATCACAAACTCCCGGAGTTTACTCAAACTCATGTCCATCGAGTCGATGATGCCATCCAGCCATCTCATCCTCTGTCGTCCCCTTCTCCTCCTGCCCACAATCCTTCCAAGCATCAGGGTCTTTTCCAATGAGTCAACTCTTCGCATGAGGTGGCCAAAGTATTGGAGTTTCAGCTTCAGCATCAGTCCTTCCAATGAACATCCGGGACTGATCTCCTTTAGGATGGAGTGGTTGGACCTCCTTGCAGTCCAAGGGACTCTCAAGAGTCTTCTCCAACACCACAGTTCAAAAGCATCAATTTTTTGGCACTCAGCTTTCTTCACAGTCCAACTCTCACATCCATACATGACCACTGGAAAAACCATAGCCTTTACTATGGACCTTTGTTAGCAAAGTAATGTCTTTGCTTTTTAATATGCTGTCTAGGTTGGTCATAACTTTCCTTCCAAGGAGTAAGTGTCTTTTAATTTCATGGTTGCAATCACCATCTGCAGTGATTTTGGAGCCCCAAAAAATAAAGTCTGACACTGCTTCCACTGTTCCCCCATCTATTTTCCATGAAGTGATGGAACAAGACACCATGATCTTAGTTTTATGAATGTTGAGCTTTAAGCAAATGTTTTACTCTCCTTTACTTTCATCAAGATGCTTTTTAGTTCCTCTTCACTTTCTGTCTTAAGGGTGGTGTCATCTGCATATCTGAGGTTAATGATATTTCTCCTGGCAATCTTGATTCCAGCTTGAGCTTCTTCCAGCCCAGTGTTTCTCATGATGTACTCTGCATATAAGTTAAATAAGCAGGGTGACAATATACAGCATTGATGTACTCCTTTTCCTATTTGGAACCAGTCTGTTGTTCCATGTCCAGTTCTAACTGTTGCTTCCTGACCTGCATACAGGTTTCTCAAGAGGTGGTTCAGGTGGTCTGGTATTCCCATCTCTTGATGAATTTCCCACAGTTTATTGTGATCCACACAGCTAAAGGCTTTGGCGTAGTCAATAAAACAGAAATAAATGTTTTTTTGGAACTCTCTTGCTTTTTCGATGATCCATCGGATGTTGGCAATTTGATCTCTGGTTCCTCTGCCTTTTCTAAAACCAGCTTGAACATCTCGAAGTTCATGGTTCAGGTATTGCTGAAGCCTGGCTTGGAGAATTTTGAGCATTACTTTACTAGCATGTGAGATGAGTGCAATTGTGCGGTAGTTTGAGCATTCTTTGGCATTGCTTTTCTTTGGGATTGGAATGAAAACTCTAATTAAATGTGTAGCTGTAGTTTCTGGTATTGCCTACATTATAAGGGTCAAATTTTAGGAAAGGATTATTAATCTTAAGAATGGTAAAAATAGTTTTAAAATATATTGATTTTTTAAAATGAACAAGTCATATCCTAAGGCCACTTCCTCACGTATGCTAAATGCATTTTCATGAATGTTTTCTGATTTGTTATTTAAAAATTTAGACAGTCTACATCCAAATTTTGGTCCAATGAAATGGGAGATATCTCTTTGTAAAATTTACTAAATTAGTTAAGCTTTGCCAAAACAATATGTAAAATTTTCCAAAACACACAAACTCATTTGAAATAAAATATACCCCAAAACATAAAATCCTCTAAATGAGAATCTCAACATGTCTCTTTAGATGGAAATGTTATAAACTTTATATACATAAATTAGTTTTCAGTAGCTATTATTAATTTGTTTTTGATTTAAAATAGATTATTATCATTCAAAAAAATTAAAAACAAGTTTTCTCTAAAATCACAAATGTGCTCTATAAAATATACATAACTTATGTTTGTGAAATATATCAACATGTCAATCAATTTTACCAGTCTTTATCTTTGTAAATTTTCCCAAATGAGTTTAGTCAATTGAAGAATGATGAGTTACGATTTTGCAGGCAAATCAAATTTGACAAGGCCTGTGTTGCTTAATAGTCCTCAATAAAAATAGTTGCAACAAAAGACACTAGAAGTTATCTTGCCTGTGGTGCCTCTGATCATTAACGTGTGGATGGTAGCAACAAATCAATATGATAGATGTGGTCGATTTGACAGGAGGCTAGAGAATTCAAAAAATATAAACACTATTATTAAAAAATGCTTTGATATGAACATAGGTGAGTTAACTATTAGTGAGATTTCTGTGAATAGGAGATTAATTTACCTTGAATAGACACACCCCTCATAGCAAAGAAGCAAATTTATAGAAATAAAAAGTCTACGCCATAGGCAAGTACTTCTGAAGTACACTTAAATTACATAAATATTGAACACAGCAGTGTTAGCTCCAGAAGGATCTGGAGCCATTGCATTAGCGTTTAGGGAATAAGAAATGCTTTCTGTTTACTTTGTTGACCTGTATTTCTCTCAGAAAGTAGGGTCTCTGATAAGTATGGTGAGCTTTTTTGTTTGCTCTTTTTCTTCTTTGAGACTGTCTGATTCAAGTCATATTATTGAATTTTGCTGCATCTGACACAAGATTCTGCTTTTTTTCCTTTTAACCAAAGAATTTAAAAGACTTTCCCAGACATATTTACAGACTTACACAAGTATTTTCAGAAGATTCATGAAAAGCCATGAAGTCTATCCAGTGCATTATTAGAGAAATCCTGGATGCATTGGTTTTAACTCATTTTCAGTCCTGTCAGGCAATGGTTAATTGTTGGTCTGAAGTTTAGAAGACGCTTGGAATAACTCTGGATTTTCATTCTTGCAATGTTAACATACAGAATGTGCAAGCTGAAAAAATGAAATAATAATCATCAGCTTTTATGTAGTTTTCAGAATTGTTTACTGGGACTCTTCTGGTTGAGGAATTGCAACTTCACTGGCAAAAATATTCTTAGCACATATGCCAAAGGGAGATTCTGAAAAGCATGGTGTATAAAGAAATCTTGCAAAAGGAAATGGCAACCCACTCCAGTATTCTAACTTAGTAAATACCATGAACAGAGGACTCTGGTAGGCTATAGTCTGTGGGGTCACAAACGTCAGGCATGGCTTAACAATTAAATCACCAGCATCACCATAAAGAAGTCTAGAAGAAAGACATTTTTTCCTTGAACTAAAGAGGTCTCACCTTCTTCAAATTTGTCTCTTTTTGACAGAGAAGTGACCAGCAGAGTGAGGTTGCTAGGAAACTGTGGTTGACATGTTGTGGGTTTTCCCAGTACAACTTCTCCCCCCCCCCCCCCTCAGAGTTTCTTTGTTTCTTCATACTGTCTAAGTTCAGTTCAGTTCAGTTCAGTTGCTCAGTCATGTCCAACTCTTTGCAACCCCATGAACCGCAGCGTGTTAGACCTCCCTGTCCATCACCAACTCCAAGAGTCTACCCGAACCCATGTCCGTTGAGTCGGTGATGCCATCCAACCATCTCATTCTCTGTTGTCCCCTTCTCCTCCTGCCCTCAATCTTTCCCATAGTCAGGGCCATTTCAAATGAGTCAGCTCTTCGTATCAGTGGCCAAAGTATAAAAGTAACTAAACTGGTGTAAGAGATTCTCAATGAATCTTTTGGTCAATTCTAAATCTAGGTCCACTGATGTAGATTTGATAGGCCTGTATGAATTTTTAAATAACAGAGAGCATTCTCTCTCAAATATGTTTCCCTAGAGATGTCTTACAATTTTTAATATTTCTAAGTCCATGCTTATAGTATTATGGATATTTTCTTATTTATCCAAGATGAGTTAAACTACACAGCAGTACTGCATTAGGATGCCTCTATTATTTTCCAGATCTATGTTCCATGATAATGAAATTATTCAGTCCAGAAATCTTGCTGAGATACTGAAAATTGAAAGGGTTGGTTAAAGCCTGGATAAATCTGGCTCCCTTTCCCTGAAATCTGGTCTACAATATACAGGGGTCAAGTCCTGAAGAAAGCCCTCTTCAGAGATCAATGCAAAGAAATAGAGAAAAACAATAGAATGGGAAAGACTACAGGTCTCTTCAAGAAAATTAGAGATAAGAAGGGAATATTTCATGCAAAGATGGGCACAATAAAGAACAGAAATGGTATGGACTTAACAGAAGCAGAAGATATTAAGAAGAGGTGGCAAGAAGACACAGAAGAAGTGTATAAAAAAGATCTTCATGACCCAGGTGATCACGGTGGTGTGATCACTCACCTAGAGCCAGACATCCTGAAATGTGAAATCAACTGGGCCTTAGGAAGCATCACTATCAACAAAGCTAGTGGAGGTGATGGAATTGCAGTTGAGCTATATCAAATCCTATAAGATGATGCTGTGAAAGTGCTGCACACAATATGCCAGCAAATTTGGAAAACTCAGCAGTGGCCATAGGACTGGAAATGGTAAGTTTTCATTCCAATCGTAAAGAAAGGCAATGCCAAAGAATGCTCAAACTACTGCACAATTGCACTCATCTCACACACTAGTAAAGTAATGTTCAAAATTCTCCAACCCAGGCTTCAGCAATACATGAACCATAAACTTCCAAATGTTCAAGCTGGATTTAGAAAGGCAGAGTAACCAGAGATCAAATTGCCAACATCCATTGGATCATCAGAAAAGCAAGAGAATTCCAGAAAAACATCTACTTCTGCTTTATTGAATTTGCCAAAGCCTTTGACTGTGTGGACCACAACAAACTTTGGTAAATTTTTCAAGAGATGGGAATACCAGACCACATGACCTACCTCTTGAGAAATCTGTGTGATGGTCAAGAAGCAACAGTTAGAACTGGACACGGACAACAGGCTGGTTCCAAATAGGAAAAGGAGTACGTCAACACCGAATATTGTCACCCTGCTTATTTAACTTATATCCAAAGTACATCATGAGATATGCTGGGCTGGATGAAGCAGAAGCTGGATTAAAGATTGCCGGGAGAAATACCAATAACCTCAGATATGCAGATGACACCACCCTTATGGCAGAAAGGGAAGAAGAAATAAAGAGCCTCTTGATGAAAGTGAAAGAGGAGAATGAAAAAGTTGGCTTAAAACTCAACATTCAGAAAACTAAGATCATGGCATCTGGTCCCATCACTTCATGGCAAATAGATGGGGAACAAGTGAAAACAGTGGCAGACTTTATTTTTGAGGGGATCCAAAATCACTGCAAATGGTGATTGCAGCCATGAAATTAAAAGACACTTACTCCTAGGAAGTATGAGCAACCTAGACAGAATATTAAAAAGCAGAGACATTACTTTGCCAACAAAGACCCATCTAGTCAAGGCTATGAATGGTAGTCATGTATAGATGTGAGAGTTGGGCTATAAAAAAAAGCTGAGCACCAAAGAATTGATGCTTTTGAACTGTGGTGTTGGAGAAGACTCTTGAGTGTCCCTTGGAATACAAGAAGATTCAACCAGTCCATCCTAAAGGAAATCAGTCCTGAATATTCACTGGAAGGACTGATGCTAAAGCTGAAATTCCAATACTTTGGTCACCAGATGCAAAGAGCTGACTCATTGGAAAAGACTCTGATGCTGGGAAAGATTGAAGGCAGGAGGTGAAGGTGATGATAGAGGATGAGATGGTTGGATGGCATCACCAACTTTATGGACATGAGTTTGAGTAAACTCCAGAAATGGGCGATGGACAGGGAATTCTGGCATGCTGCAGTCCATGGGGTCACAAAGTGTTGGAGACGACTGAGTGACTGAACTGAACTGACCTGTCCTGACAGTGAGATATGGAATGAAATGGTCTTTGTTCTTTAGAAAATAAAGCTGCCATTACAGGTTTGTGCAAAATACACTTTGGAGAATCTTAGCTCATGAATATCTGGGGAGAGGGAGCACTAATTAAAGTGAGGACAACTAAGGGGGAGTGAAGGAAGAAATTGTAATTCCAGTGGAAAAATATCAAGAATCTCTTGAGAAAGAAGAGGAGAGATAGAGAGAGAAAAAGAACAAGGGTTCAACTATTTCCTAAAATACTTTATTTTCCCTATGATTTTCCATTGGAAGAAGATTATAAAACATCTTTTACTCAGCACTGCCTGAATCTATCTCTGTTTCTTGCAACTGAGGGAAGAAAAGCTCTTACCAGAAGAAAAAGCATCATTTTATGAAATATTTTTTGTTTTGTGTTAGATTTTTAGAGTCTCAAACAGAGAAGCTCAAGTGAATTAAAATGGTATCGAAGGGAAATCTTTATAATAGGACAGTCCTTAATAAAAGGAATCATGCCACTATTATCAGCACCGTGTTAATAAGAATTGATATTTTTGGCTTAGTAAAGAGACTTGTTTTTAAAATTTCTTTGCTTCCTGTTGCATCCTTGATTTCTTTCAATATATGAAAATTGCAAAAGTGAATATGCTTCGCTGTAGTTATTTCTTCATGCTTAATATCATGATAAATTTGTTATTGGTTTTTTCTTTACATTTAATATCCTGATCATTTGGTTATTTTCTATCTTGATAATGTATGGTATGATTCTCACAGACAGGATGCCATGAGATGATCTCATTTATTTTGATATGTGCAGAACTAGTACAGACTTACCAAATAGATGATGCTTCAATATTGATGTAATAAATAAATCATTTGTTCTACTTGTAAATTTGATGACACATTTTTATATACTCTCATTTCTAGAGTATTTATTTCAAAATATAGCAAGTGCTACACAAATAGAAAGATATTGGTTATTATCCATTGAAACATGGATGTGAAGAAATGAAATGGGAAAGGAAACACATACCAGTAAATTATTTTTTTCCCACCCGCTAGGAAACTTTGGCATTTGTACTTATATTTCACTCTCCATAGGAGAATATATTCTTTATTTCGTGTCTTTCTCCTCATTGTTCAACAAACAATAGAGTTTATGTCAATCACTTCTTAATTGGAGACTTTTTGAATGTGTAAGAGAAATATATTCATAAATGAAAAAAATCCTCTAGATTAGCTACTCTATATACTTATTTCAAGATGTAATGTAGAAAACAAACAAAGAAACAAAAAAAAAACCAAAAATTTTTTAGTGTAGTTAATGTCAATAGGTTTAAATTTTTCCCTACTACAAAATTTGAATAAAATCAAGGAAAATAAGATCATTTTAAGTGATGACCTGGAAAAATTACTTCTTGTAGGGGAAAGGGGATTGTGCTGATTATTACACATTGGCAATTTTTTTGGTAGTGTTTAGTTGAAAAAGTGTTGACTATTCAAGATATCATAATGTTAATGCAACTCTAATTAGCAATAATCTACTTTATTGTTATGCTGACTATATTAGACTAATTCTGTTTTATTCTCTTCTATTCCACTATCCTATCATTATTTCTAAGCTAAATAAACTTGGTAGTATTCTGTCTCAAAATCCAAAAAACAAGGTATAAGAACAAAACAAACAAAAATGGAACAGGTAATACAATTGTTGACTCTCAGGACCAATATAAAAAGATTTAAAATAAGATAAAGTCATCTTAAAGTTAGAATAGAAGGTCATTAGGTACATACGACTCTTGAGAGTCTCTTAGACATCAAGGAGATCAAATCAATCAGTTCTAAAGGAAATCAACCCTGAATATTAATTGGAAAGACTGATGCTGAAACTGAAGCTCCAATACATTAGCCAACTGACACAAAGAGCCAGCTCATTGGAAAAGACCCTGATGCTTGGGAAGATTGAGGGCAGGAGGAGAAGGGGACGATAGAGAATGAGACGGTTGGGTGACATCATTGACTCAGTCAATGGACATGAGTTTGGGCAAACTTGGGGAGATGTAAAGGATAGAGCAGCCTAGCATATTGCAGCCCATGGGGTCACAAAGAGTCAGACACAACTAAGGAACTGAACAACAGCAATGGTACATAAAGATTGCCTGGTAATTATTTATGCTATGGAGATTTGACTACCCAGTTACTCTTAAGGCATGTACTTCAAAGTAATGTGAGAGTGAATCTAGCGGTTTTGTATTCTTAATACTTATTTTTCCTATGTTTCTTATATTTTCTCCCCAAGAATGAAGTCAGTGCTTAATTGTTGTCATTGCTCAGTCACTCAGTTGTGTCCAATTATTTGTGACCACATGGAATGCAGCATTCCAGACTTCCCTGTCCTTCACTATCTCCTTGAGTTTGTTCAAACTCATGTCCATTGAACTGGTGATACTATCCAACCATCTCCTCTTCTGTCGTCCACCTCTCTTCTTGCCTTCAATCTTTCCAAGCATTAGAGTCTTTTCCAGTGAGTTGGCTCTTCACAGTTGGTCAGAGCTTCAGTTTCAGCATCAGTCCTCCCAATGAATATTCAGGGTTGATTTCCTTCAGGATTGACTGGTTTGATTTCCTTGCTGTCCAAGAGATTCTCAAAAGTCTTCTCCAGCACCACAGTTTGAAAATATCAATTCTTTAGCACTCAGCCTTCTTTATGGTTCAACTCTCACATCTGTACATAACTAATGGAAAATCAATAACTTTGACTATATAGATGCTTGCTGGAAAAGTTATATATCTGCTTTTTAATACACTATCTAGCTTTTCTTCCAAGGAGCAAACTTCTTTTAATTTCATGGCTGCAGTTCCCATCCACAGTGATTTTGGAGCCCGAGAAAACAAAGTCTTTCACCATTTCCATTGTTTCCTGATCTATTTCCCAAGAAGTGATGGGACCACATGCTATGATCTTAGTTTCTTGAATGCTGAATTTTAAGCCAGCTTTTTCATTCTCCTCTTTCACCTTCAAGAGGCTCTTTAGTTCCTCTTTGCTTTCTGCCATTATGGTGTTGTTATCTGCATATCTGAGGTAATTGATATTTCCCCTGACAATCTTGATTCTAGTTTGTGCTCCACTCAACCTGGCATTTCACATAATGTACTCTGCATATAAGTTAAATAAGCAGGGTGACAATATACAGCTTTGAGGTTCTCCGTTCCCAATTTGGAACCAGTCTGTTGTTTCATGTCCAGTTCTAACTGTTTCTTCTTGACCTGCATACATGTTTCTCAGGAGGCAGGTAAGCTGGTCTGGTATTCCCATCCCTTTAAAAATTTTCCACAGTTTTTTTGTGATATACACAGTCAAAGACTTTAGCATAGTCAATGAAGCAGAGATAGGTCCACCCCCACCCCTCCCCCCCCACCAGAATTCCCTTGTTTTTTTTCTTTAATAATCCAATGGTTGTTGGTAATTTGGTTCTTCTGCCTTTCCTAAATCCAGTTTGTACATCTGGAAGTTCTCAGTTTATGTTCTACTGAAGCCTAGCTTGAAGGATATTGAGCATTAACTTGCTAGCATATGAAATAAGTTCAATTTTGTGATAGTTTGAATATTCTTTGGCATTGCCCTTCTTTGGGATTGGAATGAAAACTGAACTTTTCCAATCCTGTGACCACTGCTGAGTTTTCCAAATTTGCTGGCATATTGAGTGCAGCACTTTCACAACATCATCTTTTAGGATTTGAAATAGCTTAGCTGGAATTCCTTCATATCCACTAGTTTTGTTTGTAGTAATTCTTCCTAAGGCCCCTTTGACTTCACACTCCAGGATGTCTAGCTCTAGGTGAGTGGTCATACCATCATGATTCTCTGGATCACTAAGACCTTTTTTGTATAGTTTTTCTATGTATTCTTGCCACCTCATCTTAATATCTACTGTTTCTCTTAGGTCCTTACCATTTCTGTCCTTTATTGTGCCCATCTTTGCACGAAATTTTCCCTTGGTATGTCTAATTTTATTGAAGAGATCTCTAATGTTTTCCATTCTGTTTTCCTCTATTTCTTTGAATTTTTCACTTAAGATGGCTTTCAGTACTTAACAATGTCTGTTTATTGGATCAAAGATACATATACTTAGTGTGCTGGTTAATTTAACTGGCTTTCGGAAAGGAAAAGCCATTATGTATAGTGTTTGCCGATTTTCACCTTGTAAATACGTGCCCTATTAAAGGATGAATTGTGTAGCTTCCAAAGATATATTGCAGTCTGTATCTCCAGTATCTTGGAAAGTACATTTTTTGGGAGATGAAGTATTAGTAGAGGTAATCGAGTAAACCTGAGGTAATTAGGGTGAACCCTAATTCAAAAATGATATTGATTCTCAGAAATGAGATTACTAAGTCTAATGTTTAATAGATATACAATTTAATGAGACAATGCTACATGGCTTCCCAAAATTACTTTAAAATTTGGACTCAGGGAGAACATTATATCATGACTGAAATTATGCTGCCACAAGCCTAAGTTTTACTAGAGTTTTGGAGAGAATGTAGTAGAACAAATCTGACTCCATGTTAGATGCGTTTCTTTTATTTTAAGCTTTTTATTTATTGCTTTTGTTTCAAGTTAAGAATGGGTGACAGATAATGAGATGATGGGATGACATTCCCTACTCAATGGACATGAGACTGAGCAAACTCCAGGAGATAGTGATTGACAGGGAAGCCTGGCATGCTGCTGCTCACAGGATAACAAAGAGTTGGACACAGCATAGCGACTGAACAAGACTGTTTTCTATAGTTCAAAATATACAGGATAGCCTATTCTCAAGGCCCTGATCTTTATGGGTGTAACATGTTCCCATTCATAGAGAGAGAAAAAATTGCAGAAGAGAGAATAACAATTTGTTTTATTAGACGTTTACAGTAACATCTTGACCTGACCTTCCTGCATAGTTACAAGATCAAAGGTTTCCTACACCAAGAAGTTTGCAAGAAACAACCACACACTTCCCTCAGTTCACTTCAGTCAGTCAGTCTTCCAACTCTTTGCGACCCCATGAACTGCAGCAAGCCAGGCCTCCCTGTTCATCACCAGCTCCCAGAGACCATCCAAACCCATCTCCATTGAGTTGGTGATGCCATCCAACCATCTCATCCTCCGTCGTCCCCTTCTCCTCCTGCCCCCAATCTTTCCCAGCATTAGGGTCTTTTCAAATGAGTCAGCTCTTTGCATAAGGTGGCCAAAGCATTGGAGTTTCAGCTTCAGCATCAGTTTTTCCAATGAACACCCAGGACTGATCTCTTTTAGGATGGACTGGTTGGATCTCTTTGCAGTCCAAGGGCCTCTCAAGAGTCTTCTCCAACACCACAGTTCAAAAGTATCAATTCTTCAGCACTCAGTTCTCTTTATAATCCAACTTTCACATCCATATATGACCACTGGAAAAACCATAGCCTTTACTAGATGGACATTTGTTGGCAAAGTAATGTCTCTGTTTTTTAATATGCTATCTAGGTTGGTCATAACTTTCCTTCCAGGGAGTAAGAGTCTTTTAATTTCATTGCTGCAATCACCATCTGCAGTGATTTTGGAGCCCAGAAAAATATAGTCAGCCACTGTTTCCATTTTTCCCATCTATCTGCCATGGAGTGATGGGACCAGATGCCATGATCTTAGTTTTCTGAATGTTGAGCTTTAAGCCAACTTTTTCACTCTCCTCTTTCACTTTCATCAAGAAGCCCTTTAGTTCTTCTTCACTTTCTGCCATAAGAGTGGTGTCATCTCCGTCTCCCCCAGGAAGGGTGCCATCCTGGGGCTTCAGTGACAGTGACCCTTCCAGGGGCCTGGAGTGGATGGGTGGCTCGTCCATACCTCCCGCCCCGGGTGTGATGGCGGGGCCAGAGCCAGGCCCAGGGCCCGGAGGATGATTGTGCCTCCATCCATCCAGGCTCCGCCATCAGTCCTAACTTGTACCTTACTTGCCTTCCCCCAGCTGTTCCACAGGCGAGCAGAGGATCTGGGGCAGAAGGTCACCAAGGAGGAGGTTGAGGGTCCCGCCTGGCCCAGGGGCTTCTCACTGCCACGACAGGGCAACCTCTTTACCTCATCAAGTTTGTTGGGTAAACTATTAAAACAGCTTGCTTTCACCAAAAAAAAAAAAAAAAAAGAGTGGTGTCATCTGCATATCTGAGGTTATTGATATTTCTCCTAGCAATCTTGATTCCAGCTTGAGCTTCTTCCAGCCCAGCATTTCTTATGATGTACTCTACATATAAGTTAAATAAGCAGGGTGACAATATACAGCCTTGACGTACTCCTTTTCCTATATGGAACCAGTCTGTTGTTCCATGTCCATCCTAACTGTTGCTTCCTGACCTGCATTCTCAAGAGGCAGGTCAGGTGGTCTGGTATTCCCACTTCTTTCAGAATGTTCCACAGTTGATTGTGATCCACACAGTGAAAGGCTTTGGCATATTCAATAAAGCAGAAATAGATGTTTTTTTGGAACTCTCTTGCTTTTTCGATGATACAGCGGATGTTGGCAATTTGATCTCTGGTTTCTCTGTCTTTTATAAATACAGCTTGAACATCTGGAAGTTCACGTTTCAAGTATTGCTGAAGGCTGGCTTGGAGAATTTTAAGCATTACTTTACTAGCATGTGAGATGAGTGCAATTGTGCAGTAGTTTGAGCATTCTTTGGGATTGCCTTTCTTTGGAATTGGAATGAAAACTGACCTTTTCCAGTCCTGGGGCCACTGCTGAGTTTTCCATATTTGCCGGCATATTGAGTGCAGCACTTTCATGGTGTCATCTTTCAGGGTTTGAAAGAGCTCAACTGGAATTCCGTTACCTACACTAGCTTTGTTCATAGTGATGCTTCCTAAGGCCCATTTTACTTCACATTCCAGGATGTCTGGCTCTAGGTGAGTGATCACACCATTGTGATTATCTGGGTCATGAAGATCTTTTTTGTACAGTTCTTCTGTGTATTCTTGCCACCTCTTCTTAATATCTTCTGCTTCTGTTAGATCCCTACCATTTCTGTCCTTTATTGAGCCCATTTTTGCATGAAATATTCCCTTGGTATCTCTAATTTTCTTGAAGAGGTCTCTAGTCTTTCCCATTCTATTGTTTTTCCTCTATTTCTTTGCACTGATCACTGAGGAAGGCTTTCTTATCTCTCCTTGCTATTCTTTGGTACTCTGTATTCAAATGGGTATATCTTTCCTTTTCTCCTTTGCTTTTAGCTTCTCTTCTTTTCACAGCTATTTTCAAGGCCTCCTCAGACAGCCATTTTGCTTTTTTGCATTTCTTCTTCTTGTGGATGGTTCCCTCATCTTACCTTTAAAAATACTTTACTGGGGACTTCCCTAGTGGTCCAATGATTAATCCTTCTCTCCCAGTGCAGGCAGTCCAGGTAGATTCCACATGTTACAATGAAGGCCTGGTACAGTCAAATGAAATTATATGTTTCACTGAAACCCTTTGAGGAGTTCAGAGTTTGGGGGGCATGAGCCATCTATCTCCTGGTGTGCATACTTAGTCACTTAATATGTCTGACTCTTTGTGAACCCATGGACTCTACTACATCAGGGTCCTCTTTCGACAGGATTCTCCAGGCAAGAATACTGGACTGGGTTGCCATTTCCTTCTCCAGGGGATCTTCCTGATCCAGGGATCAAACCTGTATCACTAATGTCTCCTGAATTTGAAGGCAGGTTCTTTACAAGTAATGCCATCTGTGCAGCCTCTGTCTCCTTGCATGACCCTGCAATGAACCTTTCTCTGCTTCAAATTCTGGTGCTTTGATATTGTTTGACCTCATTGTATATCATCTAGATGAACTTTTGTATGGTAACAAGAAGACTGGAAGGATTCCCTTCCAGTTCTTTTGGAGGAAGATGACTCTGTCAATTTCATCTCAGACTTCTAGCCTCTGAAACTGTTGAACCACAAACTTCTATTGTTTAAACCTGTTAGTTTGTGTTACTTCTTTACCACAGCCTTAGAAAATGAATATACTCTTTCTGTCTGATTTCAAACTTCCAACATGGAATCCTGAAAATTTACCAATTAGCTTACTCTCACAAACCATTATGAGTCAGTTTCAAAACCCTTATAGACCATTACTATTTGCTTGTTAATAGCTTTTTTAAAAAATTTGTTTCACCTATTTCTCAAAAACTTTTAAAAAAAATTTCTTTTAAAAATGATGAGTTACGTAGAAAAATGTAAGCAAAGAGCCAATTCATCAGAAAAGATCCTGATGCTGGGAAAGATTGAAGGCAGAAGGAGAAGCAGTTGGTGGAGGATGAGATGGTTAGATATCATCACTGACTCAGTGAATTTTAAATCCAATTTGCATATCTTATTAAAATTCATCTTCATTCACTTAATTAATAGGTTTTTCAGTTCTTCATTTTCTTTTGATTAACTTTATATATCTCTTGATGTACATTAAATATATAATCAAGTTTATTTCATCTTTTACAGTTCCAGATATGCTCTGTTAATTAAATACCTCATATCCACAATTCAAAATATGAAAAAGACTACCATTAATAATTTTGTAACTCCCTGTTTGTCACTGTCTGATTGTATTCATCCACCTTTAGTAGAAAACACTCCCTTTATCTTTCTCTTTACTTTTGCCAAATATGTGTCTATTCTTAAGCTTCATATCATTTAACTTCGAAAGTTGTAATAACTCATAATGATAAATTTATATGCTTCCCTGGTTAACTGGTATTTTCCAATTAAATTTTTTATGTGTGCTGTTACACCCAATATTTTATGAATAAGGGACAATGTTCTTGGTTCAAGTGTTTTTTCTTATAGACAAAATTGCTAAGTTTATTCAAATACCTCACATCTGTGTGCAACGTGAATCTTTGGTTTTCCTAGATTAGGGCAAATTGTTACCTATAATTATTGCTTTCCTGCTCCTGTGAAATTCTTGTTCATATTTTTTTTTCCAGCTGGTAGATTTTCTCTTTAGCTCTCTATGTTTTTTAATCTATTGTGTCCTACAATTTTTATTTTAAAAACTATATAAGGTTTCCTAATATCTAATTTTCCATATACTTATTGATTTATCTTGATATTTTTCAAGCTGTTAATTACATTTAATTTAAATTACTGTTTCTATTTATTTTACTGTCTTCTTCGGGGGTTACACTATCTTTGGATTTAGTTTGAAATAGCATTTTTGGCATTGGTTCTACTAAACTGTTTATTACTAATTAGATGTTCCATTTTTGAAATTTGCTAATAGCTCCTAGTCTCACTGTGGTCTTTGGCTCTGACTGGGGGCATCTTTGTTGGCTTTTAAAGGGAAAGTAAACGACTCACCTTCTGTATACGGTGTGTCCTCATCACTCAGAAGGGGCTTCCCTGGTGGCTCAGTGGTGAAGAAACTGCCTGCCAATGCAGGAAACTTGGGTTGGATCCCTGGGTCAGGAAAAATCCCCTGGAGAAGGAAAGGGCACCCCACCCCTGTATTCTTGCCTGGGAAACCCATGGACAGAGAAGCCGGCAAGCTACGGTCAATGGGGTCACAAAGGAGTTGAATACGACTGAGCAACTAAATAATAGCACTCAGGAAAAAAATCCCATCATTCCAATCCCAATACTCATTAGTCACAGATCCTCTTTTTCTCTTGTTTCATTCTTCTAATATTTTCTGTTATTCATTTTTAAAAATTTAAGTCAAATCTCAATTTCTTCATGAAGGCTTTCCTGATTATGCTGTCTAGTATAAACCTCTCCCACCAAATGTATGATCAAAGTGTATAATCTCTCCTACCTTTTATGGCATACTACACTTTATTCCTATGAATATTTTCATTTTCAATGTCTTATTTTCCCATTTTTAAAAGTTCTTCCCACACTTAAAATTGCATCTCAGAAGTTTTCACTTTCCACCATTTGATGTTGATGGTGGTTCAGTTCAGTTCAGTCACTCAGTCATGTCCTACCCTTTGCGACTTCATGGACTGCAGCACAGCCAGGCCTTCCTGTCCATCACCAACTCCTGGAGTTTACTCAAACTCGTGAAAGAAAAAATAGTGTACAATTTAAGCCAAGCCTATTGAATTAGTTTTAAAATAAAAAGTGGAGCTTATTAAATTTTTAAGAGTTTAGTAAAAACCCAGCAGGATTCAATCTAACAGGTAGAAAGGAATTTGGAGAGGCTCTACAGAATGAGAGTATCATAAGCAGAAGGGAGCAGAAATAAGCTGTACAAGGCACAAAGGGGAAGGGTTGTCCTTGCAAGTTTGCTTTCTTTTAGAGTATGTCATGGATCTAATAGGCAGGTTACATAACTAGTGTTAACCAGGTTATCCCTGACTGATTAGTTTAAGATTCCATTTCTGGGAGAACTGAAACTGTCATCAGGTCTCAATTTGGGGATTAGCATAAGTGACATCGTTTTGACCTGTTGTCTCGTTTCCCTCATTTGTGTATGACGCTTTGTGACCCCATGGACTGTAGCCTGCCAGTTTCCTCTGTCCATGGGATTTTCCAGCCAAGAATACTGGAGTGGGTTGCCATTTCTTTCTCCAGGTGATCTTCCTGACCCAGGATCGAATACAGGTCTCCCGCACTGCAGGCAGACTCTACCACCTGAGCTACCAGGGAAGCCCTTTTTTAACCCTAGAAAGTTATATTTTTGGAGAAAAGTTGCTGCAAGTACTTTCATATTCTTTTCACCTTCATTTTATTAAATATTTCATTTCTTTTTAACTATAAATTAAGATCATTACCAAGATGAAAACATTATCAATTCTAATTTTCAGTGAGGAAATTTAAGAAAGAGTTATTATAAAGAATAAAATGAACCTGAAAATTAAAGGTAACTGAAAAAAACTGATTGAAATGCACTTCTCCATTTTTTCCCCTTATTCAGCTTGCAGAGTTATTGTTTCATGCAGTTAGAAAATTGTGATGCTTTTTGAAGTAACTTTCAAATGGTGATGAATTTTCTTCTTAAGCACAATGGTTTAATACAATTTATATTTTACTAAATTGATTTTTAACTTAGTTTTTAAAAAAAACTCCTCAAATCTCAGTATATGATTAAATAATAATTTAAGTGAGAAGTGATTGTAAAATAACTAGTTATTGGGAGAGATTTCTTTTTTCAAGTTAGTGTCCATCTTGAAAGTAAGGCTTAGAAAGCAGAAGTGTGGATTTAATATCTTCTTGTGTGGATTTCATATCTTCTTGTATCTTATACATTATGTTCTTTTAATCTATTTTTGATTATGTGAAAAACAAAATACAACTTACAAATAAACATATGAACATATCTTATAGGAGATGTACGCATAAAATAAACTCATCTACAGGTTACCAAAAAGGAATATAATAGAACAAATTAGTAATAAACAGAAATCAGAAAAGCTTTACCTTGTAGTTTTCCACATCATTAAGAATATCTCAAATAAAACAGTTGTGCTCTATCTTCTTGAGTATATGGTTGACTGACTTTTCTTTTTATCTCTGTGTAGATGTGTTTTGTTATTATAAATAACCTGAAGCTTTGGAAGAAGAAATAACCTGACTCTGTCAGGGTGTCGTCTCATTGCACTCATTTCCTTTTGCTTGCCCTTAAGATGCGGGACTTAAAGTTGAGTAGGAAATATTTTTAGTTTCTTATAGCTTCTGTTATCTTTAATGGATATTCATGTAATTTTGGGAGTCTTATATCCATCTGCTGAAAATGTTAGATAATATAAGTAAATGCTCCATTCATAACTGAGAACCTAGTTTCTCTGTCTTGCATTCTTCAGTCATTGTGAATCCACATGCATCTCTACCATTGTAACAGGTGAAAGTCTCTCCAGTCTGTCTTTAGCTCTCCTTACAAAACATTCACTCATTCCTGAATTTCTCCTGGAAAGAACTCTGTTGGTCTACATTATTTATACCTTCTTGCATATTAAAACATATTCTCTTTATTATTATGAGAGAATGGAATTGCATCCTTAAACACATTGAAAGGGGTGCTCCCTTTGGCTTGGTCGCTACAATAGAATTTAAGCCTAATTAATTCATCACCTTGAAAATAGATTAAGGTGCATTGAACCACATAGACAAGTGACCCAGTATTCTAAGTATTGATATTGTACTGTAGCATTGAGAACAATTCTTGCTTTAGGCAGATTTTAAACTGCCTACTATTTTGCTGAGGTGACCTGGATTCAGGTCAATAACAAGCACCTTGAAGGCTTGAATGACAAGCACCTTGATGGCTTCAGGAACCTGAGTGATGAGGAGTGCCCTTTCCAATCACATGCGTACTAGAAAAAAAAAAAAAGAAAGAAAGAAAGAAAGGAAGAAAACAAAAAGAAAGGCAAGAAGAAAGAAAAAAACACATTTTTACATACTGATTTTTGGAAAGACTATGGCTTTTGATTTAAGGAAGATAAATTTTATTGCTTCTACCACCACTGCTTAGCAGAAAAATGTCAAGCTGCAAATCTCTTTTTCCTTCCATCTTTAATTCACTAGACACTTAGAGAACATATTGCAGAATACCTTACATTTTCCCCTCTAAACCTACCTTACCTCACCCACCCCCCCTTTTCCCATTCTGCTCTCTGCCCAGTGAGTCTGACCTGCATGCACTCTCTCGTCTCCTAGTTTCTGACTGTGTTTGGCTAAAGGGTAAACAAAGCAGGGAATGAAGCCAGGCTGTTTATGTGAACCTGTGTTTCCAGTTGCCACTGGCAAGCTGAGGCTCAAACCAAGTTCAAACTGACTCTTACACCTGTCTTTCCCCTTGTAATAATCCCTTCCCTCCAGTACCAGGGGATCTTATGTCTATTATGCCGTGGCAGTCTGGGCACGTTTTGGAAAAGAATTTCCCCTTACACAAAGTAGTTTAGAAGGGAGTGAGTTTATTGAGAACAGAATAGAGATAGTGAGAGGCACTGCAAATGCTGCTGGCCAAATTCATAACAGACCAGAGAGAGAGCTGAGGCTTTTCCTGGGCTACAGGCAAATTGATATAGTCTCCAGACAAAGAAAATTCCTGCTGGAAGGGTAGCATTAGGTGATGGTTAGGGAACCAAGGTGGGTGCATGTTTTCATGCTAAATTGCTTCAGTTGTGTCCTACTCTATGTGACCCTACGGACTGTAGCCCACCAGGCTACTCTGTGCATGACAATTCTGCAGATAAGAATACTGGGGTGCTTGTAGACTTTTGGATAGCAGCCATCCTGACTGGCGTGTAATGGTACCTCATTGTGGTTTTGATTTGCATTTCTCTAATAATGAGTGATGTTGAGCATCTTTTCATGTGTTTGTTAGCCATCTGTATGTCTTCTTTGGAGAAATGTCTGTTTAGTTCTTTGGCCCATTTTTTGATTGGGTCATTTATTTTTCTGGAATTGAGCTGCAGGAGTTGCTTGTATATTTTTGAGATTAATCCTTTGTCTGTTTCTTCATTTGCTATTATTTTCTCCCAATCTGAGGGCTGTCTTTTCACCTTACTTATAGTTTCCTTTGTAGTGCAAAAGCTTTTAAGTTTCATTAGGTCCCATTTGTTTAGTTTTGCTTTTATTTCCAATATTCTGGGAGGTGGGTCATAGAGGATCTTGCTGTGATTTATGTCGGAGAGTGTTTTGCCTATGTTCTCCTCTAGGAGTTTTATAGTTTCTGGTCTTACATTTAGATCTTTAATCCATTTTGAGTTTATTTTTGTGTATGGTGTTAGAAAGTGTTCTAGTTTCATTCTTTTACAAGTGGTTGACCAGTTTTCCCAGCACCACTTGTTAAGAGGCAAGCAATAAATGCTGGAGAGGGTGTGGAGAAAAGGGAACCCTCTTACACTGTTGGTGGGAATGCAAACTAGTACAGCCGCTATGGAAAACAGTGTGGAGATTCTTAAAAAACTGGAAATAGAACTGCCATATGACCCAGCAATCCCACTTCTGGGCATACACACTGAGGAAACCAGATCTGAAAGAGACACGTGCACCCCAATGTTCATCGCAGCACTGTTTATAATAGCCAGGACATGGAAGCAACCTAGATGCCCATCAGCAGATGAATGGATAAGGAAGCTGTGGTACATATACACCATGGAATATTACTCAGCCATTAAAAAGAATTCATTTGAATCAGTCCTAATGAGATGGATGAAACTGGAGCCCCTTATACAGAGTGAAGTAAGCCAGAAAGATAAAGAACATTACAGCATACTAACACATATATATGAATTTAGAAAGATGGTAACGATAACCCTATATGCAAAACAGAAAAAGAGACACAGAAATACAGAACAGACTTTTGAACTCTGTGGGAGAAGGTGAGGGTGGGATATTTCAAAAGAACAGCATGTATACTATCTATGGTGAAACAGATCACCAGCCCAGGTGGGATGCATGAGACAAGTGCTCGGGCCTAGTGCACTGGGAAGACCCAGAGGAATCGGGTGGAGAGGGAGGTGGGAGGAGGGATCGGGATGGGGAATACGTGTAAAACTATGGCTGATTCATATCAATGTATGACAAAACCCACTGCAATGTTGTGAAGTAATTAGCCTCCAACTAATAAAAAAAAAAAAAAAAGAATACTGGGGTGGGTCACCATGGCCTCCTCCCCAGCCTGGGTGGGTACTTTTGTGCAATATGGGGTCAGGGAACTAGCCATTAGAGAACAGAGGGACTTTTGACAATGGTTACAATGGGGCTCAGTCAGTTTCAGAGGTGACCTTGGTTCTGGGCTCACCTCTGTGGTTTTCATACAAGGCTTTACACCTGCGATTTTGGTATAAGACTCAAAATAAAATCATATAAATAGCACTTAACATGATATAATTCAGTAATTATATGGGGTATCACGTATACATATATAACTAAGACTCTGGTACATATTTTTGGAAATTTCACAATATAATCTCATAATATAATCTCATAACCAAAACATTTTGATATCTATTTAGGTATTGGGATATGCAATATAAAGTATGATTTTCTTTTCGTTACTAAATTGAGGAGATGGAACACAAACATTGAAGTAAAGAGAGAGAACTTTTTTTTCTTTTCCATTTATTTTTATTAGTTGGAGGCTAATTACTTCACAACATTGCAGTGGGTTTTGTCATACATTGACATGAATCAGCCATGGAATCAAAAGTGAATTTCTCAAAGCAATGAGAAATTCACTTTTGATTCTCTAATTTGTATGATTTCCTCCTATCAATAACTTTGTTAGGTGATATTTGAAGTTCAATAGACTGGGCAATTGAACAACAACAGACATGAAAATCATGTGATAGTTGAATGATATGTAAGCCATTTTCTAACTTAAGAAAACATGTGTGCTCCTTTTTGCAATATATAAAATACTGGCTGAGATTTTGTATGTTTTTAATATATTTGATGATTAGTTGTATGATCTGGATCTATCGCTATTGGAGAACTTTGAACCATTGATTTTTTTAGATGCATAATAACCTTAAAATATACACATATATTTACTTTATTGAGAATACTTCTGTCATTTAGAGCCTCATGATTTATGCATTAATCTCAAGTATTGTAGGTATTGTAAATTATTACAAACTAGAAATGAGAAAAGTGCCTGACCCAGAAGTCAACTGAAAATCTATATTCACTGTCTACATTTTATATACATTTAATTCATGTATTTTATACTTTACAAAGCATAAAATTTTATTTTTTATGCTTTCCAGCATGGATATTTGAAAAGTACCTCTTAGTTGTATGAAAATGACAGCCAACATTCTGAATTTTACTCCAAGTTCTCAAGCTACACTTTTCAAATATAATTCTTGACATCTCTCACTTTTTATAAATTTATGCTGTACATGATTTATAGCATTAGACATGTAAGCAGCAGGTTTTGCACTTTCTACTTTTAGCACTTTTTGAGAACTTTGTCCTTTGGAAAACTAAGTCTACTGGCTATCAAATGTATATAAATAAATATTTACAATAATGTGAAATCTGTTTCAAAATAGATGTGAAAATCAATGGGAATATACACTAAGAAGCAGTAAATTAACAGTATTGAAATAATGTTTACAGAACAAAACTCCAAAAGTGAACTCAGGAACTGAAGCTTGGCTTTACCTGAAATCATTGACTAAGGACCTAGGATCTACCAGAAATAAAAGAAGTAAAACAAAATAGAAATTATACCCTGTCTTTAACTGATATAACTCA
Source organism: Cervus canadensis (assembly GCF_019320065.1). Lineage (NCBI taxonomy): Eukaryota > Metazoa > Chordata > Mammalia > Artiodactyla > Cervidae > Cervus > Cervus canadensis. Next base: position 50,909,573 of record NC_057401.1, on the reverse strand, counting down.
ACTCACTAGGTTTGCACACCCAACAAGTATTAGAAAAAATGGTATGGTAATTTACTTCTGTAAAATTGCATGCTGAAGAGACAGTGAGGAATAATAAACCACATGAGCAAATACATAGGAGGACGGAACTGCACAATCTTTTTGGATGATACCAAGTAAAGTAAATTTTACGAGTGTGTGCATTGCAAAGTGAGAGGCAAGGAAAAACTATCAAGTACAACAATATAAAGCAAATTATGATATGTTAAATATATGTTATGTATTTTGATTATTTATGTCAAAGTATTACTATAAAGATTAAATCACATAGTATAAAACATTTCCCTTTGATCTTTTTTGTTTTCCTTTTATTTATTTATTTATTTTTTTTTTTCATTTATTTTTATTAGTTGGAGGCTAATTACTTCACAACATTTCAGTGGGTTTTGTCATACATTGATATGAATCAGCCATGGAGTTACATGTATTCCCCATCCTGATCCCCCCTCCCACCTCCCTCTCCACCCAATTCCTCTGGGTCTTCCCAGTGCACCAGGCCCGTGCACTTGTCTCATGCATCCCACCTGGGCTGGTGATCTGTTTCACTATAGATAATATACATGCTGTTCTCTCGAAACATCCCACCCTCACATTCTCCCACAGAGTCCAAAAGTCTGTTCTGTACTTCTGTGTCTCTTTTTCTGTTTTGCATATAGGGTTATCATTACCATCTTTCTAAATTCCATATATATGTGTTAGTATTATGCTGTAATGTTCTTTATCTTTCTGGCTTACTTCACTCTGTATAATGGACTCCAGTTTCATCCATCTCATTAGAACTGGTTCAAATGAATTCTTTTTAATGGCTGAGTAATATTCCATGGTGTATATGTACCACAGCTTCCTTATCCATTCGTCTGCTGATGGGCATCTAGGTTGCTTCCATGTCCTAGCTATTATAAACAGTGCTGCGATGAACATTGGGGTGCACGTGTCTCTTTCAGATCTGGTTTCCTCAGTGTGTATGCCCAGAAGTGGTATTAATGCAAGTAGTTTATTTTGAAGATCATCCCAAGAAACTTCAAAACAATAGAAGAAGGCTAGTGAAGTAAAAAGGAGGTACAGACAGTCAATAATGATAGGTTACTGGGGAAATTACTCCTGTAAATTCCTGGAGCTTAATCCCACCAGAGAACAATGGTAGAAGATTTAGAAAACATGCTTTGGAGTTTTCTCAACCAACAAATAAGAAAACTAGGGATTTTTTTGGGTCAATCTTAGTTTAAGTCATGTTCAAGAAAGATTTCATTTTCTAGCATTTCTGACCTCTTGCATGCCTACTTAGAAAGCAGAGATCTGCCACCAAAGGAAGCCTTCAGGCAAAGAAATGCAGATGTTACCTTTGGAAATCAGTGCAATGAAACACAAAGGCCCAGTAGGTAGCATATGAGCCATACTCCACCAGTGCTGACTGGCTGTACCTTTTACTGTGTACATGTGTAAGGATTCGCTACACATAGACTATTTTAGAAATAGATGAATAAAGTGCAGACAAAAATAATATGGCACAACAGATATAACTGCAGATTTTTTAATATGCTTTCTTAAAATTATCTTTAGTTTGAAGCTGTTATTTTATTTTTATTTTTTCACAACTATCTGGAGATATTTGAGTGAACTTTGTTATGTCTTAATATGTGTACTTTATTTCCTGGTGACTGTAAGTTAGATACCAGAAAGTCGATTTAAAGTCTTCAGAAAAAGGAAAAAAATAAAAATAGTCTTACAGATATTTTTATGGTAACATCTAGTTTTTTTTTTTTTTTTTTTTTACTTTTAATTGACATTATTTCTCTGCTTATCTCTTTGTAATAAAAATGTTTTCACTTATTTCCTAACAGTCAGTTTTCACATCCAATATATTATAACTTTTTATTTGCATCTATTCCCTCTGCTTCTAGAGTGCTTATTCTCATATTAGTTCACACATTCCACATGATTACATTATTGTATGGCTCAGACAGTAAAGAATCTGCCTGACAATGCAGGAGATGCAGGAGACATGGGTTCAATCCCTGGGTCTGGAAGATCTCCTGGAGAAGGAAACGGCTACCCACTCCAGTATTCTTGCCTGAAGAATTCCATAGAGAGAGGAGCCTGGTGGGCTACAGTCCATGGGGTCACAAAGAATCGGACATGACTGAGCAACTAACACTTATAAAGATTATACAATGGAGACAATGTACCCATTCAGGAAATAGGAGTAATGAGTTGTAAATTATATTTTTTACATCCTTTTGGAAATTTCTAATCAATTACAATCTTTAGACAATTCAGTATATTTTTCATCACACTGGAAGTAGAAAAAAAGGCCAAATGATGCTTATATTTTATATGATGAGAATGTTTTCACTGAAAATTAATCACCATTTAAACACATTTTTGCAGTTTTCAGCATGACACAGGAAGTAGAATTTTCATGTATATAAATTATATACAAATTTTTCTCTGTATATGTGACTGAGCCCCTTTGCTGTCCATCTGAAGCTGTCATGGCATTGTTAATCAGGTATAATCCAACACAAAATAAAAGTTTAATGTGATTTTTTTTTCTAATAAACTCTAATCACAAAGTTTATAAGAGTGTATGAGTTAAAGTTTTCTGTTGCAAACAATGGAAATTTACTTAGGTTAACTTGTTTGGGAAAATAATTGGATAGAAAATATCAATTATTTTATATAATTGAGAGGGAGAATAGAGAGCAAGGATTAGCAAAACTGTACATTATGTTCTTCTATGAGCCATGGATAAAAAATTACCCAACAATCCCACTAGGGAGCCTCAGCCATAAGTAATGAGCTTCTGTTTTATTTGCTTCATCACTGAATCATACATCTTAAGACTGAAAATCCCAGGAGAATGAGTCACATTGGTCTAATGTAAGACTTTCATCCTTTGTCCAAGTAAAGGCACTAATTCCTTAGAAGAAATGAGGTTACTCCTTTCAAAATGGATACTGGGTCAGCAATAAATAGAAAAGTTTAGTTACATGGAAAACAACCTTACTAACTCTGCCTAATCTCTTTTGTTTCTGTTAGGTCCCTACAGCTTCTGTCCTTTATTGTGCCCATTCTTGCATGAAATGCTCCCTTGATATCGCTAATTTTCTTGAAGAGATCTCTAATCTTTCTCATTCTATTGTTTTCCTCTATTTCTTTGCATTGTTCATTTAATACCTTCTTACCTCCTCTTGCCATTCTTTGGACTTTGCATTCAGGTGGGTATATCTTTCCCTTTCTCCTTTGCTTTTTGCTTCTCTTCTTGGCTCTTTTAAAGCCTCTTCAGACATTTAATTTGTCTTCTTGCATTTTTGTTTCCTTTGGGATGGTTTTGGTCACTGCTTCCTATACAGTGTTATGAACCTCCATCCATAGTTCATCAAGCACTCTTTCTACAAATTCCTGGAGATAGTGAAAAACAGGAAAGCATGGTGTGATACAGTCCACAGCATTGCAAAGAGTTAGATACTACTGAACAACTGAACAACAACAATACCTGAATGTCCTAGTGAATTTCCCTACTTTCTTCAAGTTAACCCTAACTTTTGAAATAAGGAGCTCGTAATCTGACCACAGTCAGCTCCAGTATTGTTTTTATTGACTGTATAGATCTTCTCCATCTTTGGCTGCAAATAACATAATCAATCTGATTTTGGTGTTTACCATATGGTGATGTCTATATGTAGAGTCATCTCTTGGAAAAGTTGTCTTGTTGGAAAAGGGTGTTGGCTATGACCAATGTGTTGTCTTGACAAGACTTTGTTAGCCTTTGCCTTCCTTCATTTTGTACTCCAAGGCCAAACTTATCAGTTATTCCAGGTATCTCTTGAATTCCTACTTTTGCATACTATGGTGAAAAGTACATCTTTTTTTGGTGTTAGTTCTAGACGTCTTGTAGATCTTCATAGAACTGGTCAAATTCAGCTTCTTCAGCATCAGTGGTTGGTGCACAGAGGCTTGGATTACTATGATGTTGAATGGCTTACCTTGGAAGTGAACTGAAATCATTCTGTTGATTTTGAGATTGCACCCAAATACTGCATTTCCAACTGTTTGTTTGTTTTGACTCAGGGCTACTCCATTTCTTCTGAGGGATTCTTGCTCACAGTACTAGATATATGGTCATATGAATTAAATTCCTTAATTCCTGTCCATTTTAGTTCACTGATTCTTAAGATTTGATGTTCAATCTTGCCATTTCCTGCTTTGCCACCTCCAATTTACCTTGATTAAAGTAACTAATATTCCAGGTTCCTATCCAGTATTGGTCTTTACAGCATAAGATTTTACTTTCACAGCTAGACATGTCCATAGATGTGTGTCCTTTTCACTTTGGCCCAGTCTCTTCATTTTTTTCTGGAGCTATCAGTAATTGCCCTCTGATCGATACATAGCATACTAGACACCTTCGGACCTGGGGAGGCTAATCCTCCAGTCTCAAATCTTTTTGCTTTTCACACTCTCCATGGGGTTCTCTAGACTAAAATACTGAAATAGGTTGCCATTTCCTTCTCCAATGGACCACATTTTTTCAGAACTCTTCACTATGACCTGTCCATCTTGGGTGGTCCTGCAAAGCTGGTTTATAGCTTCATTGAGTTATGCCAATCCCTTAACCATGACAAAGCTGCAATCTATGAGGGGGAAGAATATATTACAAAGCATTTAATAATAAATGACACAAATTATTTAGACCGGTGGACTCTATCTCGGATACTGCATCCTTAATAATAATAGTAATATAGTATATCAATATCAATACAATATCAATAATAGTAATATTGATAGTAATCACCAGCATTTGATTATTACCTATTGCATTTTGTTTATGTCCAACTGTGTACCCCATGTAGAAAATTAAAAAAAAAAAAATAGAAGTTGGATTTCCAATATTTCAGCAAAGGTTTTGGGAAACTTTTGAGAGGACAATTGTTAATTTTAGAGAGTTGTTTAAGCCACCATGAAAATTTGAAAGCATAATTTTGGCTGAACCCAAGTCTCCTGAATTGCAGGCAGATTCTTTACCATCTGAGCCACCAGGCAGGCCCCTGTACAACAAGCAGTATATAATAAATCACTGTTATTCATATTTTCTGAAGCCTGGTTGCTCAATCCATTAAAAAGCTAGATCTAGATTAATTCAAACTAAGTCAGATTGAGTCTTGTGTGTGTGTGTATGCATCCATGCAAGCTCTTGTTTATTTTGTTAGTCAAAATTTAAAACCTGTTGCAGTGGTAAGAAACAGCAGTACATTTTCTCATGGCTTTCTGTGGAAAATCTCTACTTCAGATTCCTTATCTTTAACAAAAAAAAAAAAAAAACACTTCATTTATTTGTTTTTGTCTTTATCAAAGGTCATGAAAATTAAAGTCATAAAAATACATACATATAGCATGTATATGTACAGATATAAATATATAGATACAGCTAAATATATATCTTAAAGAGCATTGTTATGGACTGTGGCAGTTTTGAAGGACAAACTTTAGTATCAAATACTATAGAAGCAAGAGCTTAGATCTTGTATATGTATTTATAATGGCCAATCTTGTATATGATATACAAACAGGCATTTCTGTATTTTTAGCATACTGCTAAAAAAAGAGTGACATATCTATTGTTTACTAGAATAAAAGCATGCTCAAAAATTTTTGACAAAATTCAGTCCTTTCCCACTCTTAGAGTTAATATTTATAAAGTCCATCCTATGACCACAAGAATAACTGTCTCTGCCATCTTTATAATGACAAATAGTAGGAAAAAATCAGTTTTGACTTATTGACCACTCCACTGTGAATAGTTAGGACCTGTACATGGGTAAAAAGTTTACCTTGCTAATGCAAGTAAAAAAACACGTGGCTCTGTGAGAGCAGGTAGGCATTTGAGGGAATCATAAATAGAAATAAGAACCAATAGTCCTTTATACTTTTCTAAAACTATGAGCTTTAGTTAATATTTTCTTGCTCAAAACAATTTAGTGGAGACTTATTGGGGGGCTTCCTAGGTGGCACTATAGGTAAAGATTCTGCCTGTCAGTGCCAGAGATGCAAGAGATGGGGTTTGATCCTTGGCTCAGGAAGATCCCCTGGAGTAGGAAATGGTAATCCACTCCAGTATTCTTACCTGGAAAATCCCACAGACAGAGGAGCCTGGCAGACTACAGTCCATGGAGCCACAAAGAATTGAACACAACTAAACACACACACACACACACACACACACACACATTTTGTATTCTTACTTTGAAATACCAATATCAGGCTTATATATTGCCTTGCTTTTGCAAATGACACCTTAATGTGATATTAAGCATGAAGAGAATCCAAGCTAGATAACAGCAAAGATAATTAAGAAAGATTCTGATATAAGACAAGTTCAGAATTATGTTCTTCTGTACTCAGTCATTGTTTTGGTAAATTACGGAAGGAAAAGGATAATTTCAGGGCAAGTCCAGTGTTCCAGGCATTATACCTCAATATATGTAGGCATGGATACTTAAGCTGCAATAGTGCATTACTTAGGAGGGTATGTATTGATTTTATAGTTGTGCGAATGTGAGTTTGAGCTTCCTGTGGGATGGCTGGATCAAAAAGAAAATACTAATAAATAAGGTTAATCAACTTTTTTGTTCATGTCATTGATCTGTGTCCTCCCATCACTACCATAACTACAAACATAGAAGGTGATTAGGAAAATATATATATATATATATTTAGAATTGACATCTTGATAGAGATTAAATAGGATAAAATTATTGAATGATAAGCAGTGTCTGTTAGTATAAACTTTTGGCCTTTGAGTCCAGAAACTAAACTGTCGATATGGCCAGAAATTTAAATTCTGAAGGAAGATGTGGGCTATAATGGGATAATAGGAAACTTACAGAGGAAAGCAGATCCAGAGAGAGATTCTGTTCATTTGGAAGAGCCTGAACTGAGAAATCCACTTCCAGAACTGCAGCTGAGAATTCCAAAGCTTCCCCCTTCCCTGAGGAGGGTGGTGGGCTGTTCTTGGGCACAAAGGCAGGAAGCACAGTGTTTCAGGGATTGAATTTTTCATATCACTTGGGAATGCTCCCAGTATAAAAGGTCTCCCAGTATAAAATATTGTTCAAAACAAGTTCTGTTGGAGATGACCATAAAACGACAGAAAAGAGAAAAGAAATTCTCATTAAAAAAAAAGAAAAAAACAAGCTTTGCAAGAACATGCTTCAAAACAAAAGATGAAAGAAATCAGATGCCACAAAAAAAGAAAACTACAGGCCAATATCACTGATGAACATAGATGCAAAAATTAACAAACTTCTAGCAAAAAGAATCCAACAACATATTAAAAAAAATCATACATCATGACCAAGTGGGCTTTATCCCAGGAATGCAAGGATTCTTTAATATCCACAAATCAATCAGTGTAATACACCACATTAACAAATTGAAAGATAAAAACCATATGATTATCTCAGTAGATGCAGAAAAAGCCTTTGACAAAATTCAACATCCATTTATGATTAAAACTCTCCAGAAAGCAGGAATAGAAGGAACATACCTCAACAAAATAAAAGCTATATATGACAAACCCACAGCAAGCATTACCCTCAATGGTGAAAAATTGAAAGCATTTCCCCTGAAATCAAGAACAAGACAAGGGTGCCCACTCTCACCACTACTATTCAACATAGTGTTGGAAGTTTTGACCACAGCAATCAGAGTAGGAAAAGAAATAAAAGGAATCCAGATCAAAAAAGAAGAAGTGAAACTCTCACTGCCTGCAGATGATATGCTCCTCTACATAGAAAGCCCTAAAGACTCTACCAGAAAATTACTAGAGCTAATCAATGAATAGAGTAAAGTTGCAGGATATAAAATTAACACAGAGAAATCCCTTGCATTCCTATACACTAACAATGAGAAAACAGAAAGAGAAATTAAGGAAACAAAATCATTCACCATTGCAACAAAAAGAATATAATACTTAGGAGTATATCTACCTAAAGAAACAAAAGACCTATACATAGAAAACTATAAAACACTGATGAAAGAAATCAAAGAGGACACAAACAGATGGAGAAATATACAGTGTTCATGGATTAGAAGAATCAATATTGTTAAAATGACTATACTACCCAAAGCAATCTATAGATTCAATGCAATCCCTATCAAGCTACCAACGGTATTTTTCAGAGAACTAGAACAAATAATTTCACAATTTGTATGGAAATACAAAAAAGCCTCAAATAGCCAAAGCAATTTTTGAGAAAGAAGATTGGAACTGGAGGAATCAACCTGCCTGACTTCAGGCTCTACTACAAAGCCACAGTCATCAAGACAGTATGGTACTGGCACAAAGACAGAAATATAGATCAATGGAACAAAATAGAAAGCCCAGAGATAATTCCACGTACCTATGGACACCTTATCTTCAACAAAGGAGGCAAGGATATACAATGGAAAAAAGATAACCTCTTTAACAAGTGGTGCTGGGAAAACTGGTCAACCACTTGTAAAAGAATGAAACTAGAACACTTTCTAACACCATACACAAAAATAAACTCAAAATGGATTAAAGATCTAAATGTAAGACCAGAAACTATAAAATTCCTAGAGGAGAACATAGGCAAAACACTCTCCGACATAAATCACAGCAAGATCCTCTATGACCCACCTCCCAGAATATTGGAAATAAAAGCAAAAATAAACAAATGGGACCTAATGAAACTTAAAAGCTTTTGCACAACAAAGGAAACTATAAGTAAGGTGAAAAGACAGCCCTCAGATTGGGAGAAAATAATAGCAAATGAAGAAACAGACAAAGGATTAATCTCAAAAATACACAAGCAACTCCTGCAGCTCAATTCCAGAAAAATAAATGACCCAATCAAAAAATGGGCCAAAGAACTAAACAGACATTTCTCCAAAGAAGACATACAGATGGCTAACAAACACATGAAAAGATGCTCAACATCACTCATTATCAGAGAAATGCAAATCAAAACCACAATGAGGTACCATTACACACCAGTCAGGATGGTTGCTATCCAAAAGTCTACAAGCAATAAATTCTGGAGAGGGTGTGGAGAAAAGGGAACCTTCTTACACTGTTGGTGGGAATGCAAACTAGTACAGCCGCTATGGAGAACAGTGTGGAGATTTCTTTAAAAACTGGAAATAGAACTGCCATAAGAAAAGAAATCAGATAAATCATTTAATTATACAATGAAAATCTAGGGCATGTTAATAAAGACTAAAATTTTTTGTGAGATAGATAAAGAGATCATAGAATAATAGTTTCCATAAAAGTAAAGAATAAGTTAAGCACCATAATTAGACAAATAGAACTCAAGAAGTAGATATAAAATGTCAAATATTAAAAAAAACTTTATTGAAACAATTTAAACAAAATACGGGTTATATTTCCTTGTTTAATCCTTCCCACAATATAGTTTTCTTATTCATGAGAGGCTGATATTGAGCCACTGAAGGTTAAGTGCCATATTCAACCCTATGCAAACAAAGGAAGCCAAGGTAGACATCTAACTCAGGTGTCACAAGACCAGGCAATTTTTGAAGCTTTTACCTTCTAGTGTCATAAAATTAAGTTGGATTTTTAGGACTTGATCTTATACATGCATTCTTAATATATATTTTTGGAAAATACTGACAGCAGAGTCTAGAAGATTCACGATAAAAATGAAAACAATTACTCATCTCTGTTCTAATAGTACCTCTGCCAAATCACCCTATGCCAAGCTTCTGAAGAGAAATAGGAATCATCTTGTGTTTTTTTTCACTTTTCAGAACTTTTTGAGCTTTTCTCTATCCCATCCATGAGGCTAAACCCCAGAGGACATGGTTGAACAAAATGGACAATCTTTTTATGAGCCCAGGAGGAAGAAAGATATTAGTAAAATAAATTTAAGTTACAGTTATAAATGTGGTAAATATTGTATAAAACACAAGTTGTAACACAATGAATTAGAGTCAACTTGGGTGACCTCTAGAAGATTTTATAGCAGGAAGTGTTCAATCTTGATGCATTTGTGGTGAAAAAAGTAAACAAGGTTTCATAGAGAGTATATTAGGAGGTCAAATCAAAATGACATTGATTAATAGTGTCCCCAGGACTTTATTAATAATGTAGCAATTGCAGGACATACCCAGCTCCCTCAGCACGGAAAGTAGACTTATATATGCACGAAGGGCAAGAGATGATTAAACTTGTCTTGTCAGGTTAAGTTCAGAAAAGTATTACCACCCGGTACAGTTCAAATAATAGACCAAATTTCTGACACTGAGGAAAGGAATGATGCAGGGGTAAAAGTAGGGACATTAAGAACAGGTATGTGGATGGAGCTTGTTTTGAGTAAGTTCAGTATCATGATTTTTTTAATAAGAGATTTACATCATGAGTTCTCAGTAGGGAAGAATACTATTATTAATGCAAAGTAATATTGTGCTTTTTGTTTTAAATTGTTATCTTGTTTAAAAAAAAAGTGTTAGAAGTGCAACAGTAGCATATTATATTAAATACACACACATATATAAACCAACTTAATATAAAGGGAATTCAGTAAGCCAATTTGAATAGGCAAGTGAGAGTATGAAATAGTTCCTGTTGATTTTCTTTTGAAAGAAAGTACTTTTGGAAAGGAAAATTATTGGTTTTAGTGCAATGGTTGGATGGTATCACAGACAGGAAACAGAAAATGCAGAAAGAAAGAAGGGAGACATATAATTTCATACAGTTATTATCTTTGGTTATAAATTTGCAAAGGTGGCTTTTAAGTAAAAGAAAATTGTCCATTAAAGAACAGTGTAAATGATTAGACATCTAAACAAATCTTTCCTAAAGACATTTCACAGAGATTTAAAAGGAACAAATATTAGAAAAAATTTCATGAAAAAGTGTTTTTGCCAAATATATTTCCTTTCTCCTTCATTATTGTTCTCTTGTGCTTTCTCTCTCACACCATGTCCACATACTCAGACATGCTCACACCCCAAATACACACATTCAAAATTCATATTTTATCTTTTTTTCCATAATAGTCCATGCAACATTTCTTAGTACAATCTTTCCTAAGACTTATGCCTTAAAGGGCTCTTTCATACTTTTAAGCCACATCATTATGAGAAGACCTGCAATTTTCAAATAGTATAAACACTGTATTGATAAATGCACATTTTCATTAAATGAGAATCTGTAACTGATGCTTCCTAACTGAAAGTTATTTTGAAACCATTCTTGTGGGCAGAGCAATGCCTCCACTTCCAATATATCCATGACTTAATCCCCAGAGCCTGTGAATACCTTAGGTTGAATGACGATATTGGAGTAGGCTGCTAATTGGCTGACTTCAAGATTCGGTGGTCTCAGATTTGCAGTTATGGCAAGAAGAGTGTGTAATAGGGATGTTGGTGTCCCTGTGGTTCCAGCGCATTCTCACAGCCCTTCTGTCTTCCCAGAGTCCATCACAGGAAGAACAACTGGTCCAGGAACTGGCCTAGAGAGTGGAGAAGCTGAACCTAGGCCTCAAAATGCAGACATGCAGGCTTGCTTGCATGCGAGCTTACTTACTCAATTGTGTTCAAATTTTCCAATCCCATGTGCTGCAGCCTGCCAGGCTTTTCTGTCCATGGAATGCTCCAGGCAAGAATATTGGAGAGGGTTGCCATTTCCTGTTTCACAAAATGAAGACACCCAGCCTGAAACAGAAAAAGGGTCTGTTAAATAGTGTTGGGGGGAAGAGGGTGGTGATGATTCAGTAGCCAGCAGGTGCTGTCAGGGCTGGAATCCTGCCTTTGCAGTAGGTTGCTAGGAGGTGAGGATAGAGGGGTCACTAATGTAACCAAGCAGGACCCTACGGGACCTTCCCCAAGCCATATCCTCTGCTTTAGCTCTTCTCTGAAGTACCCAGATGATAGTATTTGAAGTGCATTTCCTGAGTTGTTTTATAGATGTGAAAACCTCCACCAAAAGGAAAACTTTAACTACTTGATGACCATAAGCACACAGCCCGAGGCCTCCTGGAACATATGAACTGATAATCTAACCCCTGTGACACCATCCTGCTACCACACCGTCGGTTGATCGGAGAATTGTGCAGGAGCTGACCACATACCCTGTGATCCCCTTTCCTCACCTGGCCTTTCAAAATGCTTTCCTGAAACCTTCACACTTTTCCAGCACTAGTTTCCCTGGACTCTGCTTGGAATCCTATAATAAATGCTGTGCTTTCCTTCACCACAACCTGGCATCAGTAGATCGGCTTTACTACACACATATAAGCAAACCCAGGTTTTGTTTGGTAACTCGACCCCTTTATTTTCCTCCAAGATAGAGGAAGCTATGGGTGCACATTGAAGGAACCGTCCTTCCCTGCGGAGGCAGCTGATATTTTCCTTGTATGGAAGCTACAGGTCTCCATGGTTCTCAAGGTGGGTAAGGAGTGGAGAACTGGGTGATTCAGGACTGCCTGGTTTAATAGGGCTTCCCAGGTAGCACTAATAATAAAGGATCTGCCTGCCATTGCAGGAGACATGAGACACAGGTTTGATCCCTGGGTTGGGAAGATCCCCTGGAGAAGGAAATGGCAACCCACTCCAGTGTTCTTGCTGGAGAATTCCATGGACAGAGGAACCTGGCTAGTGACTCAACACGCACACTTAGTTTAATGGGGTAGGAAGTGTCCAGGGAGTGAATAAAATCCAGAGCTGCAGGGCTGGCAGGAGAAAAAAGTTCAGCTCAGGGAAGACTAGGGAAGCAGGGAGGGAGAAAGCCTGGGACTCTCTGCAACAGAGAGCCCTGGCCAGGCCTGGGGAGCCATGGGCCAGAGTCTGGCTGTGCTGGGCCAGCTTCTGGGAGGGTCAAAACTGCCTCATCTTGCTTGTGCCTTGGCTTTGTCTGCTGACCAGGGCTTCTCAGGTGGCACTAGTGATAAATAATCCATCCACCATATTCTTGCCTGGAGAATCCCACGGACAAGGGAGCCTGGTGGGCTACAGTCCATGGGGTCACAAAGAGTCAGACACAGCTGAAGCAACTTAGTATACACGCACAATGGACAGGGAGCTCCATCCCATTCCCCTAGCCCCTTGGGTGCAACACTTAGAGCAAAACAACCTGGGTTTGTAACTGGGAAGGATTCATCTTTAATTCATCCTGGATCTGTTTCTGTGACTTTAACCTTATTTTAAGGAAATCAACTCTGAATATTCATTGGAAGGACTGAGGTTGAAGCTGAAGCGCCAATCCTTTGGCCACCTGATGCAAAGAGCTGACTCATTAGAAAAGACCCTGATGCTGGGAAAGATTGAAGGCAGGAGAAGGGGGTGACAGAGGATGAGATTTTTGGATGTCATCACTAACTCAATGGACATGAGTTTGAGTAAACTCCAGGAGTTAGTGAAGGACAGAGAAACCCAGTGTTGTGCAGTCCATGGGGTCATAGAGATGGACATAACTGAATAGCAACAATGGCCTTCCTCAGTGAGATAATCTGAGCCTGCCCACCTGTGAAGGACTGTAAGGAAGTAAAACTAACATATCCGTCTTGAGGTTTGCATTCTAGGAGATATTTGCAGGAATTAAATGGCCTTTGTACTTTGTTTCCTCACCTCCCCCCATCTCTGATCTACAAACAAATCTGGCATCCAGACCTCAACAAGGTGGCTTATTTTGAGACACTAGTCTGCCATCTTCTCAGTCAGCTCACTTTCCAAATAAAGTCTTACTCCTTACCTCAACACCTCATCTCCTGGATTTCTTGGCCTATCATGCAGTGAGAACAGCCAGCTTGCACTTGGTAACAGATTCAAATACTGGATCTACTTTGGCAAATTAATGAGCTCACTTTGTGATTCTAACTATAGGGAGATCATACCCACCTTATGATTTTGAGAAGTAACTCTTAATTTTACAAAGGGCTTAGAGTCATGTGGGCAGAGTTACCTTGGCTGTTGTTATTCAGGTCTGATATTGGTACCCCTGTGTCTCACAGTAGCCTATTCAGCCCAGGTGAAGCCCATATTGGCCACCAGACAGAAGAGCCCAAGTATCTGTAGGTCATGCCTAAGAAGGGAGCTAAGGTCACCACGGACACTCCTGATGAAGAAGCTTGGGTCTTTTTCTTTCAGCCTCTTCACCATCTCAGGACACTCCTCTTCCATCCCCTCCTCAGTGTTTGGGGTCCAGAGACACTTGGTCAGGCAGCTGTTCAGTTAATCTGGTGCCATGGCTCTGGGGCAGTTGTGAGACCAGAATATTGAGGTACTTAGTGACTGTCAGCCAAGCGCCTGACCCCATTTGTACATTCAGAAGAGCTTCTATGATGAACTGAAGTGAATGTTCTGTGTGTGGTAGAAAGAACATTTTACTCAGTCATTAGGATTAAATTAAGTAGCCATAGACATTAAGGATTAGTGGGGAAGCTACATAATTGCTGAGGCTCACTTTTGAAAGGACGCCCTGTCAAATGGTGTAGTGCTTTATGCCACTATGTCACACTGCCCTAATAAAACTCTATTTTTTTATAAAAAGGAATGAAATAAAATAAAATAGAGAGATTATCATGGATTACCCTGGTGAGCCCCAAGTAATCACACTGGTTTTTAATAGTGCGGAGGAAGACAGAAGCGTTCAAGTCAGAAAAGACAGGAGGACAGGAGCAGAGGTCAGAGTGATACCCTGGGAACAGGCTCCACCCTCTCCTGTTGACTCTGAACTTGGAGGAGGAGGGCCACTAGGTCTCGAAGAACTGCCAAAGTGGATCAAAACCCTGCCAACACCTGAATTTTAACCCAGTGAGTTTTCTAGCCTACAGAACTGTTCAGTTCAGTCCAGTCGCTCAGTCGTGTCCAGCTCTTTGTGACCCCATGAATCGCAGCACACCAGGCCTCCCTGTCCATCACCAACTCCTGGAGTTTACTCAAACTCATGTCCATCGAGTTGGTGACACCATCCAGCCATCTCATCCTCTGTCGTCCCCTTCTCCTCCTGCCCCCAATCCCTCCCAGCATCAGGGTCTTTTCCAATGAGTTAACTCCTCACGTGAGGTGGCGAAAGTATTGGGAGTTTCAGCTTCAGCATCAGTCCTTCCAATGAACACCCAGGACTGATCTTTAGGACAGAACTGTAAGATGCTGCAAAATAGGTGGTACTTTGTTGCAACAGCAATAGGAAACTAGTCTAACCACCTAAGTTTTTACCATTTTACAACACTCTGTTAATCAAAATTAGTTACTCAGATTTATTAGTAAAATCTTATCTTGATGTCCTGCTTAATTTTTCACTTATTAAATCCACAGTTAAGAATAAGCAAAATATAGACTGAAACATACTTAGCGGGACATATTCAGTATTTTAGACATTTATTCACAATGATATTTTTAGGAAAAACGTAAAAGGATCATGTTCTTTGTCTCAAAATGGGCCAAATTTAATGACTGACTGTGTATTTTGTTTGTAGTTCTTTGAAATCATTGCAATTTCAGATAAAACTACATTTATGTAACAAGTGATTATTGGACTGGAATTACAGGAGAGCTAAAATATCACAGTAAAAAGAATAAAATATAAAAATAAACTAAACAAAATTGACACTGTGCCTGCCCCTGAACAGTCTTATGAAAATTTAAATCTGTCATTATGAGAGTTTTCTATCCCACTTTTATTTTAAGATCTTAGATTTTTAAATAATATGTGTTTAACAAATATTTATTTATATAAAGATATTTATTTATAAATAAATCAATTTATTTATTTATTTGGCTGCATCAGCTCTTAGTTGAGACACATGGGATCTTTTCTCAGTTGCAGCATGTAAACTCTGAATTGTAGCATGTGGGTTCTAGTCTCCTTACCAGGAATCTAACCTATCCTCCCTGGACTGAGAGTGTGGGGTCTTAGCTACTGGACTGCCGGGGAAGTTCCCAATCTTAGATCTGAAATTAAAATAAACATCGTCACTGATATGGTCATCGTTCAGAGCCACAGGCCCCACCCTCTAGGCCCAAGGTGCCTTCTCCACACCCTGTGTCCTCTTGTCCTTATTAGAGTTTGTTATACATTTTCCATTCATTTATTTCATCAAATGTTGCACTTGACTTAATATTCCCACAAATCTGATCATGTATATAATTTTGTGTCCTCTGTGCTAGAAATAAATCACTAGTGAAACTCAACTAAATTCGGTCTTAGGTCTTTCATCAGAAGCTTCAAGTTACTGTCGAGCAGCTTCAGGTTTATTCTGTGGTTTCTTTCAGAGAATGGCAGGAGGTGTGTGCCTGGGGAGTTGGTGAACAGGACTCAAATTAATATCTAAATAAATTACTCTACCACAAGTGAAATACATGATATTAAGAAAATCAGATACTTTTAGCGATACAACTGGGCCTTGGTGAATAGCTGATATTTGCCGAGAATAATAAAATTCCCTCAGCCTTTGAGAGATCAGATCTGTTATAAACAAAGACATGATATGAATAGTTTATGCAATAGTGTTAACTTGCTATCTGTGAAACTTTGTAATCTAAACATCTGAAATTGATTTTTTCTTTTACAATAAAATTATTACACATTTGATCAGATAATCTACAAAAATCAATTTTATAAATGTGAGAATATGTGAATGAGCCTTGTATTTAGAGAAATTAATATTAAGTGTGTTAATTATTGTGGTAGGCAACCTCTATAGTGATTCCCGGATGATCACAATGTCCTGAATTTGTGTCCTTGTGTAATATCTACCCCATGAGTATAGGCAGATATTATTAGGCTTATTTGACTTATTATTAGACTTATTTGACTAACTTTTAATAAAATAGAATACCATGGAAATGATAGAATGCCATTGCTGAAACCAAAATTTTTTTAAAAGACTGTAGCTTTTATCTTGGGAGCACTCTCATTTGTATAGAAAGAGAGAATGGAGAATGGGCAAGAGGGAGTATTTAAAGATATAAATGATGGATAGTTTCCCAGATTTTTATACACAGACTAATTTTGGGTAGCATTGAAAATATAGTCACATCTAGACACAAGTTAATGAAATTGCAATTGTTGGAAGGAAAAACATAATTTTAAGTTTGAAAATTAAAAAAAAGTTGAAACAAAAGAAACTGTATCAACCTAAAAATATCAGAGAAAGGAAGAGAACATTGGTGAATGCAAAATTTAAAAATAAAGAAAATTCTAAGTAAATCAAACAACAACATGAATGTAATATTGTTTATTATAAATATACATTAGATGCAGGTTTGTCCAGTGACTCAGCAGTAAATAAACTGTCTGCAATGCAGGAGAGGCAGGAGACACTGGTTCGATCCTTGGGTTGGGAAGATCCCCCAGTGGAGGGGGTGGCATTCCACTCCAGTACTCTGGCCACAAAATCCCATGGACAGAGGAGCCCAGTGGACTCTGGTCCCTGGGGTTGCAAAGACTCAGACACAATGAAGTCACTGAGCATGCATGTGCATGTACAGACATATGTATGCATGTGTCTTTGTCTAATCTAGGCAGAGAATCTAAGAGTGATTTACACATTTATGTGTCCAGTTCAGTTCAGTTGCTCACTTGTGTCTGACCCTTGCAACCTCATGGACTGCAGCACACCAGGCTTCCCTGTCCATCACCAATTCCCAGAGTTTGCTCAAAATCAAGTCCATCGAGTTGATGCCACCTAACCATCTCATCCTCTGTCGTCCCATTCTCCTCCTGCTTTCAATCTTTCCCAGCATCAGGGTCTTTTCCAATGAGACAGTTCTTCACATCAGGTGGCCAAAGTATTGGAGCTTCAGCTTCAGCATCAGTCCTTCCAATGAATATTCAGGACTGATTTCCTTTAGGATGGACTGGTTTGATCTCCTAGCTGTCCAAGGGACTCTCAAGAGTCTTCTCCAACACCATAGTTCAAAAGCATCAATTCTTTGGCTCTCAGCTTTCTTTATGGTCCAACTCTCACATCCATACGTGACTACCAGAAAAACCATAGCTTTGACTAGACGGACCTTTGTTGGCAAAGTAATGTCTCTGCTTTTTAATATGCTATGTAGGTTTCTTACAGTTTTCTTCCAAGGAGCAGTCAGTCAGTTTAGTTGCTCAGCTGTATCTGACTCTTTGTGACCCCACGGACTGTAGTACACCAGGCTTCCCTGTCCATCAAGTGTCTTTTAATTTCATGGCTGCAGTCACCATTTGCAGTGATTTTGGAGCCCAAGAAAATAAAGTCTGTCACTGTTTCCATTGTTTCCACATGTATTTGCCACAAAGTGATGAAACCAGATGCCATGATTTTAGTTTTTGAACGTTGAGTTTTAAGCCAGATTTTTCACCCTCCTCTTTCACATTCATCAAGAGGTTCTTTAGTTCCTCTTTGCTTTCTGCCATAAGGGTGGTGTCATCTGCATAACTGAGATTATTGATATTTCTCCCTGCAATCTTGATTCCAGCTTTTGCTTCATCCAGTCTGACATTTCGCATAATGTACTCTGCATATAAATTAAACAAGCAGGGTGACAATATACAGCCTTGATGTACTCCTTTCCCAATTTAGAACCAGTCCATGGTTCCATGTCCAGTTCTAACTGTTGCTTTATAAGAGTACCAGCTCAAATGGCTTTCTACTGAATAATTTACTTTAAATCATAGGATCTAAAGGAAAGTAGCTCAGGATGTTTTATATCATGAGAAATCTTTCTTTTTCCATATTTTTCTCTCACAGTCTTTTTCTTTCTTGGGCATTCTTTAATTTCTTACCCAGTCTCATTTGTTGGTATTCTCTCTCTTTCTATTACTCTACACAAATACACCCACACACTTACACACAGATAAATTTAGAAGCACATATTTAGTATTTCAGACATTTCTTTACAATGGTAGTTTTTAGTAAAAGCCTATAAGGGTCATGATCTTTTAATCCTGATTTTAAAAATTAAAGATAGAGAACTACAAATTTAGCAAAATAAAAGTCAAATAAAAATCAATCTTTGGAATATATAAATCCTATATAGAATAATAAAGATCATTTATATTTTATTTATTATTTTATTAATAACAATCATAATATTAAGAAAATCACATTTTTAGTGATACAAGTGTGCCTTGTATAATATCATGATATTATTATTTATTTGTATTAATTTAAAAAATTATTTAAAAGAATTTATAACCTATATTGAAACAATATTTCACCTATATTAAGATAACCTATTTATTGTACAACTAATAAAAATCTCCAATGATTTTAGTTAATGCTAAAACATATTGAATAAATTTCAAAATCCACAACTATAAACAACAAACAAGGGAACAAATCAAAAGACTAATAATAGAAGCTACTTCCTTAAGGTGAGAAAATATAATTGTCCCAAAATAACAACAAATGCTCCTCCTCGTGATGAAATGCTAGTAACATTACCTTTGAAAGTGAGAATAAATAAACTTGCTTATGATCATCACCCCGTTTTCTTTTGTTAAATTTACCCTATGTAAGGAGCAATACATAAAAGTAGGGACTGTGGTAATAATGTTTAAGAAATATTAGTTTTTACAGAAATAGAGATCCAGATATAGAAAACAAACGTGTGGATACCAAAGGGGTAAAGATGGGGAGAAGTGGGATGAACTGGGAGATGGGGATCGACCTATATAAACTGATACTATGTATAAAATATAGCTATCTAATGAGAACCTACTGTATAGCTCAGGGACCTGTACTCAGTGCTCTGTGATGATCCAAATGGAATAGAAATTTTTTTAAAAAAGGAGATATATGTATACATAGAGCTGATTCACCTTGCTGTATAATAGAAACTAACACAACAGTGTAAACTATGTATGCTTCAATAAAAACTACTTTTTAAAAAAGAAACATTTGTTTTCAAATATATCAGAAAATGCAATTAGAGGACAACCTGAATGGATTGTTCCACTGAAAGTAGCAACTTAAAAATTAGAATACCTAGATGTGATTCCAAAAAGAAATGATAAGGATTTTTATGAAGGCAATTGTAGTTCTTCAATGTAAGTGGTAATCTTGTGTGTTTGTACATGTGTGTGTAGGTGTGTGCATGTGTATGTGTGTAGAGCTGGGAGAGAGAGAGAGAAAACACCAACAATTTGATTGAGAAAGAAAATTAAAGAATGTCCAAGAAAGAAAAATATTGCAAGAGAAAGATGTGTACAAAGAAAAAAGAAGACAGAGAAGAGAGCGAGAGAGAACGTGAAAAAAAGGG
The DNA here is from genome assembly GCF_019320065.1 of Cervus canadensis. Classification (NCBI taxonomy): domain Eukaryota; kingdom Metazoa; phylum Chordata; class Mammalia; order Artiodactyla; family Cervidae; genus Cervus; species Cervus canadensis. Next base: position 50,889,305 of record NC_057401.1, on the reverse strand, counting down.
GTGGAAGGAAGGTGGGTAGGCAGTATTATGAAAAAATGGCAGGGAAGGTTCATGACTGGACAGATTCTGAAAATAAGATCTCTTCAATTGATAGAAGAGTTTTATATATTATTTGCAATAATATTCTGAATTTTTCAAATTTTGATATGGGTGCATCAATTTTTACAATTCAGAGACTTGAAAATTTTGTCTAATGCATTAAAGAGTAGTTATATAAAATAAAATAAAAATAAATAAAACACAGCATAAGCATAAGTTGAAAGACCTGAGTAGTGAGACTTATTTTAGTACATACATGACAGGAAATCAGAAGATTGTAGGAATTTATAGGATGTGGTGTTTACTTAGACAAACATTTTCTGAATGGTGGGCCAGGTTTTACTCTAGTTACATATTTAACTTACATAAGGAGGCAGAGGTGGAAATGAATTTTCCTGGGTGGGTGTTTTCACCCAGAGCTGAAGACATTATTAAGCATAAACACATAAACACAGCTTCTCATCTGAAGCATCAGTTGGAGTTAATTTGGTTTATGACCATGCTTTAGAGAAATGACAGTCTTCAAATAGAGATTAGATGCACCATAATGAGTAATTTAATACTTTCTAGGAGGACTTGAGTCCCCATTTGTATCACAGGCAGGTTCTGTTTTCTAAGTTGTATGCAAGATTTTTGTAAACAAGTTACTCCCACCCAGCTGGGTTATTTATAGGTACTTCAATGCTATGAAGGAAAGGGTATGTCTCTTCTCTAACTTCTCATAAAATGATCTCACATTGCTATACATATTAATAAATCTTCTAAACTTTGTGGAATAATTCTAAACCTCAGAAAATATACATGTCTGAAATTATCACTGAGCAAAGCTATTCAATACTGACTTTGAAGGAAGAGGAATAAGATCAGTTATTATATTTCAAAACATTCAAAATGCTTGATGTCGAAGAATAACATCTATTTGAGAAAATCCTGGTGGGGGTGCTATTGGACTTGTCTCTCCATTGCCTCTCTTCATTCATATGCATTTGTAGGGCCTATTTAATCTGTGCTCCACATTCTTTAAAGTACTTGTGTTAATGTGCCTTCATGAGAAATCGATCCCTTATGACATATTCTTAACAGCTTTTGACAAAACAGGAAAACAAAACTAGCCAGACAATGATGACCTCTGAATGAGTTTCAAAGGTAAGGAGAAAAGTGGGGAAAAAAAGTGGAGAGAAAGTGAGCAGTGGAAATCACTTTAGAAATTTTATATTTGAAATATCCAGAGGGTATTGGAAATGTCACAGACAAAGAAGCCCTGTGACTCATTAGAGGGATCTGCTTGGAGTTCATGATTCAATGTCAGCACGTGTGAGTCATTGTTTTCCACTTTGTTTATTGGCTCCAAAATAACATATTGTGGGTCATTGTGAGGATGATTAAGATATTTTACACATGGCAAATTAAAGGAACTACTAATTTAAAACCACTGAAAAGGGAATCATAGTGTATTACAGAGATTGTTGCATTTTGAGATGCAAGGCCTAACAGAGAAAATTAATGTCAAAATCCTCCATTCTGATTTTTATTATTATTTAGAAAATCATTCTTCACTCTGTTGAATAAGAAAAGGCAAACTTTAAAAAAAAAATACTTTAAGTCCTCAGATATTGTTCAGTTTTGAATCCATGTTTCCACCTGAACCTTTAGGCTCTGAGTTCTGTGAAACACTACTCTTCTGCAAATGCCTGTACTGAAAATGAATCCTCTCCTCTTTTTCATTTTGGTTTCTTAGAGCAAATGCTACAGGGAAGAGGGAGAGAAAAAGTCAGGAGAGTGACAAGTGTGGAAGGAGCCTAATGAAGAACCACAGAGGGTGGGAAGAGAGGTTAGCACTGAAATGAGAGGCAGGAGCAATTTGCTCCATTGCACTTGGCCTGAGGACAATCTTGCTAATTTTTCTTGTGACCAAGCAAATAGTTAGAAATGGACAGGGAACAACAGACTGATTCCAAATTGGGAAAGGAGTACATCAAGGCTGTATATTGTCACCCTGCTTATTTAACTTATATGCAGAGTACATCATGAGAAATTCTGGACTGGATAAAGCACGAGCTAGAATAAAAATTGACGCGAGAAATATCAATAACTTCAGATATGCAGATAACACGACTGCTAGGGCAGAAAGTGAAAAAGAACGAAAGAGCGTCTTGATGAAAGTGAAAGAGGAGGGTGAAAAAGTTGGCCTAAAACTCAACATTCAGAAAGCTAAGATCATGGCATCTGGTCCCATCACTTCATGGCAAATAGATGGGGAAAAAGTGGAAATAGTGAGAGACTTTATTTTGGGGGGCTCCAAAATCACTGCAGATGGTGACTGCAGCCACAAAATTAAAAGACGCTTGTTCCTTGGAAGGAAAGCTATGACCAACATAGACAGCATATTAAAAAGCAGAGACATTACTTTGCCAACAAAGGCTTGTCTAGTCAAGGCTATGGTTTCTCCAGTAGTCATGTATGGATATGAGAGATGGACTATAAAGAAAACTGAGCACCAAAGAAATGATGCTTTTGAACTGTGGTGTTCAAAAGAAGACTTTTGAGAGACCCTTGGATAGCAAGGAGATCCAACCAGTCCATCCTAAAGGAAATCAGTCCTGAATATTCATTGGAAGGACTGATAGTGAAGCTGAAACTCCAATACTTTGGCTACCTGATGAGAAGAACTGACTCCTTGAGAAAGACTCTGATGCTGGAAAAGATTGAAGGCGGAAGGAGAAGGGGACGACAGAGGATGAGATGGCTGGATGGCATCACCGACTCAATGGACACGAGTTTGAGTAAACTCCGGTAGTTGGTGATGGACAGGGAAGTCTGGGTGCTGCAGTCCAGGGGGTCGAAAGAGTTGGACACGACTGAGCGACTGAACTGAACTGAACTGAACTGAAGCAAACTGACAGTGTGTTTGCCATGGGGACCCAGGTTTTTACTATGTATAGTGTTCAAAAATACACAGCCATTATTAAAAGTGATAAATAGAAACTTAAAAAATTTTCTGTATATGTAGTCTACTTGGAGAAACTGAAAATAATAACACCACCTCTAAATTGAGTATAAGTAAAATTGAGTCTTGCTTGTTCTTTAGTCGCTAAGTCCTCTCTAACTCTTTGTGACCCCATGGACTGTAGCCCACACAATTGATCTTGTGAAGATCATAAAACATATAATGGCGTATTTGATGTGATAAATATAAAGAGCTGACAGAAAGTGAAGTTATGCAACTCTAGTTTATGCCTCCATTTTTAAGTCAAGGAAATCAACCCTGAATACTAACTGGAAAGACTGATGATGAAAGCTCCAATGCTTTGGCCACCTGATACAAATGGCTGACTCATTGGCCAAGTCCTCATGCTGGGAAAGATTGAAGGCAGGAAGAGATGGGGATGGCAGAGGATGAGATGTTTGGATGGCATCATGGATTAAATGGACATAAACCTGGTTGAACAAACTCTGGGAGAAAGTGAGGGGCTGGGAGGCCTGGCACGCTGCAGTCCACAGGATAGCAAAGAGTTGTACATGACTTAGCAACTGAACAACAAGAAGTAAGAAAAATGATATTCCATGTATAAAAAAATAAATAAATGCAATGTAGATGATGGAACCACAGCTTATGGCCACCTGTGTTTTATTTGTGTATGTGTGTGTCACTGCATTTGGTCTGCTTCTCTTTAGAATGGATTGTACAGGACTCATTGGTAAAGACCCTGCAGTGATTTTGGAGACCTAGAAAATAAAATCTTTCACTGTTTCACCCTTTTACCATCTATTTGTCATGAAATAATGGGACCAGATGCCATGATCTTAGTTTTCTGAATGTTGAGGTTCAAGCCAGTTTTTTCACTCTCTTCTTTCCATCCTCATCAAGAGGCTCTTCAGTTCCTCTTCATCTTTTGTCATTAGAGTGGTATCATCTGCATATCTCTGTTTATTGATATTTTTCCTGGTAATCTTGATTCCAGCTAGTGATTCATCCAGCCTGACATTTTGCATAATGTACTCTGAATATAAGCTAAATAAACAGGGTGACAATATACAGCCTTGTTAAGCTCCTTTTCCAATTTTGAACCAGTTAGTTTTTCCATGTCCAGTTCAAACTGTTGCTGGAAATTTACCAATTTTTAAAAACATAGTTAAGATAACTTTATAGTCTTATAATAAAGGCTAAATAATGAAGAATATTTTTTCATTAAATATTAAGCAAATTAAAAATTATTTCCATAGTAATAAAAAGTTTTTTTAAAAAGATACAGGATGAAGAATTCAAAATTAGATTCTAGGTTGCATGTAGATTTAGTTTATAACATGATGGTATTATATTTCTATTGGAATAGTACTTTTGCTGAAAAAAAGGGTACACATCTGAAAAAAATGTGTTTAAAATTTTATTTCATATTAGAGAGAGATGAATGCAAATTGTATGAATGGCTAAACACTTTAAAAAGAATCAAAGGTAAAGATTAAATGTTAAATGAAATAAAAGCATACATTCAGTTCAGTTCAGTTGCTCAGTCATGTCCGACTCTTTGCAACCCCATGAATCACAGCGCACCAGGCCTCCCTGTCCATCACCAACACCTGGAACTTACTCAAACTCATGCCCATCGAGTCGGTGATGCCAGCCAGCCATCTCACCCTTTGTCGTCCCCTTCTCCTCCTGCCCCCAATCCTTCCAAGCATCAAGGTCTTTTCCAATGAGTCAATTCTTCGCATGAGGTGGCCAGAGTATTGGAGTTTCAGCTTCAGCATCAGTCCTTCCAATGAACATCCAGGACTGATCTCCTCTAGGATGGACTGGTTGGATCTCCTTGCAGTCCAAGGGACTCTCAAGAGTCTTCTCCAACACCACAGTTCAAAAGCATCAATTTTTCAGCAGTCAGCTTTTCTCACAGTCCAACTCTCACATCCATACATGACCACTGGAAAAACCATAGCCTTGACTAGATGGACCTTTGTTGACAATGTAATGTCTCTGCTGTCTATTAGGGGATGTAAAATTTAGAAATAGAATAAACCCAGACACAATAAAATACATATTTGACTTTATAAAATACGTATTTGACTATATAAAATTTGACTAAATACAAATTATACTATATGTAGCTTCAAAGAAAGGTGATTAGCAAATATTTAATAGAAATAAAAAAATTGATAATTTATATTGCTCAAACACCTACTATGAATAAGAGAAAAGATAAAAATGGCAAAGCATTTAAATATCCAAGGTAATCCCCAAGCTCCCAGTAGACCACAGAAAAATTAGCCAATATTAGAGGTTTCCCTTGTGTCTCAGATGGTAAAGAACCTGCCTGTAATGCAGGGAGCTGGGTTTGGTCCTTTGGCTGGAAAGACCCCTTGGAGAAGGGACTGGCTACCCTCTCTAGTAGTCTTGTCTGGAAAACTCCGTGGAGAAAGAATCCTGACAGGCTATAGTCCATTTGTTGCAAAGAGTCAGACATGACTGAGAGACTAACACTCAATATTAGAGGCTGTCAAAGAAATTAAGTAAAAGAAAAAATGTAATAGACTTTTTATCATTTGAAAAAATTGAATAAACATCAGCAGTTTTTGCAAGAATATTAGGAAAGCAGCATTCTCACATACTGCTGTTAGAACTGTGGATTGGTAAATTAGTTCTTTAAAGCAATCTGATGATAGCTATTAAGCTTAAAGTATAAATCCTTTGCTTGTTTCCCAGGTGGTGCAGTTGGTAAAGTATCTGCCTGCCAATGTAGGAGATGCAAGAGACTCGGGTTTGATCCCTGGGTTGGGAAGATCCCATGGAGTAAGAAATGGCAAACTACTCCATTATTTCTGCCTGGAAAATTACATGAGCAGAGGAGCCTGGCAGGCCACAGTCCATGGGGTCACAAAGAGTCAGACACAACTGAAGTGACTGAGCACACGTAAATCCATTACTTAAAAATCCCACTTTATACAAGAATCTAAAGATACTAAAATATCACTGTGTAAAAAATATACAGTGGTTATTTTGGCATCTTTTGTAGCATCAGAAACCCGGGAACTTTTGGAATATCCATCAACAAGAAGTAGTTAAGTGAACTGGGGTCCTTCTGAAGCATTTTCATGATGTTTTGTTAAGTGATAAATATAAGAAAAAATAATATAGAATGATACTATGTTCATTTCCAAATCTCCATTTACAGAGAACTGTTGAAATTGCTTACCAAAAATATAATGGCTTGAGTGGGGGAGAGTGTAAATTATGAAAGATGATAATTTTGGTGGTTCAGTGGTAAAGACTCTGCCTGCCAATGCAGGGGACATGGGTTCAATCCCTGATCCAAGAAGATCCCACATGTTAAGGAGCAACTAAAGCTGGATGCCACAGCTATTGAGCCTGTGCTCTAGAGCCCAAGAGCCACATCTACTGAGCCCAAGTACCGCATCTACTAAAGCCCATGCACCCTAGGGCCTGCGCTTCACAAGAGAAATCACCGCAATGAGAAGCCTGCACACTGCAACTAGAGAGTAGCCCCCACTTCCTGCAACTGGAGAAAAGCTCGAGCAGCAATGAAGACCCAGTATAGCTAGAAACAAATAAGTAATAAAAATAAAATTTTAAAAATTTAATAAGAGATAATAGAGTAATTGATTGCCTATCATTATGAAGTTCCAATAAATGTTAAAAATGCAATAATTTTGTGAAAGTATTATAAATATAGAAACAATGTGTACTGAACATTGTCATTGACAAACAAAATGGTTGACCACACAGAATGAAACTCTACATCATTTTCTGAATGCATTTCTGCTATTTCAAAGCAGTTTTGTATAATAGGATCACAAGTAAGTAATAACTGTGAAATGCAAAGTGTGATGTGTTTCTGTCTTCAAGAAGGATGGAAGGGTTCCATTATAGCCTCTCAACACTTAAATGCCATGAAGGCAACTGTAGACAGGAAACCACATCTATTAATTATCCAAATCTTGAAGAGGTAGCTAATATTCTGTAAAACTTACTAATCCATTATGTTAATAAAATACAGAAATACAGGGATAAAATTTTCACAGGGAAGTTTTGAATTGGTTTAATATTGGAATGTGATATTACAGGACTGCTTCCCAGGTGGCACTAGTGGTAAAGAACCTGTCTGCCAATGCAGGAGATATAAGAGATGTGGGTTTGATCCCTGGGTTGGAAAGATCTCTCAGAGAAGGGCATGACAACCCACTCCAGTGTTCTTGCTGGGAATCCCATGGGCAGAGGAACCTGGCAGGCTACAGTCCATAGTGTTGCAAAGAGCTGGAAACAACTGAAGCAACTTATCATACACACATCATGCAATACTGGAAGGTTACATGGCAGGATTAGAGTGATGGATGAATACTGTAGGGAAGATGGAGAGAGTTAGAACTGGAGGTTGTGGGTCCACACAAAGTAGGTTTGCTCAGCGTGAACACTTGTAATATAGATTTGTTGAAATCAGAGCAGTTTGTGGAAGGCACTTTTCCCAGATCATGTTTTTGCTGTCATTGGAAACCAGCTTCGGCATATCCTGAAAAATGACCCATGTCAGAGCACATCTCGCATGTCGGTTGTTACTGGAGTGTACATAGAATGAGCAGAGCAGCAAATTGCACATAGGACTCTGCCCAGTGGATTTTCCCACATCGCAATCCTCTTTCCACCTTCCTTGGCAAGCCCTTGTATCCAAATGCTTTGACTCAGAAGTTAACAAAATTTGTGAGTTTCTGCTTTGTGAGATTTCCATTTTTTAAAACTTTTATTGGTGTATGGTTACTTTTTACAACAGTATTTTAGTTTCTGCTATGCAACAACGTGAATCAGCTATATGGACACATATATCCCCTCCCTCTTAGACCTTCTTGCCACCCTCCATTCCACCCCTCTAGGTGATTGCAGAGCATGGAGCTGAGCTTCCTGTGCTAGAAAGCAGTTTCCCACTAGCTGACTGTTTTCCACATGGTGATGTATATATGTCAGTCCCAACCTCCCAACTCATCTCATCTCTTACCTTCTCCTCCATATCCACAAGTCTATTCTGTCTGTGCACAAGACTTCAATTCCCATCAAGATTTTGGCTCTCACCAGCAATAACATTTGTTGTCTTCCAGAACACATTTCTCTTTGATTTCTAATGCTGATAACACTTTGTTTCTCAAATGTTTATGGACATTTCAATAGAAATAGAGTCAGAGACATGGGATTGAAGAGTTTGTCTTCACATTTTCACCAAGTGTTATCTTCAACTCCAGAACTGTGAGTGAATAGATTTTTGCCTTTTTTTTTTTTCAAGCCAGCAAGTTTGTGGTAATTGTTTATAGTGACCACCAAAAATAAATAGAGGTGATAAGTTAGGAATAGATAGCTTTGACTCAGACGAACAAACAGGCTTGAAAGAATGGGTTCCTATTCCTTCTAAGGGAGATTGTTAAGACAGCATTAGCTAACTAAAACAATACCAAGTGCAAACACAATCTGGACATTATCAAACAGGGCAAATTCCATTTTGTAGCAATGACAAGATGTTTCATTGCTAGAGTTGATGCTGGAATCTTGGCAAAGATAAGGACATTTTCACGTGTAGGTGTAATGTGAAGTAGTATTCATGCCAGTTGCTAAGATTTCGGTTCAAGGAAAATGCTTTGGGGAGAAAGATTTATCGTCTCATAAGATATCTGAATTTATTAGTCCAAATGAATTTAGAATGATTATTCTGCCTCCCAGGCTGATAATTTTCCTGCAAACAAAATCACAGCAGAGGCTTTTTCATAAGTGAATATTGACAACACAAATGCAAGTTTTAAGATGCAAGATTAAGCCCAGACAAAGAATACCACAGACTCCTGAGTCTGAGGTTATCAATTTGTATTCATATTGAAGACTGCTGCTTGACAGCTGATAGCTAGGAAGGGCAGTGAGACTACAAGACTGTGACTTCTCATATTGACAAAAATCTGTTAACGTAGCCAGAGTACATAGGGATTGTTCAACCCATGTCTCACCTTGTTGAACTGTCTTCAGCTGAATTTTTCACATCAGCTACTGCCAATGTGTGCCTCAATCATGCATTGAATTTGTGATACTCAACGGCTTACATTTAGATCATTGCTCTTTTAGTCATTTGTGTTATTCAAATATATTTCTGGCTCTCCATCTTCCATGTGCATGGTCAGATTATACTTCCTTTCACTTTTGAAGTTTGATTTGACTAGAGGATTTGTTCTGACAAATGAAAGGTCAGCAGAAGTGCCTGGTACATTTTCCAGAAGGCACCTTGAGAAGCCTCTATTGAGTTGCCATGATTCCATCTTCCTACCTATGAAATCAAGGATGCATGGAGTGTTAGGCACCCTGAGACTCGGTCCTTTAGGAATGAAGAGGTGAAGCAAAACCCCAAGCTAACCTTAAAGGAAATGTGTGAGAAAGAAAAGGATAATAGGCTATTTTTTTAATCCACTGAGACTCTGAGTTTGTTTACTGCAGTAAAATAACATAACTTATGTTTAATAATTCACACTGTCAAACATTTTAATTTTTGGTTTTAAGCTATGATTCTAGATTAATAAAATTATTTTACTTACAATCTTATAATTGCACTCAGAGAACATTCACTTCATATGCATATTCTGTTTTCAATCACATTCTATTTAATGAAATCATGGCTTATTTTTAATTATCTGTTGAATATGATTACATCTTTGTATTTTTATAGGGTCCTCAAAAATTAAAGGTGAAGCTTTGAAAATGCTTTCTTGAAATCAGTAGCACCATGCCTTTTAAAATGATTCACATCAATTCTCCAGCTTTAATGAAAACAAAATATTAACTTTGTTCCAAGTAGCATACCTTTAGTTGGAGGTAAGGTTCTGTAAAACTGCTTTTTATTTCATGCATTGTATCATACATTAGTGATATCAAAATAAATAACTTCTGGCTTACATTAATTTTTTTTATTTTCTCTGTCTCTGTTTCTCTCTTCACACAAACAACACACAGACACACACACAGACACACACACCCAGGAACATACGTACTCATATATACATATACATTTATACAGATGGGTTCCCATATCTGACTGAAATATTATAAAAAGGAATCATAATGATGAAGTTCATCCCCCACTTGTTCACTATTTGATGTCAGTGTATATTGTCCAGAGCGTAGAACAGGACAGAAAGAAAGGAGGAAGAAAGAGGGAGGGGAAGAGGTGAGAGATGGTGGGAGGCATGAAGAACTAGTTTGAATTCAATCAGTTAGAGTTCAGAAAAAAAGTAGGGTGGAAAGAAGATAGCTTGAGTTTGCCCAAGAAAATTTCATTTGACACATGCACATATATTTTTTCAAAGTGTTTTACTACTTTCTTTAAGTTATTCAACTGTAGTTAGATCCAAATTACACAACCTCTTAGATGACTTTAAAGACTCAGGACTGGTGTTTTTGGTAATGTGCTATGAGAGTCAGACACGACTGAGTGACTTCATTTCACTTCACTTCACTTCATGGTGTGACAAATTGGATTTTACAAATAAATTAACCCTTTTTGATTCAGTCACATTCACACAAGTTTTGAATGAAGTGAAGATAGAGAAAGGTTATCATGACAAATTTCACCCTTATATAAATTCAAGCATTGCATGCAAAGGTAACCAAGTAAAGAATATGGGCCAAATATTAAAAATCCTGCACAATTTCTGGACTGTAAAATCATTTTGACATTTTGACCTCCATTTTTTAAAATTTACCAAACAACCAGCCAATATCTTCTGCCTCTAGCTATGTGCATGTGGGCTAAGTTGCTTCAGTTATTTTGACTCTTTGTGACCCTATGGACTATAGCCCACCAGCCAGGCTCCTCTGTCCATGGGGATTCTTGAGGCAAAAATACTTGGATTGCCATGCCCTCCTCCAGGGGAATCTTCCTGACCCCGGGATCGAACTCATGTCTCTTGTCTTCTGCATTGGCAAGTCTTCTTTACCAATAGTGCCATCTGGGAACCCCGCATCTAGCTATACTATAGTGAAATAATATACACTGATTAAGTGGTAACATAAATAATGTACATTGAGTAACTGATGACTTAAAGAGATATATCTGTAACTAAACATCTGTTGGTACTATTTTAAAACATTGAAAAATAATTTTTTTTTTTAATTCAAGAATACATAATTCTTCAGGCTGTATGGTACTGTTTTGAACTAAAAGTTACAAATAAGGTGAAACAGACAATACTATTTGTGTACTGAACTGCTAGTCTAGAATAACTGAGTGATAGTAATCACCATAGTCATACAAAAAAATAAAAATTTTTTAAAAATATGAAAAATGTTCTTTTTTGAAATATCAAAACATAATATGTTATTCATCTGTGGAGGGAAATTCTGATTCTCACAAATTGAAGCTCATTTCAAATTTTGACAAATGTATGTCATACATTATGTATTTCTAAATTATTTCAAGTCATTCTTCAATCCAAATGAAATGATATGCATTTTTAAAAAGCCTATTCTTATAGACTATCTATGGTGAAACAGATCACCAGCCCAGGTGGGATGCATGAGACAAGTGCTCGGGCCTGGTGCACTGGGAAAACCCAGAGGAATCGGGTGGAGAGGGAGGTGGGAGGGGGGATCGGGATGGGGAATACGTGTAACTCTATGGCTGATTCATATCAGTGTATGACAAAACCCACTGAAATGTTGTGAAGTAATTAGCCTCCAACTAATAAAAAAATTAAAAAAATAAAAAAAAGAAAAAGAAAAAAAAAAAGCCTATTCTTGAAAAATAAAATTATCATGTTTAAATCTAAAATTTTATATGCTAATCTTTAAAAATAAACCTTATATTTTCACTGAATAAAAGTATGATGGCACATTTACTAAATGTTATCTAAGATAGCCTCCTATTCATACTGTGATTCAAGATGCTTTACATTCAGCATGATTTCTTGAAGCGGTTACACAAAGTTGCATGGAGGGCTGTCTTATTCTACTTTAGAAATGTGTAGTAATTTGTTCTTTGTATACAAACAAAATTTAATTGTTTGAACTAATGCTTTGTGGTTTGCATTTACAAGGCTGATGCAAAATCTCTATTTCTCCTTTTTCAATACTCAGATTTCCAATATGACTTTGTCCATACTTAATAGATCATTGCTTATGTTTCTATTTTTCAAATTTCCTGCTTCATTTTGTTTTAGGTACATCTCTTATAGAGAAAAAAAATCAGATTTCTGATGTATTCAATCTGAACTGAAATTCAATAGGTGAATTAAACATGTGTAAATTTATTGAGATGACAATACATGTGTTTGATCATAGTTCCTTTTAAACTTTCATACTATGTTTTACATTTTTATGATATTTTTAACTAATGATATTTTTCTAAATGAACATTTAAAAAAAAGACTTTCTCAGACAAAAGAAAATTTAGAAAGCCAGAAGAATTTGTTTTAAGAAGAACTAAATTATAAAAGATATTACAGACAATTCTTCAGGAAGAAAACATGTGATACCAGATAGAAATTATTAGCCCTGAGAAGAGTCTTAAAAATGAGTAAACATAGACTACATATTTTCTTATCTTTAGGTCTATGAAGATAATCGACTGTCTAAACAAAAAGAAATAACAATGCATTGTGTGACATGTAACATATGCATACATAAACATGAATAAGAGTACAATGATTGGAAGAGAAAATGAAAGTTTGCAATTGTAAGCTCCTTAAGCTAATATGATATGGCATATCATTTGAAGTCAGACTGTGCCAAAGAAGGGAGATTGCAAAACTCAAGAACATTGATTAAAAAAACAAAAACAAAAATCAAACAACTTGAGTAGAAAAGTCAAGCATGGTATGAAATCTCACACACACACACACACACACACACACACACACACAAAGGCGAATAACGGTAAAGGGACAAGCATGTGAAATGCTGCAAAGACTTTAATTAATATGAAGAATAAAAGTTGGTATTAAGATTTAGCAGTGAGGAAGTTATTAGCAACCTAGTTTAGAGTCATTTAATGCACTAGTGGAGATAATTTTTGGAGCAGAGTGATCTGAAGAACAAATGTAAGGTAGGTGTGTCCTACCCTTTTCAGTTCAGTTCAGTTCAGTTGCTCAGTCATGTCTGACTCTTTGCAACCCCATGAATCACAGCACGCCAGGCCTCCCTGTCCATCACCAACTCCCGGAGCTCACTCAGACTCATGTCCATCGAGTCAGTGATGCCATCCAGCCATCTCATCCTCTGTCGTCCCCTTCTCCTCCTGCCCCCAATCCCTCCCAACATCAGGGTCTTTTCCAACGAGTCAACTCTTCGCATGAGGTGGCCAAAGTATTGGAGTTTCAGCTTCAGCATCAGTCCTTCCAATGAACACCCAGGACTGATCTCCTTTAGGATGGACTGGTTGGATCTCCTTGCAGTTCAAGGGACTCTCAAAAGTCTTCTCCAACACCACAGTTCAACCCTTTTAAGAAACTGTAAAAGCTTTAAAGGAGAAAAAAGAGACTGGAAATTACAAGTGAGATGAATTGGAATAAAATAAAGTTTAATTCTTTTTGTTCTGATACGATGGAAGAGAGTAAGAATAATGAACGGAATGAAGGTAATAAGGAAATAGAAAATACAGTATACAGAGCAGAAGCCAATCAACCTTTTGCCTCAGTGGTAAAGAATTCTCCTGCCAATGAAGGAGCTGCAGGAGACACGGGTTCAATCCCTGGGCTGGGAAGATCCTCTGGAGGAGGACATGGCAACCACTTCAGCATTCTTGCCTGGGCAATCCTATGGATAGAGGAGCCTGGCAGGCCCCAGTCCATGATGTCACAAAGAGTCAGATATGACTGAACATCTAAGCACTAATCATGGCAGCCCAAAGAGAGGGTTAATTTCGTAGAAAGAGAAGCAGGCACAATTGAATGTGGATAAAAATGTGAGATTTTTGTTTGCTTCTTTTTCTTTTCTTTCTTTCTTTTTTCTGTTGCATAGGTGTTGAAAAGATAGCAGTCTTATTAGTGAGATGATGGATGGAAGTATGCATGTGAACAGGATGGTAAGTTCACACAGAAGAGCAGAATCCACCTTCTACAAAGAATGAAGGGTCCAAATTGATAACCTGGGACTTGATACATTTTTAAGAGATATCAAGGAAGATTAGAGAAAGTAGGTGTATATAAGGAAAGAGTTATTTGAGACTAAGGTAGATTGAATAAAAATCTCCTGTAAAATGAATCAATGTATGAAGCTTCATTCACATATAAATAACATGCAACTATTTTATTCCCTGGTGGCTCAGATGGTAAAGAATATGCCTGCGATGTGGGAGACCTGGGTTTGATACCCGGGTTGGGAAGATAACCTGGAGAAGGGAATGGTAATCCACTTCAGTATTCTTGCCTGAAGAATGCCATGGACAGGATATCCTGGCAGGCTACAGTCCTTGGGGTTGCAAAGAGATGACATGACTGAGCGACTAATGCTTTTCATATATAAATAAATGCAACTGTTTTATTCTCTACTTATGATACATTACCTTATTAGCCATAGTCAGCAATAAGCAGCAAAAAAGTTAGATTTTAAAACAGTAAATAATGATAACTTCATTATAACATTTATCTCAAAGGTTTGCTTCATGTGTAATAATATTACTTTAGCATAGCATAGTTTACAGATGAATCCATAAAGTAAAATTGAGTCTTTCACTCGGAAAAAAGTAAACAAGCTGTATCTCACAGAACTGAAGGAACAGATAGCCCTCTATGGCCACCATTTTGTAGTATTCTCCTATAAACTGTAAGAAAGTGTTAAGGGAAACTATTGAAATCCTAGTTTTACTAATTATTATCTTTGTTAGAAATATGTTACTCAAACACTCTTTACTTTTCTAACTTGTAAGGTAATATCTATGTAGCAAAGCTACTGTCAAGAAAAAAATAACTCACATAGGACTCTGGGCAAAGAATTGATTCTAAATGAAGATTAATTTTTTGCTCATTCCTTCATAGAAATAATTTAGGTTAATTTTTTTCTTCTTTTTACGGAACTCAGTTTCATTCTAACAATTTAGTACTGAAAATAACACAGAGGAGAGAAAGAGAAAACATATTAGATAGAAATGGGTCCCTTTTATCTCCCTCTGAAGGGTTCCACAACTATATTTTCTTTAATGTAATGTAATCAAAGAAATACTATTAGTGATTTGAAATTTTGGCAATGTTATTTTGTATATGAGAAGCTTCTTGGATCAAAGTATTAAATGAAGATAGTGATGCAGATTCTTTTTTTTCTTGGCTAAAGAAAATAAGTCAGAACCATTTCTCTGCATCTGAGAAGGTCCATTGAAGACATGTATGTACACCATTAAAATAAAATCATTTACGGATTAAGTATCACATTCTAATACCCACTTTGTAGAACTCATTAGAGCAGTTTAAATTGTTTACTTCTCATCACATCCATGCATGTCCTTAATCTTTATCCTGGGACTCCTGCTTCAGCTTTTGTTCTTTCTAGCAATATCATTAGTGGATGTCATGCTAAGATTTCTGGCAGAGTGTGACAAGCAGCAGAGCTACAAACACTTAAAGGGAGCCAGCATTTCAAAAATCAGCAAAATATCCAAAAGTAACATTCTTTGCATTTTGGCAGTACAGAATATAAGACCTAAACTTACCAAAACTCTTACAAGGATATATCATTTTGAGCACTGTATTTAAAACAAATTTTTTCTGAAACAAGTTTCCTCCTAGGTGTTCCTGTTTATCAATAGGCAAATAATTAGGAGACTTAGATAATACTGGAAAAATGTGCTAGCATGTCTTCATAATTTAAAATACTAAAAAATAAGCCAATAAAAATTAAAAAAAATAAAAGCAATGACTCTAAAGATAAAAATCATTAAGTCTGCTTTAATTATAGAACTGTTTTATAATTTATATTTGAATTTAATGTAATGAAGCTGAAACTCCAATATTTTGGCCACCTGATGTGAAGAGCTAACTCATTTGAAAAGACCCTGATGTTGGGAAAGATTGAAGGCAGGAGGAGAAAGGGACAATAGATGAGATGGTTAGATGGCATCACCTACTCAATGGACATGAGTTTGGGTAAACTCTGGGAGTTAGTGATGGACAGGGAGGCCTGACATGCTGCGGTTCATGGGGTCGCAAAGAGTCGGACATGACTGGGCGACTGAACTGAACTGAACTGAACCATTTACTTTTAGAAACGTTAAATTATGCAGTTGACAAAACCTGTATTTAAGTATTGATTCTACCATTAAATAACTGTACAATATAGGTATCATTTCACCTAATTTCAATTAACTCAGTAATAAGATGTTAATATATAATTATCAATGTCATTACAAAATATGAAAAGTGTTAAATAAAGCTTTGCAACCTATAAGAATATTTACACACATTTTTGCTGTGCTATGCTCAGTCATGTCCAACTCTTTGCAGCCGTATGGACTGTAAGCCTGCCAGGCTCCTCTGTCTATGGAATTCTTCAGGTAAGAATTCTGGAGTGGGTTGCCATTCCTTTCTACAAGGGATCTTCCTGAACCAAGATTGTACTCAAGTCTCCTGAATTGCAGGCGGTTTCTTACTGTCTGAACCACCAGGAAAGCACCACACATATTGTTAGTAGCAATACTATTAAACATGCAGCAATATTCTGCTTGCTAAAGTATATGTGGAATAAATAATACATGTTAGTCTCTAAAGCAAAAGATACCAATTCAACTAGTCAGGTAAAGGGTTATCATAGATAAACAATTAATAGCAATTAATAAATCAAGCAAAAGTCTTGGAATTCAAAGCAAATATCAAACCAAGTTACACATACTGGGTGTAAAGTACAAAGAAGTACATAGTGTGAGGATGTTAGAATTAGGGACCAAAGTGAGAATGAGACTGGTAGAAAATCTAAGAATGGGATGAACTGTCCTCCTTTGATAAATTTTAAATTCTTCCATTTCTCTGAAAGGAGAATGAACCCAACAATGAAAGTGAAACTGAAGTGCATTTAAATAATATGGAAATAAAAGTCATGTACAGACGGATCAGTCATAGAGTCCATGTTCATACACAGACCAGTAACTTGAGAGATGAGGCATTGGGGCAAGGAAAAGGAAACATTATTTGGAAATCCAGCAGATCCAAAGATGATGATGGACTACTGTCCCAAAGAATCATCTTACCCACGTTAGAATCCAGACTTCTTTTATACTAAAAGGGGAGGGGGGTGGTTGGTTTCTGCAGACTTCTTGGTGCTGGAATCCTTTGCTTTTGCATCCATCCACATAGGTCTGGTCACAATCTTGCTGTAAACCTCTAATAAGAGACAGTCACTATTTTCTATTCTGTAATGCTTGATCTTTATTTGAATGGAAAAGTGTTATGCCTTTCAAGGTTCAGCAGGAGAAGAACTGAGACAGTACTATATGAATATTTCAGGCCATGGCAACTTTCTTTTACAAAAGGTCCAGAGTTAGCATGACTAAGCACAGAACACAAAGATTAAAGTTAAAGGAATAGATCCAATATGGTGTCAGATTTGTTCTTCTCTGTCACAGATACTTAAAATAATAGTCAAGTTAATAGAGTGTCTTTTCTTAATATTAAAATAAATCTTTATCTTTTAATTAAAATATAATCTTTGCCAATGCCAATTTTTGGTTTTCCATCAAATAATATCAAAGAGTGACAACACAGAGCATCTTAATAAGAGCAGTTTGAACTTCTTAGTTTGGATGAGCACCAGTAATGTAGTGAGGTTGTGGGCCTCCTTGAGGAAGAACCTGTGAATATTGATTCCCTTGTTGCTAATAAAACAGATTTGTGAATTCTTATAAACAGATCCTGGGTACTCTAAGTAGGAACCCAGAGATTAAAAAATTAGAAGACTATGGTGGTCAGTAGACCCTAGCATGTCTGTCACTAATGCCCACCTCCTGATATCCAAAGTCTTGTCTATTCTCCTTGAGTCTGGACTTCTTTATAGCTAATAAAATTTGGCAGAAATGACATCATGCAACTTCTGATATTAGGCTATAAAAATCCATTGTTTCATCTCGGTTTGTCTTTCTCATTGTCTTTTGGATTGTTTGCCCTGGTAGGAGCTAATTGCCATGTTGTGGGATAGTTTGTTGCCATGTCGTGAACAGCCCTGTGAAGGCACCCAGGTAACAAAAGACTGAAGCCAGCCAACAGTCTTAAGAGTAATCTTAGTGGCAGATAATTTCCCTACAGTTAATGTCTCAGGTAGAGCCACATCAACCAACCATCAACCGCCAGCAGTATAACTACAAAACCATAAGGGACCTTGAGCCACAGGAAATCGACCAACTGATGCCTGGATTCTCACTCTCAGAAGCTGTTGCTGTCCTAAGTTGCTACTAAATTGTGAGATGATTTTTAATGGAGCAATAGATAAGTAATATAACCTTCAAGTAAAACAAAGATGGTTTTGATTTGTCAATTTAGGTGAAACTATGCTGATTTTCTTTTTGTTATTCTTCTTAACTTTCACTCATGAGCTCTCTGAAAAATAACTAGTGATTATGGGAACTTGTACAATGTAGCAGAGCTCTGACATCATTAGAGGACCCGAGGCTGTGCATGAGGGAAAGCAGCGACTAGAGACAAGCAGGAAAGTGTCTCCAACAAGACAGGGAAAACAATGTATGCCACACTAGAGGCTCTATGGCAGACATTATTCTCTGAGAATACATCTTGATATGCAAGAAGCAATCTATACCTCTTGGCTTATCCTTACAAACTCAGATTTATTTTAAGATTATTAGGTTAAATTGACTTTTCATACCATTCATGGAGTTCTCAAGGCAAGAATGCTGAAGCAGTTTGCCATTCCCTTCTGGACAACCACAGTGGTGTGGCCACTCACCTAGAGCAAGAATTCCTGGAATGTGAAGTCAGGTGGGTCTTAAGAAGCATCACTATGGACAAAGCTAGTGGAGGTGATGAAATTACAGTTGAGCTAGTTCAAATCCTAAAAGATGATGCTGTTAAAGTGCTAACTCAATATGCCAGCAAATTTGGAAAACCCAGAAGTATCCACAAGACTGGAGAAGGTCAGTTTTCACTCCAATCTCAAAGAAGGGAAATGCCAAAGAATGTTCAAACTATCAGAAAATTGCACTCATTTCATATGCTAGCAAGGTAATGCTTAAAATCCTCCAAGCTAGGCTTCAACAGTATGTGAACTGAGAACTTCCACATGTACAAATTAGATTTAGAAAAGGCAGAGGAACCAGAAATCAAATTGTCAACATCTGCTGGATCATAGCAAAAGCAAGGTAATTCTAGGAAAACAACTACTTCTGCTTCTTTGACTATGCTAAAGACTTTGTGTGGATCACAAACTGTGGATAATTCTTAATGAGATATGAATACCACACCATTTTATTTGCCTTCTGAGAAACCTGTATGCAGATCAAGAAACAGCAGTTAAAACAAGACATGAAACAATGTGTGCATGCTAAGTCACTTCAGTCATGTCCAACTCTTTGCGATGGCATAGACTGTAGTCTGCCAGGCTCCTCTGTCCGTGGGATTCTCCAGGCAAGAACACTGAAGTGTGTTGCCATTCCCTTCTTCAGGGAATCTTCCCAACCCAGGGATCGAGCCTGTATCTACTGCATCTCCTGTGTTGCAGGTGGATTCTTTACCACTTAGCCACTGGGGAAGGCCATGAAACAATGGACTGGTTCAAAATTTGGAAAGCAGTACAGCAAGCTTGTATATTGTCACCCTGCTTATTTAATTTGTATGCAGAGTACATAATCTGAAATGTCCGGCCAGATGAATAACAAACTGGAATCGGGATTGTCAGAGGAAATATCAATAATCTAAGACATGCAGATGACACCACTCTTATGGCAGAAAGTGAAGAAGAATGAAAAAGTCTCTTGATGAAGGTGAAAGAGGAGAGTGAAAAAGTAGGCTTAAAACTCAACATTCAGAAAACTAGGATCATGGCATCTGGTCTCACCTCTTCATGGCAAATAGATGGGGGAACATTGGAAACAGTGACAGATCTTATTTTCTTGGGTTTCAAAATCACTGCAGACTGTGACTGCAGCCATGAAATTAAAAGGTGCTTGCTCCTTGGAAGAAAAGAAAGTGAAGTCACTCAGTTGTATACGACTCTTTGTGACCCCATGGACTGTAGCCTACCAGGCTCCTCCATCCATGGGATTTTCCAGGCAAGAATACTGGAGTGGGTTATCATTTCCTTCTCCAGGAGATCTTCCTGACCCAGGGATTGAACATGGGTCTCCTGCATTGTAGGCAAACGTTTTACCGTCTGAGCCACCAGAGAAGGATCTTGGAAGAAAAACTATGACAAACTTAGACAGTGTATTAAAAAGCAAAGACATCACTTTGCCAACAAAGGTCAATATAGTCAAAGCTATTATTTATCCTTTAGTCATATACGGATGTGAGAATTGGACCATGAAGAAGACTTAGCACTGAAGAATGGATGCTTTTGAACTTGGTGCTGGAAAAGACTCTTGAGAGTCCCTTGGGCATCAAGAAGTTGAAACAAGTCACTTATAAAGGTAATGAATATTGAATGTTCATTGGAAGAATTGATGCTGAAGCTGAAACTTTGGCTACCTAATGCAAAAAGCTGACTCCTTGGAAAAGATCCTGATGCTGGAAAGACTGGGGGCAGGAGGAGAAGGGGGCAACAGAGGATGAGATGGATGGATGACATCGTTGACTCAATGGGTGAGTTTGAGCAAACTCAGGGAGATAGTGAAGGACAGGGGAGTCTGGAGTGTTGCAGTCCATGGGGTCACAAAGAATTGGATATTACTGAGTGACTGAACATCAGCAACAAGGTTAAATTAATATTGCCAACCAAAATGTAAAAGTGATTCATAAAACTCTTTATCCTCAGGGTTACTTTTTTAAGTTTTCTCTTGATAACTCTTTCCAAAAATTGGCTGAAATTTTACTATTTAAATGCAATTGTAGTATCTTTCAAGAGTACTGATTCAAGTTCAAAGTATGAAATAATATAATAATCTCTTCTTGTACCATACTATGTTAATACTTTCTGCCTACTGATTATCATTATTTTCAGCTTTGTTTTGAAAAAATATTGCTTTATATTACTCCTGTCAAAGTGAAAAAATTTAAGAATAAAGAAATTTTTAAATCTACATATCAGCTCCCACAGAGTTATAGAATATCAGTGCTGGATAGGCATTTCCAAGGCCACTTCTGACAAGGAACACTTATAAGATGTTGGTGAGCAATATTTCTGTATATTTTGGGTAACTCTGCTGATGATCACTTCTAAGTAAGTAATGCATTCCATTATTATAATGTTGTGATTTCCAATCACTAAAATCTTCTTTGTAATTTTTAGTTGGAAACTGCTTCTGTAAAACTTGCCTATTTTCCCAAAGAGGGTAATTAGGTCTAGTCTCTTTTCTTTACTTTTGGCTTCAGATATTTAAGATAAGACTTATTTTGAATACTTTTTCTACAAGTAAAATTGCAGTACTAGGAACTGAGAAAAATATTGTTCCCAAGAGTTGGTGACCACCAGAGATTTATCAAATTTTTATCATTACATTACACTTTCAACAATGATAAGTCTTTTCAATTAGATAGGTTCTGTTTCTCAACACACTGTTGGCACATATTAGTTCTGACAAATAAGTTTGCCCAGGTATGTTTTACATGAATCACCACTGAGAAAACTTATAGTGTTCTTGAGCATGGGCAGTTTGTTTAAAAATTATAAACATATCTCTTATAGATAACATGGTTATCACTTCAGTTCAGTCGCTCAGTCATGTCTGACTCTTTGTGAACACATGGACTGCAGTGTGCCAGGCCTCCCAGTCCATCACCAACTCCTGAGGCTTGCTCAAACTCATGTCCATCAAGAAGGTGATGCCATCCAACTATCTCATCCTCTGTCATCCCCTTCTCCTCTTGCCATCAATCTTTCTCAGCATCAGGGTCTTTTCCAAGGAGTCAATTATTTGTATCAGGTGGCCAAAGTATTGGAGTTTCAGCTTCAACATAAATCCTTCCAACGAATATTCAGGACTGATTTCCTTTAGGACTGATTGGTTTGATTTCCCTGCAGTCCAACAGACTTTGAAGAGTCTTCTCCAATACCCACCATTGAAAAGCATCAATTATTTGGTGCTCAGCATTCTTTATAGTCCAACTCTCACATACATATTTGACTACTGGAAAAACCATAGCATTGACTAGATGGACATTTGTCAGTAAAGTAATATCTCTGTTTTTTAATATGCTGTCTAGGTTTGTCACAGCTTTGTTTTCAAGGAGCAAGCATCTTTTCATTTCATGGCAGTCACCATCTGCAGTGATTTTGGAGCCCAAGAAAATAAAATCTGTCACTGTTTTCACTGTTTCCCCATCTATTTGCCATGAAATGATGGGACCGGATGCCATGATCTTAGTTTTCTGAAAGTTGAGCTTTAAGCCAACTTTTTCACTCTCCTCTTTCACTTTCATCAAGAGGCTCTTTAGTTCTTCTTCACTTTCTGCCATAAGGGTGGTGTCATCAGCTTATCTGAGGTTATTGATATTTCTCCCAGCAATTTTGATTCCAGCTTGTGCTTCATCCAGCCCACCATTTCACATGATGTACTTTGTGTATCAGTTAAATAAGTAAAGTGACAATATACAGCCTTGATGTACCCCTTTCTCAATATGGAACCAGTCTGTTGTTCTATGTCCAGTTCTAACTGTGCTTCTTGACCTGAGCATAGATTTCTCAGGAGACAAGTAGGGTAGTCTAGTATTCCCATCTCTTTAAGAATTTTCCACAGATATTTTTGTGATCTACACAGTCAAAGGCTTTGGCATAGTCAATAAAAGAAGTAGATACTTTTCTGTAACTCTCTTGCTTTTTCTATGATCCAACAGAGGTTGGCAATTTGATCTCTGGTTCCTCTGCCTTTTCTGAATCCAGCTTGAACATCTGGGAGCTCATGGTTCACGTACTGATATAACATGGCTATAGATTCACATTAAAACTTGAAATCTGAGATTATGCAAATCAGTACTCAGATTAAGCTCATAATACATCCCTGAAAGCTTTCAGCCATTAGTATTGTCATTCATAAAGGAAGAAAAATATACAGTAGAGACAAAGACCGTCTCTTCAACAAATGGTGCTGGGAAAACTGGTAAATTACGTGAAAAGAATGAAATTAGAACACCCTCTAACATCATATACAGAAAATAAACTCAAAATGGATTAAAGAACTAAATTTAAGACCAGAAAGTATGAAACTTTTAAAGGAAAACATAAGTAGAACTCTCTCTGACATAAACAACAGCAAGATTCTCCATGACTCACCTCCTAGAATAATGGAAATAGAAGCAATAATAAACAAACAGACATAACATAAAACAAACTAGCAAACATAAAACCTTTTTCACAACAAAGGAAACTGTCAGAAAGGTGAAAAGACAACTCATACAATGGAAGAAATTCATAACAAATGAAATAGCTGACAAAGAATTAATATACAAGCAGCTTCAATCCCAGAAAAGAAAAATTAAAAAATTAAAAAGTGGGCAGAAGACCTAAACAGCCATTTCTCCAAAGTAGACATACAGATAGCTAATAAACACGTGAAAAGTTCAACATCACTCGTTATTAGAGGAATGCAAATAAAAACTACATGACGTATCATCTCACTCTGGTCAGAATGGCCATCATCCAAAAGTCTATCAACAATAAGAGTTGGAGAGGGTATGGAAAAAAGGGAACCCTGTTACACCGTTGGTGGGAATGCAAAATGATATAATCACTATGGAGAACAATATGGAGATTCACTAAAAAACTAGGAATAAAGCCACCATATGGCTCAGAAATCCCGTTACTGTGCACGTAACCTGAGAAAAGCAGAACTGAAAAAGACACATCAGTGTTCATTGCATCACTATTTACAAGAACTAGGACATAGACACAAGCTAGATATCCATCGACAGATGAATGGATAATGAAATTGTGGTACATATACATAATGGAATACTACTCAACTATAAAAAGGAAACCATTTGAGTCAATTTTACTGAGGTGGATGAACCTAGAGCCTATTACAAAGTGAAGTAAGTCAGAAAGAGAAAGACAAGTATTGTATATTAATGTATATCTATGGAATATAGAAAGATAGTACTGATGATCTTTCTTGCAGGGCAGCAAAGGAGACAGTTATTTTGGACACAGTGGAAGAAGGAGAGGGTGGGATAATATGAGAGATTAGCACTGAAACATAGATATTACCATCTGTAAAATAGATAGCCAGTGGGAGGTGACGTATGACAGAGGGGACCAAAACTAGTGCTCTGTGACGACCTAAGGAGTTGGATAGGGAGAGAGGTGGGAGGGGAGCTCAAGAGGGAGGGGATATACGTATACTTAATGATGATTCATGTTCATATATGGCAAAACCGTCGCAATATTGTAAAGTAATTATCCTCTATAAAAATTTTAAACAAAATTATCATTCAAAGTATAGTTGAAAATCTTGGGTGACATCCTTGCCACAGTCTGTGGCTATTTATTCATAATTAATCCCTTTTTCTCTTTTTCTGATGATTTAAGTGTACAACCCATTCAAGTTTGAATATACTATCTGTCTTGTTTACTTTTCAGTTGAAGACCCTGAAATCCTACAAGGGCAAACAAGTGCCTACCCAGAATTGCACCCTGCAAGCATATCAGATTCTTTATTCAGGTAACTCATTGTATCTCTTTCTTCATGTGGCAACAAAACTAGAAGACATGCAGAATAAAATTCAATAGAGAATCATCAGATAGTAGTCTTGAAAGTAAAATTACGAAGCTCTAATTGCATAGTAAGACAAGGAAGTCAGCTTGCAAATCAGTGGGGTTACTATTAAAGAGGGTGTAAATGAAGTTCTTACACATAAAAGGGAAATTGCAAATAGACTAAATAGATTTCTCTCAATTCCTTGGCCTGTGGAAAATGTCAGGGAAATTCTTACACATTGATCAGTTCCTGAAATGGGCAATTAGCAATATTATACTGATGGGTGACATGCTTTTGTCAGTAATTTATATTTCAACATGCATTAATCATTTATGTACTAAGTATGCTAAAATGCTCTTATCAAGTCATCAACTCTTTTTTGAAAATGTGTAATTCATATTATCTATTACTTGATATCAGATTTGACAACTAGAAGAAAATTCATTTAGATTATTTTTATTCCATCTCTGAGAGGTGAAATGTCATAGATGATGTGATCTGATTTCAAGATGAAAATGTAGTTCTGGAGAAATGATAAATATTATTTCATTTAGAAATGACAAATAAATGTCATTCTTTGTCATGAATCATATGATTACTTCTTGATTCTTCAATCATTTGAATCATACACAAAATCATCATCAGTTCAGTTCAGTCACTCAGTCGTGTCCGACTCTTTGTGACCCCATGGACTGCAGCACACCAGGCTTCTCTGTACATCACCAAATCCCAGAGCTGACTCAAATTCATGTCCATTGAGTCAATGATGCCATCCAACCATCTCATCCTTTGTTGTCCCCTTCTCCTCCTGCCTTCAATCTTTCCCAGCATCAGGGTCTTTTCAAATGAGTCAGCTCTTTGCATCAGGTGTCCAGTATTGGAGTTGCAGCTTCAGCATCAGTCCTTCCAATGAATATTCAGGTCTGATTTCTTTTAGGATAGACAGGTTTGATCTCCTTGCAGTCCAAGGGACTAGATGATGGGACTGGATGCCATGACCTTCGTTTTTTGAATGTTGAGTTTTAAGCCAGTTTTTCCACTCTCCTATTTCACTTTCATCAAGAGGCTTTTTAGTTCTTCTTTGCTTTCTGCCATAAGGGTGGTGTCCTCTGTGTATCTGAGGTTATTGATATTTCTCCCAGCAGTCTTGATTCCAGCTTGTGCTTTATCACATGATGTATTCTGCATAAAAGTTAAATAAGCAGGGTGACATTATACAGCCTTGACTTACTCCTTTCCCGATTTGGAATCAGTCTGTTGTCCCATGTCCAGTTCTAACTGTTGCTTCTTGACCTGCATACAGATTTCTCAAGAGGTAGGTCAGGTGATCTGGTATTCCCATCTCTTTAAGAATTTTCCACAGTTTGTTGTGACAAATGGTCATGCTGCTGCTGCTAAGTCACTTCATTCGTGTCCGACTCTGTGCGACCCCATCCCTGGAATTCTCCAGGCAAGAACACTGGAGTGGGTTGCCATTTCCTTTTCCAATGCATAAAAGTGAAAAGTGAAAGTGAAGTCGCTCAGTCTTATCCGACTCTTCGCGACCCCATGGACTGCAGTCTACCAGGCTCCTCCATCCATGGGATTTTCCAGGCAAGAGTACTGGAGTGGGGTGCCATTGCCTTCTCCAACAAATGGTCATACTTATTGGTAAAAAGAAATAAATGTCAAATTCTTTGTTCCCAATATAATTCTTATAGGATATGTATTAATTTTCATGTTTTCCAGGAAAAAAAATGCATGTGAAATTTGCAATAAAAGTAATCAGTGTTATTGATGGGCATGGATATGTACTGAATTTTCCTGTTGAGAGACATTTTTTAAAAAGATTTTGTTATGTGAACCATCGTTAAATACTTTATTGAATTTGTTACAAAATTTCTTTGTTTGTTTGTTAACATTTTGGTTTCTTGGCCATGAGGCACTTGAGATTCTCCCCAACAGGGACCAAACCTACACAGAAAGACAAAGTCCCAACCACTGGATGCCAGGGAATTCTTGAGAGACAATTCTTAATGGATATCTTGCATTTCTGAAAATCCTGTGAAGAAACTTTGATAGGAGTTTCCAGATTATTTATTTCAAGGCTGTTTGCATAGCAGCCTTGAAATATAGAGTATCTCCTTCTGAAGCAGAGGATATATTTTTGTTTCCTGATCAAGATAACAAAATAATGCTTCTCTCCAGGGAAATAATGGGCAGGTTTGCTCCTAGTGCCCTTATAAATTGGGGATTTCCTAAACCTGGGGATCATTCAGTTGTGACTCAATCCCATATCCTGCATTGGCAGGCGAGTTCTTTACCACTGACACCACCTGGGCAGCCCCGGCTGCAGAAATAGTTTTAATAAATAATCTAATTAATTTTCTCTTCTAAAGCCTGAGGAATATTATCACAAGTTTTTGATAAGAAAATAATGGGACTGAAAATGTAGCAACATCATAGCCAGGAACAAATAATAAATGCTATCTTTTGATCTTATGACATCTGATGGTTTATCTTCATATCCCCTGCATTTTAAAAATAGCTCTATAAATTCAGGTAATGTACATGGAAAAGTTGTTTAATACATATCACCACCAAGGGATTCATGAGTACTTCTACAACCTACAGGGAATTTTGAAATTATTTAGTGCTATTATCAGAACTATGCTATTTCTTGAAATAAATGATATTTATAAGTGAAATGTGTTCTTAGAAAACTGGAAATAGAACTGCCATATGACCCAGCAATACCACTTCTGGGCATACACACCGAGGAAACCAGATCTGAAAGAGACACGTGCACCCCAATGTTCATCGCAGCACTGTTTATAATAGCCAGGACATGGAAGCAACCTAGATGCCCATCAGCAGATGAATGGATAAGGAAGCTGTGGTACATATACACCGTGGAATATTACTCAGCCGTTAAAAAGATTTCATTTGAATCTTTTCAAATGAGATGGATGAAACTGGAGCCTATTATACAGAGTGAAGTAAGCCAGAAAGATAAAAAACATTACAGCATACTAACACATATATATGGAATTTAGAAAGATGGTAATGATAACCCTATACACAAAACAGAAAAAGAGACACAGATGTACAGAACAGACTTTTGGACTCTGTGGGAGAAGGCAAGGGTGGGATGTTTCGAGAGAACAGCATTGAAACATGTATA
Organism: Cervus canadensis; assembly: GCF_019320065.1. NCBI lineage: Eukaryota > Metazoa > Chordata > Mammalia > Artiodactyla > Cervidae > Cervus > Cervus canadensis. The sequence goes on along the minus strand of NC_057401.1, from coordinate 50,861,297 downwards.
TTATCTATGGTGAAACAGATCACCCGCCCAGGTTGGATGCATGAGACAAGTGCTTGGGGCTGGTGCACTGGGAAGACCCAGAGGAATCGGGTGGAGAGGGAGCTGGGAGGGGGGATCGGGATGGGGAATACACGTAAATCCATGGCTGATTCATGTCAATGTATGACAAAACCCACTACAATATTGTAAAGCAATTAGCATCCAACTAATAAAAATAAATGAAAAAAAAAAGAAAATAAGGAAAATAATGTTTGTTAAATAATAAACAAATGAATGATATTATAATATTACTTACTATTTTGAAATGAATTACAGTGTGAACACTATATTTTAAAACTAGTGTGATATAAGTAAAATAGCACTTGGATTTGTTTTTTAATCTTTATGTAGAAAATTTAGAAAGTAAGAAAGCATTGAAAGTAAAAGATCTGTAAGTTTATACAAGCAACAAGTTAACCCTTGGAAAATAGAGGAGGGAAAATTTATCACAAAAGAAATAAATAAAATACGAAAAATAGAGTATGGAGGTAAGAGGAAAGGTAGACAAAGAAGTGGAAAAGAAAGAGTAAGGAGAAACCAAATTTAGTTCTTTCAAAGGAGTAATAAGATTTTAAAACTTTAAGACAAATTAAAAAATATAGTTGAAACAAATAATTTGAGGAATCTAGTGGCACAGTTGGTAAAGAACCCTGCCTGCCAGTGCAGGAGACATAAAAGATGATGGTTTGATCCCTGGTCAGGAAGATCCCTGGAGGGCATGGCAACCCACTCCCGTACTCACGCATAGCAAATCCTCTGGACAGAGGAGACTGGTGGGCTACAGTCCATAGGGTTGCACAGAAGTGTAATAATATGCCCAAGTTAAACTACTCATAAAGATAGCTAATAATTGTACTCAGACCTGCCTAATTTTAAGTCATATGCTTACTTATAACAGTCTTCATGATGTCGTTGTTCTTATTTTTATCCATAAGCGGTAAGCAATTCCATGTGTGTTTTATTTTTCTGTGTGTTTAGAGATTCTACAGTCCTGATAATTACTTTTCAAATATGTTTGGGGTATTTTTCACAATGTTTTCATATTAAAATATCTATTTACAGACTCTTGTCTTACACAAGTTGAAAACAGTTTTCAAATTGAAACATAAACTAGATAGTTTGATAATTTCCATTGTCAGTTAACTACTTCTTGCTCTGAACAGTTTTTGAAAGCATTAGGAACCTTTACTAAGAATCAAATACAATTCTAATATCATCATTACTATACAATTTTGAGAAGCAGATAAGATTTATGCATCTAATCTACCTCAGATGATTTTAATTTTTTGTTATGACCTAAGAATCACATTAATAATATAATATTACCTTTAGTATGTATTGATCTTTGTTTGCTTTCTGTCTGCAGGACTGGCATGAAGTTGTATGATTCAGCATAGATCCCTTACAGATATTTCTATAAAGTAAAAATCACGAATCAGGATTCTTAGGAATAGTCCATTAAAAAAATCAGGAAATCAAATGATATACAAGTAAAATAAGTGATAGGTTTTCTTTCCAGCAGACATCTCCTTAAGCTTGGCAGTCACAGGTAAAACTGAGATATCACCACACTCCTGATGATTTCAATTATTTTCTGGCTGACAATGCCTGAGAAAAATAGCTACTCTTACTGCCTGATTCTATTACAATAGTGCAACTGTATAAGTTGAACATGTGGATTGCTTTTCTGTTTTTAGGTTAGCGGCTGTGCCAAAGAGGGGTGCATTTATATTTTCTTTTGGAATGAGATAAAGACAGTTGATTTTTACATATGCCCCTTGATGATTTTCCAGAGTGTATAAGTTCAATCATTTTTGTTCCTTTTGGAGAGGCAGGTAAGTAAAAAGTCTATCTAAAGTCATCTAAGAGATTAGAAAAAAGTATTTGATATTTTCCAGGCTTAACTTTCCACTGTGACTTATATTTTTCATTTTCTTTCTTACATAAAGATTCAATGATGAATATTTGGAAATACCAGCTTGAAAATAGCATTCTTATACTCCCTTTAATACGGAGATTTAAGGTTCATTTTAATGTTTTTCCTTATGGAGCTAACCCATAAGTATTTGCTGAGGAAATCTGTTAAGTACTCCCAGGGTCCACTTCTGTGATATGGTTGAATAACAGTCTACTCAGTGAGAAGTAATAGTTAGATCCTCCAGCTCTCATAAGAGGATTCAGTCAGTCCTGCAACAAATATTTATTGAATATGGACCATATGTCAGACACACCATTCAGATCACTTGGATTATATCAGCAAGTAAACAGACAAAAAATATTTGCCCTTGTGAAGCCTATCAGTAGGGTTACAGAAAGTTAAAACAAAACACAGGGTCTTGAAACACAAAAAACTTAACTTCCGGTATTTCCCAAAGCTCATATCCTCAAAAACAGCAACATAATATTCATCAAAAACATGGTAAAGAGAGATAATGTATGTTTTAATTTGCTAAAGTGAAAGTGTTAGTTACTGCATCGAGTCAGACTCTTTGCGACCCCATGGACTGTAACCTGCTAGGTTCCTCTTGTCCATGGGACTTCCCAAGCAAGAATATTGGAGTGGAGTACCATTTCCTCCGTCAGGGATCTTCCTGACCCAGGGATTGAACCTGGGTCTCCTGCATTGCAGGCAGACTCTTCACCGTGTGAGCTACCAGGGGGAGCCCACTAGTTTGCCAGGACCACCACAGAGGAGGTGGGTTACACATCAGAAATGAACTGTCTCACATATTTGAAATCTAGAAGCATGAGATCAAGGTGTTAGCAGGGTTGGTTTCTTGCTGGTAAAACTATCACCCCATCTGCCTCAGCAGTCACATGGAGACAACTATGTCTCCTCACTTTGTCTTCCCTATGTGTATCTCCCTGTCCAAATCTCTCCTTCTTAGGACACCAGTCACAGTGGACTAGAGTCCACCCCGAGGACATCATTTTAATGTGACTGATTTTTCCTGCAAAGACTCTATTTCAAAGTAAGTTTACATTCTGAGTTACTGAGGTTTAGAAGTTCACCATGAATTTTCCAGGATACATATAACTCATAACCATATTGGCAGAAGAATATCTAGATTAAGGATTAAGACAAACTAGTAGGCTTGTGTGGGCTTCTCTGAGAGCTCAGTTGGTAGAGTCAGGCTTGTGTACCTGATTTATATAAAATGCCATCTTTCACATCTTTTGCTCCAACTATAAAAAATAACTTTTGACTTTGTGGTATTATTCTATACTGAGGGATTTTAGGCAAATAATATACAAATCTTTCTCATATTTACTACAAGAGGTTTATGGGTTAGTTACTAATTATACAATAATGTCTAGAGATGCAACTGAGGTTCCACCTAAGACACTATTTAGATATCTCAGTATTAAGAATAATTGTGATGTTAAATATTTAACTAATATTTTTTGCTTATGAAAATATAACAATAGCCAATGGTGATTTTTGTCCTTCAGTTTGGATTTTGGAAACTACAATTATTTAATTGATTTGATGCTGAATTTTTTTTCCATAATACATTGGCCATGCATTACCATTTCTGTCTTTGTTCCACTGATGTCTTCTTTCATTGGTTCCTATTTGTTGAATTACTGTTAACGTGATATAGTGTATGTATTTTGCATAATGTTTTTCTCTATTTGGTAGTGCTAGTGGTAAAGAACCTGACTGCTAAAGCAGGAGGCATAAGAAATGTGGGTTTTATCCCTGGGTCAGGAAGATTCCCTGGAAGAGAGCATGGCAACCCACTCCAGTGTTCTTGCCCAGAGAACCCCATTGACAGAGGAGCCTGGTGGGCTATGGTCCACAGGGTCACAAAGAGTTGGGTCACGCCTGAGCTGAGAGTAGCAGTAGTGTTGGCCATGTATTACCATTTCTGTCTTTATTTCATGGATATCTTCCTTCATTGATTCTTATGTGTTGAACTGTTGTTAACTTGATATAGTGTGTGTATTTTGCATAATGCTTTATCTCTATTTGGAAAAAAAAGGTTTGTAAGCAATTATTCTAAATATAATAATCGTTGAACTTGTCATATGAGCAATAGATAATGTTTTACTTTTATTAACATATGAGAAGAAACATGTTTTTCATTCATACTTTAGGTCTATTATCAAAACTTTGATAAACATTTTTTATTCTATGACTGTTTTTCTGTGTTAAATGTTTTTTTCACTCATTGCTGAAATATGCCATTTATGTTCCAAACTTTTTCATGGCTTGGTTTACTATTAATACAAATGTGTCTTTTATGAGGACTGTGCTAAAACATATTTCTCTTTCCTTTTCAATGTAAGATATCAGAGGAGTGTTGTTAATAGAAAACTACCTCCATTTAATTCATGGAACCATTTTTTCCAATAGTTTCCATCTTGCTTTATACCATTCAAGATCAATGAGACCAATTCTTCTCTCACTCAAAATCATTATAGTTGTCTACACATGTGAGTTAGAAGTATTTAAAAACATCACGACAGACTATTTCTCAAACTAACGAGTACCGAGAAGGATACAATAGATACAAGCGTTAGCTTCTACTTGTGTTCTGCTTTTTATTTTAAATGACATAAACCCAAACTCAAAATGACATAATTACAGTCACATGAATGGACATTACTAGAGTAGACCAGAACCTAAATAATAAATTCCAACAATTATGAATATCCTAAATAGCTTCTTTTGTTTAAATTAACTTTTTTTTTCAAATGAGAAAGTAAAATACACTGAATGTTCATTGTAAAAACAAGAATAAAGTTGTTTCTAGAACAGAAATTGTACTCCTTGTCGTCCTTCTTGTTTTTCTGCAAGCAGTTTCAGTTCAGTTCAGTCGCTCAGTCATATCCAACTCTTTGGGACCCCATGGACTGCAGCACACCAGGCTTCCTTGTCCATCACCATCTTCTGTAGCTTGCTTAAACTCATGTCCATCAAGGTGGTGATGCCTTCCAACCATCTTATCCTCTGGTGTCCCCATTTCCTCCTGCCTTCAGTCTTTCCCAGCATCAGGGTCTTTTCTAAGGAGTCAGTTCTTCCCATCAGGTGGCCAAAGTATTGTAGCTTCAGCTTCAGCATCAGTCCTTCCAATTAATATTCAAGACTGATTTCACTTTTGAATTGACAGGTGTGATCTCCTTGCAGTCCAGGGGACTCTCAGAAGTCTTTTCCAACACCACAGTTCAAAAGCATCAATTCTTAGGATACTTAGATATTAAGCTTTATATTTCTTGCATTTATTTGTTTATATGTATTGGAATTTAAGTGTCTATGTGAATATCTATATGTGTGATTGTCTTTATTTTTTTTCATAATGCTAGTAGTATATAACTACTAATTGGTTTTTCAAGGAACAATATGGCATCTTGGTGAATATCTCATTTCAAAATATTCAAGCAAAACTACCTTTTTTAAAAAATTTTCATCTGTTTCATAGTTTCACTATCTTCTTGTTTAAGAGAGACTTGTTTTAAACAGCATCTATCCTGATTATGCTTTCTTAGATTTTTGATTGTCATATAATCAAAACAAATATTTTTTAGGGCTCTCTTGATCTATTCACTCCAATCATTTCCTACTCAATATTGATTGTGCTTTTACTGTATAATATTCTTCCCTTGGGTTTCCCTGTTGAGGCTGACAGTAAAGAATCTGCCTGCAATGCGAGAGACCTGGGTTTGAATGTTTGGGTTGGGAAGCTCCCTTGGAGAAGGAAATGGCTACCCACTCCAGTATTCTTGCCTAGAGAATTCCATGGGCTATAGTCCATGGGCTCACAAAGAATCGGACACAACTGAGTGACTAACACACATGACACATACTTTCCTTATTGTTACTATTCTCTTTTCCAATTTTATTCCTGATCTAACAAGTGGTTTTAAAATGTCTATGCCTCCTCCATTTCTAAAATGCGATAGACTTTTTAAAAATATTTATCAGAATGTCAAATTAAACAATGATCATACCTGTCAAGAAAATATTTTAGTAACTTTTACTTCCAAATCCTCATAGAATTTTTCACGTGTTAATATAGTTATTATATTTGTAAACTATTTGCAAATTATTATATTTGTAAGCTAAAGTTATATTTTAAATTTATTCTCTTTAATTCTTAGATTTCAGTTTAAACTCAAATTGTATAATTTCATTATGTTTAACTGAAAATACTCCAGTTTTGTTCACTGAAATGTTTCTGCCTCTCTGTTAAGGTCTTTTCTGATTTATTGTTATAGTGACTAGGTTTCCACCCCCACCTCAATAATTTTCCTCACCCAGTCAGTTATGTTTTCTTGGTCCTTCCATGTATGAGATATTTTTCTTTGCCCTTCTCACATATGATAGAATAAAATACCACACATGGCATCTTTATGAAAGAGATTTTTGCTGACTGGGCAAAAATAACTGGCAGTAGAGTCTAGAGAAGGAAATTTATTGTACGGGAGAAAACAGGTTATCTAGGTTATGATAAAAGAAATAAAATGAATTAAGATAGTGGGTTCAGGAAAACTGGAAAAGTCAACAAAACCTTAACCAGAAAAGTGATAAGTGTAACACAATGAAATAAAGTCACAAAAGCACAAAGTAGGAGAAAAGACAGACCACTCCAGTCTCATCTTGAATTTGTTAGGTCATCTAGGGACTCAAGATTTTCAGGTAAAACCATACATGTACTCCCCACTCTTGATGGCGTATTATTAAAAAAAAGGAGGGGGGGGCTCAAATGCATTATGCATATATTTACAGTAATTTATATTGATCTGTCATTCCATTTTCAGTTGAGAAAACTGAAGTTTGGAAATTATTTAGCAGCTATCCTAAGTTACATATGTGAATAGAGCACCAGCTATTCAAAGCAACAGTTCATTTGGAAAGGCAGAAGTAAACATTGCTTTCCACAAGGTCAAATAATACAGTTTCAAATAAATGCTAACTTTCCATACTTCTGCTGAAAAGACAACATTTGATGAGAAATCTCTCAAATCACCCAGGAAGATCAGTAGCTTTCTGAAGAGTTGGAAGTTGGGGAAAACACTGCTATTAAAGAAAAGTAGCAATGTGTGATATAACATCAAACAAAATATAAAAGCTTGCTTGAAACAACCTGTTTCAAAATAAGAGATGTTCATGAAACTCTGCCTCTGGCTCAAAGAATTGCTTGAGGAAAAGTGTGGTGATGAAAAGCTATGTTCTCTACTCCTTCAGTTCTGTAAGGAAGGCTCAATGAGTTCAAAAGTGAAGCGAAGCCATTCTTAACAGAGGTCTGAATCAAGGAGGATGTCATAGGTACTTGGATGCAATCCCCTATTCCCACCATCCTTTCTTCAATGAAAGTCTTTTATGGATGACACAGATTCGAGGTGAGGAGGCTGGTGAACACTGCATCAAAAGGCTTCAAACGTAATACACTTGCTAATAATGCTCCAAATCTTGCCAGCCAAAGAAGCAACTTCAGGAGACTGTAATAAACACATGATTCATAACAAGTAATCATTTTCATGTAGACATGCTACTATTCTTATTTATCAGTATACATAAACCATTGAGAAGGATGTAAGATTTACGTAACTGTTTACACAACTAGTTAAACATATGTGCTTGCATGTGTTTTGCTTCAGTCATCTCTGACTCTTTGCAATCCCATGGACTGTAGACCACCAGGTTCCTCTGTCCATTGAACTTTCCAAGCAAGAAAACTGTAATAGGTTGCCATGCCCTCCTCCAGAGGGTCTTCCCAACCCAGGGATGGAACCTGCATCTCTTAAGGATAGTTTGATGTGATTAATGGTTAAAATAGTGAACTGTAGGGTTTAGGTCTTTAGCGGGGATTTTGGTGTGGGGAGAGCTGGCATGAAAAGTGTCTGCATTTGGTAGCTAAGCCATGTCTGACTCTTTACTACCCCATGGACTGTAGCTTGCAAAGTTCCTCTGTCCATGGGACTTCCCAGGTAAGAATACTAGAGCAGGTTGCTATTTCCTTCTCCAGGGGATCTTTCTGATCCAGGGATTGAGCACTCATCTCCTGCATTGGCAAGCAGGTTCTTTAACACTGAGCTACCCCAGAAGGCTGATGTGAGTAGTAGTTTATTTTTATGTTTTTTTTAAAAAAAAAAGAAATTCTAAATCAGATCCTGCTCAGTCAAGAAATGCCTCATTCCTACCAAAGAAGGAATTAAATTATTTCACAATTCAGGAAAGTTCAAGAATACAGAAGAAAAGTCAAGAGTGAAAGAAAAGGAGTTCAGGAGAAGAGCCATAGAAAAAAGTAATTTCCATCCAAAAAGAGAAACCCCATGTTTTATAGAATGCAGTTTCTCAAATACCAGTAAGATGTGTGCTATAGAAAATGTAAACAAAAATTCACTGATTGAGCAAGTAAGGATGGAAAAAATTCAGTGACAAAGGTCTCAAATCCTGACATCAATTCTGATGGAGATTGCTGCTGGAGGGAGTATTAAAGAGTGGAAGAGAAGTCGATCAATGCAATCCAGAATGACTAAAAAGGAGGAAAACATACATACCTAATCAACATATCACTTTAAAAATAAGTTTTGATACATCTCCATATATAAGGCTTGGGAGTTAAAATTCAACCTACTTTACTATACCTGATGTACAATTATATTTTTGTTTTATCTTGTTTTAGCAATCTCTATGTGACTTCCATGATTTCTTTTCCTTATAAAACCCCTTGATTTATCTGTTCTACACATATGTATTGAGCATTTATTATTCATTTGAAAGAATAATTCTAAGTTCTTTGCATAATAGACCAAAATTTATTATTTTATTAAGATTTTTATTAAGATTCTAATGCCCAGGATGAGAAAACTTTAGTAATACCCTTGAGGAGGTGTTATCTTAAACATTTTACTTCTGTTCCCGTGGATAATATATTTATAGCATTTGAAAATCCCAGTTTAAGAGATACTGGAAGCATTTTCTCTCATTTTAGATACTTAAGAACTTAAGTAAATTTCAGAAGCATCCACATAGTAAAATCCATGAGTGACCTCTCAATATGCTTTAAATCCTAATAAGTTTTAAAATCCTAAATGAATGCCTGGCAAAGGATGCTGTGTAGTCATTTTAATAAGATGATTCTAATGCCTTTGGCTTTTTTTTTCCCCCTCAATATAAAGCCCCAAATAGAAGTAAAGCATTTCCTCTAGCATAATGGGAGAAAAACACTATCTTTTTAACTGCTCTGTGCTTTAAACTGAGGGAAAATGTTAGCCTCTAACATGTAATTTGACATTTTTTCATACTTTTGCAGCATTGAAAAGAAGCTGGGTCTAAGTGTATATGGTTTGTTTTGCTTTGTAGATTTGCTAGACAAAATATTGCTTATTCAAAATGGAAGCAAATTTGACAGTGATGTCTAAGCCACCATCAATTAAGCTGTGGTTAAACAAAGCCACTGATCTCAAAAGAGAGAAATCTGAGGAGTCATAGTGTTAGAAAACAATCATGTAAATGGATACAGCAGAAACAAAAGGTAAACTGATTGGAATCATGTTATAGGTAGTAGGGTGGTTTGGGAGTGGAGAAGAAATAATGAGTAAGATGTGAGCAGACACATTTTATTAGAAACTTAGGTGCAACATGGTAAACTTATGGATCCTGAACTTTCATTTACCTCATTTTTTTTTTTCTAAATGGGTCTCTGCATATTAGCAACAATAACACAAGTTATAAAAATAATTTACCATTACTGGATATTTTATCAAATGGCTCAGCTAGATGAGAAGCTATTTTATCCCAAAATAGCCTCCAACTAAAACATCTAGGAAAAGTAACTCACTGTGGATTTGCCAACATCCTTTCTGCCTATCAGAAATCTGTTTCTGTATCAGAAATCTGATACACTCTTAAGTGAATGAGTGCCAGTAATGGGTATGTCTGAAATACACCATTTGATCCTCTTAGAAATATTTCTGACATCATTTATGACAAATAATAATTGTTTTGCTCATTTTGGAATGATAGAAGCATATTGTAGCTTTTGCTTTTAAACTCCTATAACCCACGTGTAACTTACTTTTGTCTTACTAGATCGATAGAATGGAGGTAATTCTTAAGAAAATGCATCCTGCAAACTGAATCTCTGGAATTCCAAAAAGGTTTATTGGAAAATTTAGTTAAATTCAATAGATTGTTGGTGGAACAACTGGTTTGAAATTCAGCTTTATGAATATGAGCTATTTATGATTCTGATTAGATTTTTTTCATATAAAGCCCATCCGGTTGAATAAGATCAATTTCAAGAGCTGGAAAACTGGCTGAGCATTACTCTGAAAGTCTTGAAAATGCATTTTTTTTTCCTTCTAAATTTGGTGGTGCCATTTGGAGTTTTATACTTGATATTCTGTAAAATAGAATTGAAACATCTTTAACCATCTGGTAGTTTTGTGGATAATTTAGCATATATTCACTTGTGGCAGTTTATTTCAAAGTGGTTCCCATTAAATACTGATCTTTAAGTATTGGAACTCCATTTTTAAGTACAAATTGTTGTAATTATGTATCTCTAGTTGTCCGTAGGCTTTACTATAATTGAGGTAATTACCGTCAATAAAAAGATAATTTGAGACTCTTTATCATTATGGAATTGCTGCTGCCTACATGTGGTGGATAAAATATGGTTAACCAGTAGTTCCCCAGTTGCTGGAACCAGAGTGCTATTTGGGAGGAATACACAGAGATGGCTTTTTTTTTTTTTTTACCCCCCAGGTTTTACTCAGTTTAAATTTGCTTTCTTCATGGGGGGAAGGAAACAAAAGCAAAAAAATCTTCCAGGCTTTATAAATCCTCAAACCCTTTGATAATTCTGATAGTACACGGTAATTCTGAGACTACACCCAAAAAGTTCTAGTGAGATCATTCACAAGTAGGAGATGCCACTGTGACATGTATACTCATTTCTAGAGTACAAATATTGAAAAGTAACAAGCAACAGAAACACATTTGTAATATTAGCTAAAGAACTTCAAGGGATTTTATTTTTTCTTTAATACAGAGGGTTCAAAATTGGGAAAGGAGTACAACAAGCATGTGTGTGTCGGCTTGCTTATTTAACTTCTCTGCAGAACACATCATGCAAAATGCCAGGCTGGATGACTCAAAAGTTGGAATCAAGACTGCAGGAAGAAATCAATAACCTCAGATATGCAGATGACACCACTCTAATGGCAGAAAGCAAAGAGGAACTCAAAAGCCTCTTGATGAGGGTGAAAGGGGAGAGTGAAAAAGCTGGTTTAACACTCAACGTTCAAAAATTGAAATCATGGCATCCGGTCTCATCAAACAGATGAGGGAAAAAGTGGAAACAGGGACAGATTTTATTTTCTTGGACTCCAAAATCACTGCAGACAGTGACTGCAGCCCCAAAATTAAAAGATACTTGCTCTTTGGAAGAAAAGCTATGACAAACCTAGACAGCATGTTTAAAAGCAGAGACATCACTTTGCTGACAAATGTCCATATAGTCAAAGCTATGGTTTTCCCAGTAATCAAGTATGGATGTGAGAGCTGGATCATAAAGAAGACTAAATGCTGAAGAACTGAGGTTTTGAATTATGGTGCTGAGGAAAGTGAAAGTCACTAAGTCATGTCCGACTCTTTTCGGATCTCATGGACTATACAGTCCATGGACTCTCCAGACCAGAATATTGGTGTGGGTAGTCTTTCCCTTCTCTAGGGGATCTTCCCAACCCAGAGATTGAACCCAGGTCTCCTGCATTACAGGTGGATTCTTTACCAGCTAAGCCACCAGGGAAGCCCAAGAATACTGGAGTGGGTAGCTTATCCCTTCTCCAGCAGATCTTCCCAACCAACCCAGGAATAGAACCAGGGTCTCCTGCATTGCTGGTGAATTCTTTACCAGTTGAGCTACCAGGAAAGGGAGAATCTTGAAAGTCCCTTGGACTGCAAGGAGAACAAACCAGTCAATCCTAAAGGAAATCAACCCTGACTATTCACTGGAAGGACTGATGCTAAAGCTGAAGCTCCAATCCTTTGGCCATCTGTTGCAAATAACTGACTCTGGAAAAGACCCTGATGCTGGGAAAGATTGCAGGCAGGATGAGAAGGGGACAACAAAGGATGAGGTGGTTGGATGGCATCACCAACTCAACAGGCAAGAGTTAGAGCAAACTCCAGGAGATGGTGAAGGACAGGGAATCTTCGTGTGCTGCAGCTCATGAGATTGCCAAAAGTCAGACACGAATTAGCAAATGAACAACCATACGGAGGGAATTATCCAAGGAAATGATCGCTTCATTTTGAATTGCTCTAGCAGTCTAGCATAGTGGAGAGTAGAACCTAAAGCATTGGTTAAAAATGATGTCAAAGAAGGCTGAGATAAATTTCTTTAGGTGATATTAGTTATTTGCTGTTTAGTTACTAAGCAATATCTCCTGCACTGGCAGGAGGATTCTTTTTCACTGAGCCACCAGGGGAAAAATTCCACATGGGAGCAGGAACATGGATTTGGTACCAGAATCACAGTGCATCTTCCTTGTAGCAAGGATGGCTATGGGAAATGATGGATATTAAAACTCATCACTGTTATATCAAACACACAGCAAACGGTGAAGATATTTGGTTGACTCCTTCACATTTAGTTTTTAGTACCAGTATCTCAGTTGGTAAAGAATGTGCCTGCAATGCAGGAGACCCAGGTACAATCCCTGAGTTAGGAAGATCCCTTGGAGAAGGGAAAGGCTACCCACTCCAGTATTCTGGCCTGGAGAACTCCATGGGGGTCACAAAAAGTCAGATACAACTGAGTGACTTTCACTTTCACTTTTTACTCTATTTTTAAGTGTTTTTCTGCAACGATGGTACCTGTTTTAACCAACTTTTTGAAAACATCAAGTAATAAATGTGTGTGTTCTGCTTATGGTTAAATTTAAAAATGAAGGAACATTAAAAATCAGCCTTGTTCTAAAGGCAAGATGCTAATTTAAGTTAATTGATGTGTTTGGTAATTTCTATGCTGAGGTCCATCACAGAAGTTGAACAGTTCCTCATTATAGAAAGAACATAATTACCTGAATTTTTCAAATGTCAAGTTCAGGGAATAATTTCTGCCAAAAAGCAGAGCAGAGTAAAAAGTATTTGATGAAATATATTCACAATTTGGCCGTGAACAGACTAATAGTAAGTTATGTGGTCTCATTAGGTCACAGTTGGTTTTAGTTTTTGTTTTTTGTTTTTTTTTAATATGATGCTGAAACCCATGCTACAATCCTTAAAACACAAAGAAACTAACTCATGCTAAGTCTTCTTTGCAAAAAATTTGCCTAAATTGCGAATTAAGGACTGATCTATAATTCACATTATAATTCTAAGTTAGCAAGCATTTATTATTTTGCTTTCGCAGGAGACAGAGATGTAAGAGACACAGGTTCAATCCCTGGTTCAGGAAGATCCCCTGGGGACGGAAATGGCAACTCACTCCAATATTCTTGCCTGGAAAATCCCATGGACAGAGGAGCCTGGTGGGTACAGCCTATGGGATCTCAAAGGGTCAGACGCCAATGAAGTGACTTAGCATGTATGCAAGGGAAATACTGAACACATGTAGTCTTAGCCTTCCACTAAGCCAGAAATCCAAGTCTCAAACCTCACCTTTGCCAAGATAAAAATGCAGGATATGGGATTTTTTTTTATCTAAGTATTAACACCTAACTGATCAAATTTAATGAGGATTAGGTGACATCATCTTCCTATGTTGTCTAGCACTTTACTTGTTTTTCTGAATGCAGACTGCTTCAAATGTCCCATCTAACCAGTAATATTTACAAATACATTTTGGGACAAGATTATTTACTGTCCTGGGCTTCCCTGGTGTCTCAGACAGTAGAGAATCCACCTGCAGTGCAGGAGACCTGGGTTCGATTCCTGGGTCAGGAAGATCCCCTCGAGAAGAGAATGGCTACCCACCTCAGGATTCTTGCCTGGAGAATTCCAGGAACAGAGGATCTTGGTGAGTTACAGGCCATGGTGTCACGGAGTCAGACACGACTGAGCAACTTTCACTCTCACACACTATTTACTGTCTTAGAATAGTGCATTCTGCCCCATTTAAAACACTTAAAGAAGGAGGCTGCCTTCCAACACTGGGAGCCAGGGCTGAGCTCTGCCAGAACTGAAACCCCACAATTACAGTGCCACGGACTTTAGCATTCCTTAACTGGGGCCAGTAGACTTATGGCTACTTTCTATCATCACAGTGCTACCACTCAGAAATATTCAATTAATCAGATGTGTAAAGCAAATAAATATATATCAAAATGTCCAAGGCATAAAACATAATATGTTTAGGTATGAGACCTATAAAACAGGCACTGGCACATATATTAGTGATATTCACCTGGGACTAAATCTAAAATACCTAAGATACAGTCTGAGTTATTAATGTTTTCCCAGACTTGAGAATGAAATTCAGTTGTGAAGTACACATGTAAACACAGAACATGCAATCATTTATCCAACAGCTAACTGATGCTTACCTAAAAACTGTACACATTTTTGTTTAAGTGTGAAAAACGAGTTGACTTCCTGTAGAAGGGAACACCTGTGCTGAAAACAATAGCAACATACTCCCAATTGAGAAACAGTAAGCCCTTCATTAGTGCAATCAAGGTAAATTCAAGGGAAGATTGTGTTCAGCTCTCTCCTTATTAAAATTTATGTATTGCATGTTATTAAATAGCTCTGTTGAATGTTCTTATGGAAGAATTTGTCAATATTTTTCATGTTCCTGTTTGTTCACATACTCCTTACTTTTTTACACACTTCCCATGACTATCATGAAAAGTTTGGGAAAGTCTCTTTGGAATTAAGGAGTTCTGAGAAAATTTATATAGAATTCTCCAATTGGTACATAAAGTTTAGTTGATTGCTCTTGTAATGCAGTCAAGATGTTGAATTTGGAACATTAGTAAGCATCACTTATTACTTCAAGGAGTTACACTTGACATTGGGTGGCACAGATGGCAACAAGCAATTAATCATTTCCTGGCCTAATCTAAAAAGCACACACAGCTACATTTAAAATGGAGAACTGACAAGGACCTGCTGTAGAGCACAGGGAACTCTGTTCAATGTTATGTGGCAGCATGAATAGGAGGGGGTTGGGGGAAGAATGGATACATGTATACGCATGACTGAGTCCCTTTCCTGTACATCTGAAACTATCACTATAACAAACATTAACATTGTTAATAGGCTATACCCCATACAAAAATAAAGTTTAAGATTAAAAAAAATAAAAAAGTAGTCATAGATACAAAAAAATCACAAGCAATTTATGGCAAAATAAACTCAAAATTTCAGAACATATTAATAGGTTTTAGCATGTAGGAATCACTGACAAAATACCTGTATCTGACTAGGAAGTGCAAACACTTGTTCATTAATGGGTTTTAGCATGTAGGAATCACAGACAAAATACTAGGGAGTGCAAACACTTGCTCAGAAAAGTTAGTTTCAGGAAATATGGAAATGGGCATGCTAATGAAAGAACTAAAGTTTCCAGGTATACATCCTTAGGAATATCCATTCTCTTTCATGATGACATTGATTAAATGCTAAAAATAATACACCTTAAATTGAGTGAAATCAGATAAGAAAATGAAAAATGAAGAAAACCATTAAATATTTAATTTTTGAGGTGTGTACAACTTAGTACATGCCGCAACTCCACTTTACAGATGAGTAGATTTACATCCGTAATACTGAGTCACGTCACACCACAGCTTGTCATCCGGGAGACAGCACCTCATAGTCTCCTTGCTTGTTTTCAGTCTGATCCTTGTTCACTGCATTATGCCACTTTCACATCGCTGATTATTTGGCAAGATACTATCGGTTATTAGACATTCAGTCATTCGTATCATGCAGCTGCTATTTATATTTGGAAGCTAGTTCAGTTCAGTTTAGTCCCTCAGTTGTATCTGACTCTGCGACCCAACGGACTGCAGCACGCCAGGCTTCCTTGTCCATCACCAGTTCCAGGGGCTCGCTCAAGCTCATGTCCTCGAGTCGGTGATGCCATTCAACCATGTCATCCTCTGTCGTCCCTTTTTCCTGCCTTCAATATTTCCCGGCATCAGGGTCTTTTCCAATGAGTCAGTTCTTCGAATCAGTTAGGCAACGTATTAGAGCTTCAGCATCAGTCCTTCCAATGCATATTCAGGACTGATCTCCTTTAGGACTGACTTGTTTGATCTCCTTGGAAGCTAAGTTACATTTATATTGAATTAATGACACAGGGAACGGAGTCCTTAATGTGAGAATGAAAACATTTTTCTCTAGCCCAATCCCTATTATATGTATTTTTTATTCCTGACTTTCAGTTTCCTCTCTTGTAAAATTGGAAAAAAATAATGCAATCAAAGATAATTTTACAAGTTGTAAGGGCCTAGACTAAGTTTATCCTTAGCCATAATGAGGTTTGCTATAATGATTATACCACATTTCTTAAGACCAGATATGCCAATGTATTAAAAAAATAATGGAAAAAGTAGCTGTAGTACTGGAAAGGCAAATGAATGATGTAATATTGTGAGACATCTTTAGCACACACATCTATGACAATGTTAATGAATTGAATTAAATATGAGTCTACACACAATTCCAAAAGACATAACACTTCTCATTGTACACTACCACTCTAATTTCATAAAATGAAATACCATTTTCCTTCAGAATGGCCATTTTCCAACACTTGTGGATTAATATTGTCACTATCTCCCTGGGGACACATAAAATGACATCTCATATAAGTTTGACTTCTTTCGGCAGGAAGCCAAGTTTCTTATTCTGTCATTTTTCAAGTGCCTTCAATTTCATTCTACAAATGCTTATGGAGCATCAGCTAACCATGATGGGTGACTGTTTTTAAATGAAATTAGCATTGGTTGACAAGGGATTACTTTCTCTCTTCTCCGTGTAATGTGGTGATTTAGTACTTATTCTAAAGGTTAGATCTTAAAAATGAAATGGAATATTATTTATCAATATTATTTTCCATTGGTAATGGAGACATTACTTACTCTATGTAAAATGTTAAGTTCTGAAATATCTGACTTCTTTAGCTTAGATTGTGTTTCTGTTAACTATGCAGTTCAACTTTAGTAGAGAATTTTGGCATTTTGACTCTAATAATGGCTTAAAAGATATGCACATATATCAAAACTTATCAAAATAAATAATGTAAACATGTGACCTTTATTTTATGTTAATTGTGTATGCTCAGTTGCTCAGTCATGTCTGATTCTTTGTGGCCCCATGGATGGTAAGCCACCAGGCTCCTGTGTCCATCCATGGAATTCTCCAGACAAGAATAGTGGAGTGGGTAGCCATTCCCTTTTCCAGGGGATCTTTCTGACCCAGGGATTGAACCCCGTTCTCCTGCATTGCAGGCAGATTTTTTACCATTTGAGCCAACAGGGAAGCTCCACTGATTTATGTTAATTATCCTTTGATAAAATGGTATTTTTAAACAAATTCTATAGCCATCTGGAACATGTGAATTTAAGATTCTCATGATAGTTATGTTGGTGTTGGTCAGTCATGAGGTCCTGTCTGACTCTTTGCCACTCCATTGGCTGCAGCAGACCAGGCTTCCCTGTCCTTCACTATCTCCTGGAGTTTGCTCAAACTCATGTCCATTGAGTTAGTGATGACATCCAACATAGTCATTGTTAGAGGAAAATAAAGCAAAGCAAACAAACAAAAACCAGAACATTGCAATTTATTTTGCTTTACCCTCAGTGATTTATTTGGGGCTTCCCACGTGGGTCAGTGGGTAAAGAACCTGCCTTCGATGCAGGAGACACCTGAGATGTTGGTATGATTCCTGGGTCAGGAAGATCCCCTGGAAGACGGCACAGTAACCCAGTCTGGCATTCTTTTCTGGAGAATTCCATGGACAAAGGAGCCTGGCAGGCTATAGTCCCTAGGTCGAAAATAGTCAAACATGACTTAAATGACTGAGCACAGCACAGTACAAGTGATTTCTTTAATTAATAGAATATCTGGAGATGCTATAAACATAAATTAGACTACCTTGTAAACCTAAAATGATTCAAACATGGTATCATATTACTTATGCCTATTATGAAGAAAAGGAAGCATGGCGTATACTTGTGCATTTTCTTAAATTTTAGGTTTGGGAGATTATCCAGATCTACATCATAACTTGTTGAGAGCAACACAGTAGCAAGACACAATCTTTTAGTGTAAGTCCTGTCCAACTCTTTTCCCACCCCGCGGACTGTAACCTGCCAGGCTCCTCTGTCCATGGGATACTCCAGCCAAGAATACTGGAATAGGTTGCCATGTCCTCCTCCAGAGGACCTTCCTGACCCAGGGATCAAACTTGCATTTCCTGCATTCACAAGCAGGTTCTTTACCACTGAGCCACCAGGAAAACCCTTATATGCTCTAAATGAATCCTAAAAGGTTCTATTTTTTCAATAAAGAAAATTATTTTTGCCCTTAATGAATTTGTTGGTTCACAGAATTCTTTTCAATATATATATAGAAAGCACTGCATCTCTTGCACTCAGATAACTACTCCCACATATCCATGGAATATTTAAAAGAATATTTATCAGACCATTCAGTTACAATATTTTGAATATTTAAACATTAAAGTCATATTCCCAGATTATAATATAATAAATTACAAATATAATAATAAAAATGTGACCTAAAATATTAAATACTTAGAAGTTAAAAGCACATAACTAAGTAATTCTATTAATTATTTTAAAAATGGATGAATATACTAATGCACTAATTTCTATGGTTTAGCAGGGATTTGTGGTTGATAATTATAGGGAATTCTAGTTCTGTGTGTGTGTATGTGCGGGCACATATTTTCAGCCAGTAAAGAAACTAAGTGGATAAAATAAGAGGAGGTTCAAAGCTGAGCCTGCACCTTCCTTTTGGGAAAACAAAATTTATGTAGATTCGTAAGCAAAGAGAGTACTCCCAAGAGAAGTGTGAACTATGATAAGAATTTTCCCTGTGAAGTGATAGTAGTTAACTGCTGCAAACTCAAATTGCTTCATGACCCCTGAATATCCTCACTAAATGAACATTCCACAAAAGAACAGAAGCAAGTGATGGCAATGAATATATTTTCAAGATAAAAATGATTGAACATAGTTGACTATTACCTTTTCACTTACTTTTTTTTTAAATTTCAGGTTTAATATAATAACAACTGTTCTATGTGTGTGTGTTTGAGATATATCTAGTATGATTGGTTACTAGCCTTTAGAGAATTGTTCTGAAATAAGAACTTTAAAAGAAGAGTATAGAAATGCAAACCAATTCTCTTTCTGGCAGCAAGGGAATATGATGTGTTAAAAAACAAAAATGTTTCTTTGTGGAAACCACTTCAAATATTCAATAAAATAAAAAGACATACTTTTAAGACACCACTGAGCAGACAAATATATAAAGTGAATCTTCGCAGCTTCCAAACAATGAAAAAGCATGAATCCAGAAAGGAAAACAAGTTGTCTAGCCGGCAGTGGTCCCAAGGGTTTTCTGACCCAGAAATTGGATGATAGGGAGACAAGACAAAAGGCTTATGGGCTCATAAAAGTGGGGACTTCAGAGTAGAAATCTCCTCATAGGCTAGGAGCAAGAAAAGTCAAACATCAGTGAAAGTGAGAATTATAAAAATCACACTAGAAAAGGAGATGGAGAGAAGAGAAGTCCATCACAGTTGGGGTCTGGATCTAAGAGGTCAAAGTGAGATAAACAATTTTCCTCTAAGAACTGATAAACACATTCTAGCCATGAAACAAGGCTGAAAAAGGACTTCAAATACAAGTGTTATCAGATTATTTAGCTTGAGATAGTTGATAGTAATTCTAGTATTGGATAAGACAGCAACAACAAAAATCTCCCCTTAATCTACACATTCTAGTTTTTTATTAATTCATATGAATCACATCAAAGTCAGTGTTTACCATAGAAACAATCATTTATTTTACTTACAAATCTGTAATTTGGGCAGAATTTATGATGAGAGCTTGTCTCTAATCTTCATATATCACCAGGGTCACCTGGAAGACTAGGATTCTGAAAATTTTAAAAAATACTAGTGAAATAGATGCAATCAATATGTTTAACTAAACTAAAGGGTTGAGGAAATGCATGATAATAGAATGTGTATATTGAAAATGACCAGTTATTCTCAATCTCAGCCTCCACATATGAAAATTTTTGAACTCACTATTCCTATCCGACTGGTTCCAAATAGGAAAAGGAGTATGTCAAGGCTGTATAATATCACCCTGCTTATTTAACTCATATGCAGAGTACATCATGAGAAAAGTTGGGCTGGAAGAAGCACAAGCTGGGATCAAGATTGCCGGGAGAAATATCAATAACCTAAGATATGCAGACGACACCACCCTTATGGCAGAAAGTGAAGAGGAACTAAAAAGTTTCTTGATGAAAGTGAAGGAGGAGAGTGAAAAAGTTGGCTTAAAACTCAACATTCAGAAAACTAATATCATGGCATCTGGTCCCATCACTTCATGGGAAATAGATGGGGAAACAGTGTCAGACTTTATTTTTGGGGGTTCCAAAATCACTGCAGATGGTGACTGCAGCCATGAATTTAAAAGATGCTTACTCCTTGGAAGGAACGTTATGACCAACCTGGAGAACATATTTAAAAGCAGAGACATTCCTTTGCTAACAAAGGTCTGTATAGTCAAGGCTATGGTTTTTCCAGTAGTCATGTATGGATGGGAGAGTTGGATGGTGAAGAAAGCTGAGTGCCGAAGAATTGATGCTTTTGAACTGTGGTGTTGGAGAAGACTCTTGAGAGTCCCTTGGACTGTAAGGAGATCCAGCCAGTCCATCCCAAGAAGATCAGTCCTGGGTATTCATTGGAAGGACTGATGCTGAAGCTGAAACTCCAATACTTTGGCCACCTCATGAGAAGAGTTGACTCATTGGAAAAGACCCTGATGCTGGGAGGGATTGGAAGCAGGAGGAGAAGGGGATGACGGAGAATGAGATGGCTGTATGGCATCACTGACTCGATGGACATGGGTTTGGGTAGACTCTGGGAGTTTGTGATGGACAGGGAGGCCTGGTGTGCTGCGATTCATGGGGTCACAAAGAGTCGGACATGACTGAGCAACTGAACTGAACTGGACTGATTCGTATCCTTCCAAGAAGAAAAAAAAACACTCAGTAAATTAAAAATCAATGAATTTTTGGACCTATGAGAGAAATGAGGCCTTAGGAAAAAACTACCACACATAAATCTAGAAAGAAACGCAAATACAGAAAATAACAGCCAAGATTTGCTCACCTATATCAGAGGTCACTGGACTCAAACCTTAGTAAGAATGGTTAAATGGTAACTTTGACAAATTCTTTGAATTCATTCTGGACTCTTGTGAGCGTGAAAAAATTCCTGGTACTGAGTTTGAGGGAGTCCACAATGTTGTGTTTTATTTACAGGAAATCCATCATATTCTTGATCGAAGTGCCAAGAAAGATTTCTTCCTGGCTCTGGCAAGGTGAGGAGAAATAAACAGATTATATTCCATGTAACAAGGCAAAAAAAAAAAAAAAAAAAATGGCCAGGAGCTGGCTGTGGCTTAGATCATGAACTCCATATTGCAAAATTCATACTTAAATTGGAGAAAGGAGGGACAACCACTAGACCATTCAGGTATGACCTAAATTAAATACATTATGATTATACAGTGGACATGACAAATAGACTCAAGAGATTAGAGATTAGATCTGGTAGAGTGCCTGAAGAATTATGGACGGGGGTTCCTAACATTGTATGGAAGTGGTGATCAAAACTATCATCAGGAAAAAGAAACAAAAAAATGTTCTCTGAGGAGATCTTACAAATAACTGAGAAAAGAAGAGAAGCAAAAGGAAAAGGAGAAAAGGAAAGATATATTCATCTGAATGCAGATTTCCAAAGAATAACAAGGAGAGATAAGAAAGCCTTCCTCAGTGATCAATGCAAAGAAATAGAGGAAAACAATAGAATGGGAAAGACTCGTAATCTGTTCCAAAAAGTTGGAGATACCAAGGAAATATTTCATGCAAAGCTGGGCACAATAAAGGATAAAAACAGTGTGAACCAAAAAGAAGCAGAAGCTATTAAGAAGAGGTGGGAAGAGTACACAGAACTGTACAAAGAGATCTTAATGACCCAGTTGACCACGGTGCTCTGATCACTCATCTAGAGCCAGACATCCTGGAGTGTGAAGTCAAGTGGGCCTTAGGAAGCATCTCTATGAACAAAGCTAGTGGAAGTGATGGAATTCCAACTGAGGTTTTTCAAATTCTAAATGATGATGCTGTTAAAGTGTTGCAGTCATCATGCCAGCAAATTTGAAAAACTCATCAGTGGCCACAGGACTAGAGAAGGTCAGTTTTCATTCCAATCCCAAAGAAAGGCAATGCCAAAGAATGCTCAAATTCCCGCACAATTGTACTCATCGCACATGCTAGGCAAGTAATGCTTAAAATTCTCCAAGCTAGGCTTCAACAGTATATGAATGAAGAAATTCCAGATGTTCAAGCTGGATGTAGAAAAGGCAGAGGAACTAAAGATCAAATTGCCAACATCTGTTGGATCACAGCAAAAGCAAGAGAATTCTAGAAAAAAATATCTACTTATGCTTATTGACTACATTAAAGCCTTTTACATTGTGAATCCCAACAAACTGTGGAAAATTCTTAAAGAGATGAGAGTACCAGACTATCTGGCCTGCCTCTTGAGAAATCTGTATGCAGGACAAGAAGCAACAGTTTGAATGGACATGGGACAACAGACTGCTTCCAAATTGGGAAAGGAGTACAAGGCTCTATATTGTCACCCTGCTTATTAAACTTATATGCAGAATACATTATGCAAAATTCTGGGCTAGATGAAGCACAGACTGGAATCAAGATTGCCAGGAGGAATATCAATAACCTCAGATATGCAGATGTCACCACCCTTATGGCAGAAAACGAAGAGGAACTAAAGAGCCTCTTGATGAAAGTGAAAGAGAGTAAAAAAGCTGGCTTAAAACCAAAAACAAAGATCATGGTATCTGGTCTCATCATATCATGGTAAATAGATGGGGAAACAGTGAAAAAAAAAGTTACAGACTTTAATTTCTTGGACTCCAAAATGACTGAAGATGGTGTCTGAAGCCATAAAATTAAAAGACACTTTGGCCACCTGATGCGATGTACTGACTCATTGGAAAAGCCCCTGATGCTGGGAAAGATTGCAGGCTGGATAAGAAGGGGATGGCAGAGGATGAGATGGTTGGATGGCATCACCGCTTCGATGGACATGAGTTTGAGCAAACTCCGGGAGATAGTGAAGGACAGGGAAGCCTGGTTTGCTGCAGTCCATGGGTTCTCAAAGAGTCAGACAGGACTGAGAGACCTACCACCACCACCAACAAGGGAAATAGGGAAAGGCTTTATCAGAGTATTATTCAACCTAAAAGAAATTATTCATCTCCAGGGTTAGACTTAAGAGAGGGTGTAAGCTGAGAAGTATTTGTGAAAAAAATCACATCTTAAGAAACCCAGGAAAGTGCATAGATTGAATCATGGGATTATATGGCATTTCCCCTTCCACACTTCTTATCACCATATCAACATGGCTACCATATATTACAACCAAAACAGTGGATTACAACCAAAAGAGCTGCAAGGAACAGACCATTTGAAGGGGAATTCAGGACATCAGGAAAGACAAAAACAAGGACAATAAAAGATTTTTAATTCTCTGGCATATGCCTGTATGACAAACATTAAACAGTGTCCAAATTCTAACTAGAAGATCATAAAGCCTCATAATGTACATAAGCCCCACTTACCCAATTAACCATATCTAGCTTCCAAGCAGAAGTTACTAGACATTAAAAGACAAGGACAAAATACAGTCTGAAGAGACCAAGAAAGCATCAGAATTGAAGATGACTGTTTTCAGAATATAAAATAATTGTAATTAATATGTTAAGGGCACTAATGCAAAAAGTAGAGAATACACAAGAAAAGAAAAATGATGTAAGCTGAGAGAAAGCCATGGATATTATATAGATAATAGAGGAATATTGTAAACAGCTCAACAAATTAGATGAAATGAGCAGTTTCTTGAAAGTTAAATGACTGAAAGTGACACAAGGAGAAACAAATGATTTCAACAGAAATTTAATCAATATTTAATAAACATCCAAAAAAGAAAGAACCAGATCCAGATGGTTTCACTGGTGAGTTCTACTGAACACTTGGGGACTAAATGATAGCACTTGTTGACAATCTGTTTCAAAAAACAGTAGCAGTGGGAACATTTCAGAACATATTTTATGAGGCCTTATTACCTTAACACCAAAACCAGATATTGCAAGGAAGGAAAACTAGACTAACATCTCTCATAAACATAAATACAAAATTCTTCACCAAAAATTAGCAAATTGAATCTAGCATGTTATATGTAATACTGTAATATAATTCTGTCATTAACTACCCAGAGTCAGCACAGACTCAAGCTAAAGGGCACAGTTTCAACCAAGACTGCTCTCAATTCCCACACTGACCACAAGTTCAGAGGTTCCCACAACATCTATCCTTCTGACCAAATGGCTGAAAATTCTAGGATTCCTATAACTTGATCAGATTTTTTAGTTTAGCAGTAGGACCAGCCACATGAAGAGGCCTACAGGAAGTCTAGGAGGATCTCAAATGTGTAGCCATTACACATCACATCATTCCCCTATTGAATCAGAATGTATCACCCTCCTGACCTATCCATGTGCCTATCAATCAGAGAGCTCAAACAGTTTGATGTCCAGATATTGGGACTCACTGTGTGTCTAGTATAGAGGACAGGGAAGCCTAGCGTGCTGCAGGCCACAGGGTCCCAAAGAGTCAGACAGGGGTTAACGACTGAACAACAACAACAATATATGTACAATTGATTGAATTAATGTCTCAGAGGCTCTGTTATATATCAAGGTATAAGGTGCTTTTAAATGAGACTAACATTTAAGTTCGGAGAAGGTGATGGCACCCCACTCCAGTACTGTTGCCTGGAAAATCCCATGGACGGAGGAGCCTGGTGGGCTGCAGTCCATGGGATCACTAAGAGCTGGACACGACTGAGCAACTTCACTTTCACTTTTCACTTTCATGCACTGGAGAAGGAAATAATAACCCACTCCAGTGTTCTTGCCTGGAGAATCCCAGGGACGGGGGAGCCTGGTGGGCTGCCATCTATGGGGTCGCACAGAGTCGGACACAACTGAAGCAACTTAGCAGCAGCAGCATTTAAGTTGGTGAACTTTGAGAAGGTAGATAGCCCTCCACAATGTGAGTGATCTCATCCAATCAGCTAAAGACCCAAGTAGAATAGCATCAACAAAAAAAACAGCCTTCTAGAATAAGAGGTAGTTCTTCAGCAGAATGTCTTTGGGCTTTACCTGGGCCATAGGCTCTCTCGACTCTACAACTTGCCACCCATGTGTCTCAGATGTTGGAATGGCTAACATCCATAATTGATTAAGTCAATTCCTTATAGTAAACATACATATATACACGTGCATTGGGCTTCCCAGGTGACTTAGTGGTACAGAATCTACCTGCCAGTGCAGGAGACACAGGAGATGCAGGTTTGATCCCTGGGTCAGGAAGATCCCTTGGAGGAGGAAGTGGCAACCCACTCCATTATTCTTTCCTGGAAAATCCAGTGGGCAGAGGAAACTGGTGGGCTATAGCCCACAGGGTTGCAAAGAGTTTGACATGTTTGATGTCCAGATATTGGGACTCACTATGTGTCTAGTGTAGAGGACAGGGAAGCCTAGCGTACATACATATATTTGTGTGTATGACTTAGCACACATGCATATATTTATATGCACATCCTATTGGTTCTGCTTCTCTAAAGAACTCTAATACACCCATTTATGATAAATACCCTCAGCAAACTGGGCATACTTAGGAAATTTCTTGACTTAATGAAGAATATCTATAACAAAACTCTCAGTGTAACATAGATAATGGTGAGAAATTGGACATTTTTCCTCAAAAAACAAGGCAAGCTTGCAGAAAATAATTAGCCTAGTAAACCTAAAACTGCTTTCCTTACAAAGGCCTGCTTATGATTTGGCCCTTAGCTGGCATTTGAAAATTTAGATTTTAGGAGACTTCCCATTTCCCCTGAGAATCATGGTTTATGATACCTAAATGTGCAAAAGCTATGTTTGTTTGTTTGTTTTTTTTTAAACATCTCCTTTACCTCTGAGTATCTGAACTTTTGACCTATGTAGGTCGAGGATGTGTATGTGACAAGTTTCCAATGAGTACCTTGGGCATTGAACTCTAAAGCACTGCAATAGCCAGTGATGTTTCATACCTTTTCTTGCGTCAAGATGAGGCATGGCACCAGGTCTCACCAAATAGTTTGTGTGTGAATCAGTCTGTCTTTCATGAGCAACTGGGGAAGAGGGTCCAGTGTTTGTCTCCAAAACCTAGGGTATACCAGAGAGATAAAATGAGAGGTGACTGGATTCACGGACCATTAGTTGGGGTAGGCACAACTACATTTAAGGAACACTTACTTAGACTTTACTAGAGCAAGAAATAAACTTCTATTCTGATACCAATGTCATTTGGACTCTTGTCTATAACAGTATATAGTATTGCTCTAATAAGTACAGATAGAACAGTGATAGGGTGGGAGAGAGATTTGTATCTTGAAAAGATAATATTAGAAAATAAGAAAATATGAATTTAAATTATTAGGTATCAAACTTAAAATGCTCAGTAAACATCAATTTACTGATGTAAATTGTAGAGTAAACATCTGACTCTTTGCAATCCCATGGACTATACAGTCCATGGAATTCTCCAGGCTAGAATACTGGAGTGGGTAGCTGTTCCCTTCTCCAGTAGATCTTCCCAACCCAGGGATTGGACCCATTGCAGGCAGATTCTTTACCAGCTGAGCTAGCAGAGAAGTGCAAACATTAGTTAATAAAGCCAAATAAACCAGAAAGAGTTTTAAAGAGCATAAAGTGGGAGCAGAAATTAAGTAATAAAAAGGAAACACTATAGAAAGAAATATGAAAATTCAAACTATTCATTAAAAGTTGAAAAAATTCAAGATTGAGAAAAAGAAAATAACAGAGTAGGAAACATATTTTAAAATAAAAAGGAGTTAAATGCATATTCAGGAATAATTTTAAAGATATTAAGATAATTTGAAAAAATCTTAAAATTTCAAAACTTCTTTAAAAAGATAAATATCTAGAAAAGCGTAGCTTTATTAAAACTACCTCAAGAATTTAAAAACTGAATATTTCTATATCATTAAACAATTTAGTCAAGAATTAAGTCTTACTCTTTTCCAACATCCCCTCCCCCCACTATAGGCACAGATAATTTTGAGGATGACTTCTACCAGGTTTCCTAAGAACAGGTGTCCCCAATCTAATATAAAGTATTCCAGAAAATAAAAAAATATGGTGAAGTCCCTAATTTTTATTTGCATTCTAGAATAACCTTGACACCACAATTAGAAAAGGCAATTTGTGAAATTAAAATAGTAAGCAAATTTCATTCATGAACATAGATATAGAAAACAATCAAAATAGTAGTAAATCAATTCCATCATCTTTCATAAAAGATAGTGTATACAATTTGCTTCTCTTTTAGAAAGTTTATTAACATTAAGAAACTGTCAGTGAGCAGACTAGAGGAGGAGAACTCACATGGTTGACCCTGCTGATGATATCTAGCAGGATCCTCTTTACTGGTGAAAATGAAAAAGCAAAAGTGAAGTCGCTCAGTCGTGTCTGACTCTTTGCAAACCCATGGACTGTAGCCAGCCAGGCTCCTCCGTCCATGTGATTTTCCAGGCAAGAATACTGGTGAGCACACCTATTAAAAGCGGCTCTGAGTGTCTTGTATGCATAAGTCTCCCTGAGTTGACAAGAACAGCCTGTCTGGGAGATTCCTGAAAATGTTTCACAAATACCAGAGCCCAAAAGCCAGGAACACTGGCTTCAAATATGGCATCATTTATGGTCCAGAAACATCCCCCACATCAGGATTGAGGATAGTAATTTTGGCCAATGATAAAATATATGCTTTCAGAAACATATATTAGTAAGAGAAAATCAAAGAAGAAATTATCCTTCAATTTGAATGCTTCAAAAATACATATTGCTGAAGTTATAATGATATATAATGCTCAGACTGTCTGACTCTTTGTGGCCCTGTGGCATGGATTGTAGCCCATCATGCTCCTCTGTCCATGGAATTTTCCAAGCAAGAATATTGGAGTGGGTTGTCACTTCCTACTCAAGGGGATCTTCTCAACCCAGGGACAGAAACTGCATCCCTTGAGCCTCCTTCATTGGCAGGAGGATTTTTTACCATTAGTGCCAGCATTATAAGAGAAAAAAATCAGGATAGTGGCTACCTCTTGGAGGGCAGAAGATAATGTAATTGAGCATATCCTCCTGGGAAACTTTAAAAAGACTATATTATTTATTTTTCTTTATTCATACATATATAAATGATTATTTATAAAATTGATGTATATTTCATGAATAAATGTAAGTCATGAACTATTAAATCTGACTCTCCTCAATGACAACGTACTATTTCCCCCTTGTAGACAGTCTCTTTCTTGTTCTGTAACGATTGCATCAACTCAACATTCAGTAGCATTCATGCTCTAGGGTTCTTGACTCTTTTGTAAAGCGAAAATACAAATATACGCATCTGGTAACTTCAGGGAGCCCCACTCAAATCTGGGAGCTCAGGGGAACTATAGGGGCTCTATCAATATCACAACACTCTGTTAATGCACAATGATTATTAAACCCCCAGCTAGAAGAAACAGGGGCTTCCCTGGTGACTCAGATGGTAAAGAATCCACCTGTAATGCAGGAGACCTGGATTTGATCCCTCGGCTGAGAAGATTCCTTGAAGGAGGGCATGGCAACCCACTCCAGTTTTCTTGCCTGGAGAATCCGAACGGACAGAGGAGCATGGCAGGCTACAGTAAATGGAGTCACAAAAAGTCAGGTCCATCTAGTCAAAGCTATGGTTTTTCCAGTAGTCATGTATGGATGTGAGAGTTAGACAGTAAAAAAAGCTGAGCACCAAAGAATTGATGCTTTTGAGCTGTGGTGTTGGAGAAGACTCCTGAGAGTCCATTGGACTGCAAGGAGATCTAACCAGTCAATCCTAAAGGAAATCAGTCCTGAATATTCATTGGGAGGACTGATGCTGAAGCTGAAACTCCAATCCATTTGCCATTTGAAGCAAAGAACTGACTCCTTAGAAAAGACCCTGATGCTGGGCAAGATTGAAGGCAGGAGGAGAAGGGGATGACAGAGGATGAGATGATTGGATGGCATCACCGACTCAAAACATGAGTTTGAATAAACTCCGGGAGTTGGTGATGGACAGAGAAGCTTGGCATGCTGCAGTCCATGGGGTTGCAGAGTCAGACTCGACAGAGTGAATGAACTGAACTGGCCAGGAGCATTTTATAAAACAATCTTTGTTTACTGTCCTTTCCCGACAGTTAGGCTCTGTTCTGTTTTAAGTAATATTATCAAAATGTTTATTTTGGAGATTAAAAAAATTCATTTCCCCTCTAATTTTTTCTTCTTCAAGATACTGAGTGCAACCTGGCTAGGTTGTTGGTTGGTCCTCTTAAGAAAGACAAACAAACACACACTGGTAAAGAAGTGATTAAATGTGCCAGGGAGTAACACTCTTGGATCTGTATAATTTCACCAACACTGAACAAAATTTGGGGTGCATTGTTTTTGTTTATTTTTTGGAACTTCTTCAATGGTCTTTTTGTGCAAAGGCTGAAAGGAAATTTGAGAGGACAATTCTTTAAGTAACTGACAGAATAATAAGTAGCTATGGATGTAGACTTCAGGGGAATCTACAGAGTCCTAGATGTTAAATCTGTTTGCTGAAACAAAACAATATTTGGGAGAGAAAATGGGAATGTTGTGAATTCTATTACTGGCTCACTTGGGGATTTCTACCCTGTCAGTGAACAAGAAGAATACACTGACATTTAACAGAGGGGCTGGTATGTGATTAGGATATTGAGAAGAGCAGAAATTTTCTCAAAATGTATTATTGTTTCCAATAAGTCCTTTTTTAATACTATTAAATTATTGTGTACTAATAAAGTTTACTGATGGAAACTTCCTCAAAAGAAAGCTATGTTTTATTGAAACAAGTGTATCTTTTCCTATATGTGAAATATGATTTTTTATTGTCTAGCAGGTGAAGGATGAGCTCTAAAGATATCATTTTTATTTTGTTTAATACTTCCTAAAACTGTAGCATTTTCTTTGGTTGAAATTGGAGAATAGATTCCATTATCTATTGGAGATATGATTCTATCACAATTGATAACTTTTCAATTAAAATTAACACCCTGGTATTTTGGGGTTGTGGATAAATTGGAAGATAAAGAGTTTGGAGGAAATGCCAAGTTTTTTTTTTTTTTCCTAGATCCTGCATCCTACCTATTCTATTTAAGAATTTCCAAGCACTAGATGACATTTGAGTGTTTATTATATTTGGGTGTTTATTAATTATTAAATATGACTTCCCTGGTGGCTCAGATGGTAAAGCATCTGCCTACAATGTGGGAGACCTGGGTTCTATCCCTGGGTCGGAAAGATCTCCTGGAGATGGAAATGGCAACCTACTTCAGTACTCTTGCCTGAAAAATCCTATGGACAGAGGAGCCTGGTACACTACAGTTCACAGGGTCATAAAGAGTCAGACACGACTGAAAATGATTTCACTTCACTTTTCAATTATTATATAATAATGCCATGCTATTATCCATGATAGGGTCCCTGTAATTTTTAAATGAAAAGTGCCCCCAGATATCATAGAAGTGTTTTCTTAGTCATGAAAAATGTGCTTCATGGCTATGCTGATGAGTTTTGTTTCTCTTGAATTTTTGGAGTTTTTATGAACCTCCAAATATCCTTGCTGTAAATATTTCAATTATATCTCTTCCCCCAAATCATAAAAATTATTTTTATTATTTTTGAAATAATTATATCAACAAGAGAAACTGATTTTTATTTTAAAATATTCTGAAACACAGAAGTAAAGAGTAACTATAATTTATAACACAATTCTAACTTATTCAGTTCAGTTCAGTTCAGTTGCTCAGTTATGTCCGACTCTTTGCGACAGGCTTTCCTGTCCATCACCAACTCCCGGAGCTTTCACAAACTCATGTCCATCAAGTTGATGATGCCATCCAGTCATCTCATCCTCTGTTGTCCCCTTCTCCTCCTGCCTTCAATCTTTCCCAGCATCAGGGTCTTTTCTAATGAGCCAGTTCTTTGCATCAGGTGGTCAACTAAATTATTAATCTTATATTTAGAGTTTTATGTACTAAAGTTATTAAAGGAACTCTAAGACACACAGTGATACAGAGATTGCAATTTTCTTTGTCCTCTGCATGGTGAAAAGAAGGCTTCAATGTACTATAGTAGAATGGTCCTTTTCTTTGCCTGCTTGGATGGGGAATATATCATCATGCTTAGTATGTATGGAAACTTTGTGCCTGTGATATATAGCCTATGTCACAATTTTCTGAGGCCAGAAGTTGAGTTGAGGGAACAAAATGAAACCATAATAAAATTACTCAATTTGTCAAGAACTTTACTCATTTCTGTGTTTCAAACACTAGATTGCATCTGATATTCATGGCAATTCTGTGAGGTAAATATAAAGATATTATTTCTAATTTAAATCAAAGAAGAATTGAAACCATGTTTAAATTGACATTTAAATTTACAAAATTAGAGTTACAGATTCCTGACATATTTTTAATCCTAGATTTCAAACCCTAATTTTTTCCCATGTTTATTCTAGGTATACGTATTTTCTGTTAAAATTTTCCAGTTTCATGTTTTAATACAAACTATTGATTAAGAGTCAGGAAAGCTGAGTTGTGAACCTTTTTTTCAAGTTATTTACCCAATCAGGTCTTTCATTTCCCTGGTTTGCTCATTCTCTCATACTAAATCTGAGACAGCTGAGGAAAGGCAGGACAGTGAATTTAAGTCTGGGAGTGAAGTGATAGGGCTTCCCTGGTGGTTCAGTGGTAAAGAATCTGCCTGCCAACACAGGAGACCTAGGTTCGATCCCTGGGTCAGGAAGATCTGCTGCAGTATTCTTGCCTGGGAAATCCCATGACAGAGGAGCCTGGTGGGCTACAGTCCATGGGTTGCAAAGAGTTGGACATGACTTAGGTGCTAAACAACAACAGCAAAAACAAACAAAAGAAAAAGATCAATATTGATAAGAGGCAGGCAAAGAATGCTAATCTTTCCATACTTTGGAAATCATATTCTGAGGGGAATTTATTGAAACACAAATTGAAAGAAGCTTAACCTAAACTAGAAAATATTACTAAAAGTAAATTTCAATTAAGTATTTTATTGATATGCTAACTTCCATGTATTGTTATTATAGAATCAATGCAAAATTATGTGCAACTGAAGAGAAAAACTACACTTAGGTGATGAAATTTGGGAGCCTTATTTATAGTGTTAGTTTTTCTGAAAAAAACAATTTTCTAAAATTTCTTCAAAGTGATGGAAAAGGTATCCATAAAATTACACTGAATTTAAAAAAAAAATTATACTTTAAACTTCTAAAATATGACATTAAAAATGTTTTTAAAGCAGAAAGCACTATTTCAATTTCATTTTTAATTTCAGTGGTTTATGAAATGGATCATCCAAGCCATTTGAAGTATTTGAGACACATTCATATGAACAAAAATTGACTTTCTCTCCAGCTATCTTTGAAAGAATGAAGACAGGATGACGTCCAGGAGATTGGAAATACACAGTACTGGCTATAAGAACTAAAAATCCAAACCACATCATGGAAGGGAACCTCAGGCTCACAGGAAAGTGACTGTCACAGACTATTTTTCTGAATGCAATTTTCTTTTATTACTTTTTGGTGAGGAAGAGCATGATTAGTGACAGAGGGAAAGAAAATGTGATGAAAATCTAAACCTTGAAAACAGCATGATAACTGCCTTCTATTTCTGAAAAATATTTTCTTGAATTCATTCTGAAAAATACATGAGATATAGAAATTGCTCAAATATAGCTTTTCAAGGGTTGTTTTCAAAAAGCAAGTAAATGTGAAAGACAAAAAAAGTGAGAAACAAGATTTAAAAGTGGGAATTTCTAAGAAATCTACCTTTATCATTGCATCTTCATGCTTATTATCATGATCACTTTTTGGAAACAAATCCAAATGCAAATCTTTAATATAAAGAAACACTAAATTACGTGACGTCTTTTGTGCTAAGTATTAAAAGTAACTCATGTGATTTTAATAAGGCATCAATTTGGTCTTTGGTTTTCAGATATTATTTCTTTTCAGTCCAGAAATATTTTTGCACCTAAAAAAATGACTATAGAGTTTGGACACATTTATCCAGTTAAGAAAAAAATGTTGTTCTTAAAAGTATCTCCTTTGCCCTCTTTCAAACTTATCTTTATTACAATGAATAAGTTTATAAAATTAAATGACTTCAACAATTAAACCCTGAAATGTATATCATCTATGACTTTTTTTAACCTTCTTAAGATATATTTTTAAAATCTTTTGGAACCAATTACAATAGTCTAATGGTCATCCCTGGTGGCTCAGAAAAATAGTCTAATATTCTTTCTGTATGTACATGACTCAATGGTCTTTCTTTAAGATGTCTTTACAAGAATAAACCTGCAATCCAGGAGACTGCCTGCAACCAGGAGACATGGGTTCAGTCCCTGAGATGGGAAGAACCCCTGGAGAAGGAAGTGACGACCCATTCCAGTATTCTTGCCTGGAAAATTCCATGGACAGAGGAACCTCGAGGGCTACAATCCATAGGGTCACAAGAGTCAGACACAACTTAGTGACAAAACCACCAACAACTAAACCACCACTGAATGGTAGACATTAATGAAGGATTGAGTTTTTTTAAAGGGATGTTTGGCCACAGTCGTTTTTCTCTTTAGGAAAACAAAACAAAACTCACTGACATTGATTAAAGCATAAGTGACATTGGGTTATCTTAAACCTAAATCTAACTTCTAATATCTTATCTCTAATGTGCCGCATGAGTCCTCTATTCCACACGAAATGATATAGCTTTGGACGATCATCTAAGTGGCTCACTCTGCCCTTGTATCATTCTCCATGTCCTGTAGAAAACCTCAAGATTGTACTCCACTGACACAGTTTTCATGTGACCCTTCAACCTTTCCTGGCATATATATGAGTCTATCTAAGAACTTTTGCCACTTTTTGCTTTATATTTATTTATAGCTTTCTATGTGTAACTCTTAACTCTCAAGCAAGACTCTTATTTCATTGGTAACACCTATCACCAAAACACTTTTCTTTATATCTTTCACAGTGCCTGAAATAGTATCTTAGGTATAATGCATGTTTAGAAGAACTTACTCAATAAATCACAATGTTAGATTATATGAATTCCTGCTTGAAACTAAGGCACTTGAAGTGGCACTGGAAAATGGCAATAAATGCTTTAGAATAAGAATTTGATGCATTTTGACACAAGAAAAATTGCCTTGATAAGATCATTAGGGTGACAGTAACTATCATAGCCATTTATTTATTTCCTAAGGTAATATTGTTGGGTAATAAGACAAAGCCACATGAAGAAGCCACTTTTACCTCTAAACGGCACATGCCTTTCTCACAGCATATCATTTCAAGAGTCTGAATTCCTATCCCATTCATTTTCACTTTGTTTTAAAAACAAATTATTTTGGTTTGATGCCTCTGTAATGTTGAAGGGCAAAAATCCTTCATTTCCATAGACTCAGCAAAGTGGATAAATGTAACCATGCTTCAATATCCTAAAAGCTTCTTTTGCATCAATGCTTCAAATAAGAACATACTTTTTATTTCTTATTGTAACAAAAATAACACAAAACAAAAACAAATTCCTCACTACATCACTCATTGGTATAAGCCGAGGGCAGAATACGTCTTTAAACATGTTAAAAACTGTTGCTATTAGTGTCTTCATTTTAAAATGCTGAATTTGTAACCTGATAAAAAGAGTGGGTTCTGTGCTACTTTTGTCTTCAAATGATGGTGAACTACTTTTGACTGTTGGGTTTATAATTTCTAATCTTTTATTAAAAAAAAATTACCTTCTGCAGATGATGTAGAAAATAAAAGCTGAAGTGGTTTTGTTTTCTTCAGATAATATTTAATTTGCCTTTAATCCTAAAGGATAAAAAAGAGAGAGAATTTAAATTTGAGTCACATATCTTTCAAGAACAGTTCTGGGATTTGTTCTATTCTTGAAAGTGAAAGCCAAGTATATTAATTGAATGTTACCATACCTTGAAGCTAAGTACAATTTGAGTTTGAAAAATGGGACTCTTGCCTCTCTCCAGAATGATCAGCTTTAGAGTTCTGCTTTGTTGAATAACTAATCAAGCACTGCCCACACTAAAAAGCAGATGAAGGCTTAATCCAAAAGTATTGGGTCTCATGAATTCACCTCCTCACTGGGATGAGTTGCCTTTTTTTTTTTTTTAAATATAATGTTATTTATTTTAAATAAATAATGTTATTTTTAAAAAATAATGTTATTTCTGTATGTCTGGTGTACCTATAATCACACTC
This sequence comes from Cervus canadensis, assembly GCF_019320065.1. Lineage (NCBI taxonomy): Eukaryota > Metazoa > Chordata > Mammalia > Artiodactyla > Cervidae > Cervus > Cervus canadensis. The sequence continues at coordinate 50,825,500 of NC_057401.1, read as the reverse complement.
TTTTAATCAGGATACTTTTTGATGGTTGCTGACATGAACAAGTCTACCTGAATTTCTGGGTGTATTACCTGTATATTCAGCTAAACCAAAAGGGAAATGGACCTAACTATGGATCTAGGTCCACAGGAACAAATAAAATAATGACTAATCATTTATGTAACTTTCAGCATTGCTGAAAATGATTTAGTACATTGCCCTTCTTTGATCCAGACTTCTACACTGTAGTACACTAAGAATCTAAGCCAAACCACTTATTTGTATTTAATTGCCACAGTGTGTGCATTAAATCATCATTTCTAAAATTTTGATTTATCATTATTTGATAATTTTTTCTGCTCTGTGAAATCACTTCTGTGAATCAGCTTCAATCATGGCCAGTACTGAAGCTTAGGCTGAGGCTACATACAAAATAAAAGCCCCCCCAAAAATGTTCCTTAATTTCTTACTGAATTTTCCATATGCTGGGTACTTAAATTTTGTATGCATATCATATTTAAATCATATCAATAGCTAAGTCACTATTTTGAGTAGTCTTTTATCTTAAGTATTCTTCATGAAGACATATATGGATGCCCATGTGCATGTGATTGTGTGGTTACATGAAGGCCATTTCCCAGCATATTTTCCTTCTTATACTTAATAATGGAAAAGGCATAACTTTATATAGAGCTTCATCTTAGGACAGTTTCCTCTTCAGTTTCCACTTTGAATCTATATATGTTCATATTTATCATAGAAATAATTTAAAGTGATCAGTCTTTGGTAAAGCCTGCAAGACCTACATTTGCACAAAGGTAATTTGGAATTTATAGATTTTAATAAGAAAGACATTAAATAAAAAATAACTTTGTATTTCCTCTAACTTAGCAGCCACCACATTGTATAAGATCTGTCTGTGGAAAATTCTTTTATTGGAAATAAGTAAATTGATTTCAAAGTTATATTTTAACTAGATATATAAATATCAATCAAGGTTTACTGATTATATGCTGAGACACATTAGTGATTCCATGGTGGAATCCATAAGGAATCATATAGTCTATAGCTGATTATCTGAGCCTAGAGAGGGCTCAAAGTATGTTCAAACTCTTTGCTCACTAAACTACCTGAGAATTATCTTCAAACACTGATAAGTTGAAATTTTTAGAATAAAGTATTGAGTGTGGTGGCTCAGGTGGTAAAGAATTTACCTACAATGCAGGAGACCTTGGTTCAATTCCTTGGTTGGGAAGATCCCCTGGAAAAGGGAATGGCTACCCACTCCAATATCTTTGCTTGGAGAATTCCATGGACAGAGGAGCCTGGAGGACTGCAGTCCATGGGGTCACAAGGAGTCAGACCCAACTGAGTCCTAAATGACTCAGTTCATTGGCAGAACATTTTTAAATAATTTGGCCACGTCATTCAAAGAACCACCTCATTGAAGAAGACTCTGAGGCTAGAAAAGATTGAAGGCAAAAGGAGCAAAGGGCAGTAGAGGATAAGATGATTAGCATCACCAACTCAATGGACATGAGTAAACTCCAGGAGATGGTGAAGGACAGGGAAGCCTGGTGTGCTGCAGTCAATAGGGTGGCAAAGAGTTGAACATGGCTTAGCAACTGAACAACACCACTTGTTTTTCAGACTCAAATTAGCACAGTAAAAAATATGAGACCCAATCCATACTTATAATAGTTATATAATTGCCTCATTTTAGAATTTATATAAAAATAATATTTTGAATGCTTTCCTTAACAAAATTCTGAAATAAATCAACATCAGAACATATAAATCAATACTACAGAAGCTCCATTTTGCCTCTCTATGAGATTTAATATCAGGGGCTGAGAAACAATCCATTATCATTATAATGTGTGATTGAAAATGGATGAACCTGGGTATTTTCCCACAAAATCAGAGGAATACTTCCAGTACTCACAACCATGTAGAGGACCTTGGCTTTTAAGTTTGAATAGTTTGCCTTATACACACATTCTCATCTTTCAAGCCTTTATCTGTAAAGTCACCAAATGAATATTTAAAAAAAAAGAAAAAAACTGTGAATAGTTTATCAAACTTATAAATCCAAAAGCCTGTTCGACTTCCAAAACCTGGTTTCCCTGGTCCTCTTTGCATAGGAAAGTCCAAACACCAGTATCCACAGTTGTTCTTCAAAGGTGTACCCTTCTGTCAGGGTGAGTATAGTCCAGCATTCACATAACCAGTATGGATCTCCAGAGGTTGTTCCCCAAAGCCCCTGAGTGTCTCTTTTGATTTAACTTTATACTGGAATGTATACCACTATGAGATTAAAAAATGATCAAGCAGCATCTGGAAAGCTAAAATGTTGTAAAACACTTAAATTACATTTTATTCCTCAGGTTTCAAACACAAATTGAGATATATTCAAATTAAATTTACTTACTTCCCATACCTAAAAACTGAAAAATAATAATAGCACAGGGCAGTTGTGAACAGAGGCAAAATTCAAAATTTTGCAAATGAGTAGAATCAGACAGAAAATGTCCTATAACTTTTGAGGATTCTCGATTATAATGACCTAAAGAGCAAAGGAAAACTTGCCCTTGAAATAAATTTTAACTTGAGGACTTCAAAATTCCAATTAATCTGAAATACAGATATATTCAATTTTTAGAATAGGCTCACTATGTTATAAATTTTTATTTCACAACCAATATCAACAACAGCAAATTGTTATCTAAGCAATTTAGGGGGAAAAGTCCAATAAATTCTAAAAAAAAAAGATTAGATCAGAAAAATAAAAGATCAGATTATTTGGGGAAAATATCAAAAGAATTAAACTTTTATATATTAAGTTAGCAAGTGCTTTACTGTTGACAGTTTCATTAAATTCTCCTAAGATAATGTATTATTTCATTTACAAAGTATGTAACTATGTAATTATGAACCAATAGAATTAGAAAATTAGTGTCTGCGAGCCTTTACATAACAAACTACTTTGCAATTGGGAAAACACTTTTATAGATGCTTATTGATCTTCATATAAACTGTAAGATAGGCAGGAAAGTCTTTGCCATCCCTATTTTCTAGTTTGGGACCCTAAAATTCAGTGACATTGAGAGACATGTCTGAGAATAATAAGTGTGAACCTCCAATTTTTTGCTACTAGACCTACATATTTTTTGTAAGTCCCAAACATAAAAGTCTAATCAGATAGTGAGATGGGGGGAAGTCTGAGCCTCTGTGAGGAATAAAGGCAAGTCAATCAAAAGTCTATGAAGTTTATGTAAATTAGAGGATAATCTTTTCAGACTACATAGTTATCATGTAAGGTACACTTTTTTTTAATGACTGCCATGTTAAAAATAAGCAAATTACACAAGTATAAACCAATTATCAAATTTTTGACAACCAATTTGAGGTACAAGAATGATCAGAATTGTTGATGTAAATGTCCTAAAAACAAATGGAAAAGAAAAAGAATAGAGTTCCTCAATGTTTTGTACAGGATAAGTTTTGTAGTTTGCTTTTTTTTTTTTTTAATAAAATCTTTCCCTGACATATCAGATGGTCTGAGTATATCTTAAAACATTCATTCGATCCGCTTAAAAAAGGGGGTTCTCCTGTTAAAGGGGCACAGGCAGGACAGAGACTATTGTCTCCATGATTCAGAGCAGTGCACAACCGGTGCACAGAAGTTGCATACATCATAGTGCAAGCAGCAAATCCCCATGCTCCATCAATTCCATATGGAGAAAAGAAGTGGGGAGGGCAAAGAAAAATGGTACATACAAGTCCATGATGGGGCGGCCTGGTAGGTTGGAAATGCTTCCTGTCATTTCAAGAAGACAAAGCTAATGAGCTGTGTCACAATAATAGGGTGTGGATCTCAAGTCCACCCAAAAAGGTGGAAAAAGGTCATGACTACCTTCACCACCACATGATTATCAGTGTACCACCCCTAGAAATCAGAGTCATAAGTGATTTGGAAACTTTCTGTTTAGTTTTGATTTTGAAAAGAAATCACAAAATAGTGAAACAAATATCATTGTTTGGCTTAATTCAGGTATTCTTCATTAAACAGTACACAGACTTTATTGAGCGATTGAAAATATACACAAGGAACAATAGCTTTTTCTCTGATTTTTTCTTTTTTTTTTTTAATTTGACTTTCTTCCCTTTAAATAACCCAGTTTCAATCATGAAAAGGGCACTTGTTTCTACAGTAGCTGTGCTCTGCTTGTTCAGTTCCAAGTACTGTTTCCAAGCTTCTTCCTTGCCATTGCTGAGGTTACATCTCCATTTGCTCAGGAAGCAAATTCTAGAAGGTTGCAAGGATTGACCCCCTAAGTTGTTCTTTCAGATTCTATTTCTCCATAGAGTTCAGCTAATTTTTTAAACTCGGGCCCCCAGTCTCCAAGGTACTGATAATCCTGGTCTGATTGAGTAGTTGCTGAATCCAGGGAGCTGATGGATCCAGCTTCTGATCTCTGACCCTCGTAGGCGTAAGTCTGCAGAGAGTCATAAGGAGGGACGCTGGGGTCTAGGTCGGCTTCCGCTAGTCTTTGCTTAATAAATTCCTGAACATCTATACTTTCCAGGGTGGACAATGTCTGGTGCCTGGGGGTAAGTTTCACTTCCGGTCTGATATCTCTGCGGTACTTGAGCTCCTCGGCAGCAGATGGATTCCTCAAGGCGGTGATGTCAAAGGCCTCCGTGTCTTCCTCACCGCCCCCCTCATCATCGTAGGTGACCACATTCTCCCGCACATCCTCCTCTGAAATGATCAGGGGCTCTTTTTTGCTACGTCTCAGGGTGATGAAAAGTACAACAATCGCTAAGCAAAAACAGAAAGAGGATAAAGAGTTAGAAAAAAGAACATTCTTGGAGACTGGACATCAGCAATTTCCAACCATTCTCATCAGCTATGTTTCATTAGGGCTTACATGGTGATCTCTGCACTCTCTGAATACCACCACAAGAATTTTTAATATCCCGAAGGATGTAGAAAATGATTATCCGTACAGAACAATGGGAATCGTTGATCTTCTGGTGAACGCCATGATATTCTCATTTGCCAGGCTATGCTTTCAGGATTCCTGACTTGTGATTAAGTCTAACCACTCATTGTTTACACTGAGGGGAATAGGTGATGGAAAAGCAGTATGAAATTCTGACTGGAAAAATAATTGTGTGTGTGGGGGGTCAATCTGTAGATGTTAATTCATCTAAAGATGCATGCACTAAAAGCAGGGTATTTTAAGTTTTTGTAAAACAGGAAAAAGGAGCCCCTATCTTTAACCCTTTCTTTTTGATTCTGTGTAGAAATAAAAGCAGGAATATTTTACATGGTTCATCTCTTTTGTCCATTATCCTTTAGAATGATATTATCAGGCATTAATTATTGCATTTAAATATTAGATTGCAAAATGTTATTTATATGTTCATATAGAAATATTTTCATTTACACGATGCTCTTTACATAATATTTTTATTTAATGCTCAAAATAGAGCTGGGATTTCCTCATTTTTAAAATGAAGAAAATGAGACTCAGGAAAAAATTACCTTAGTAAATACTGTGTAACTTTAGGCCATACAAATGGTGGGTGGAAAATCTTGGGCTCTAGTTTATGACTTTTCACACTAAAGGTGATGATGTTTCCATTGCCATATTCAACTTTAGTATTTTAAAAATATAGAACATGAAAAAATACTTCAGTATTTTAAAAATATAGAACTGAGTGACCTGTTGGATGTGTGTCTTAGGGAAATTTTTCCACATACAGTGAATATTTTCTTATTACCAGTAATGTTGTAGCTACTGGGTAAATTGATAGAAATTCATCTTGGGTATTTTACTTTGGTTGTTCTTTCATTACTTTCAAATTATTCAATTGGATGGTATTAAACCATTACTAAACAGAATTATCTCATTTCTACTTTTTTTCGTTAGGTCCAGTGTCTTTTACTTCATCTCTACAGACTGTTTTCTTCTTGGTTAGCTGATATTCTACATTTTATTATAACAATTATTAGGTTCACTATTATTTTAAATATCACAATATGGTAATCAGAGAAGTATACTCAAATGGAATGCAGGGTTACTAGATTTAACAAATAATTCAGGACACCCAACTAAATGTGAATTTGAGATGGGTAACAACAACAAAAATATACTATATGTATAACGTGAGATGAAACAACAAAAATACATGTATAATGTATGTATATGTGTATACATAAATGACATATATTGTATAGTGTGTGTATATATACACATACATATATATGTATATATAATCAATTATGTCCAAAGCTATATGGATATATTTTTTGGAAACATTAAAATATATATATATATATAATATGGATTTATCTCACTATTATGCATGGGGCATATTTTTGCTTAAAATTTAAGTATGAGAGTGAAAGTGTTAGGCACTCAGTTGTTTCTGACTGTTTGTGACCCCCATGGACTGTAGCTTGCCAGGCTCCTCTGTCCATGGGATTCTACAGGCAAGAATATTGGAGTGGGTTGCCATTCCCTTCTCCAGGGAATCTGCCTGCAATGCAGGAGACCCAGATTTGATCCCTGGGTCAGAAAGATTCTTCTATTATTCATTTTGTTATTATTTCCTTGCTTGTCTTCATATAGTTTAACTCCTTTTTATTATAGCCCTAAATTTGATAAGTGTTGCTGCATTTTAACTATATATCATAGTGTGTACATACTTTGAAGTCTTGAAAATATGGACAGGAAAAGGAATAGGTATTCAAGCCAGAAGTGGATAGAATAATTATGAGAGGGAGGTCTACCATATGTGGAAAGAGAGGGTCACAATACTGGGAGGAATCTAATTTTGCAAAGAGGCAGGTGGAAGGCTGTGGGAATAAAGAAAAAACGAAAAGACAAAACATCTTTACGGAGTGTCAAGGAATCATCTGGAAATGTAAGGAGTAAAAGGATACTGACTGGGTAATGTGAAAATGCAATGTGGAAATTAGAATTGACATGGTAAAGCTTTGATCACTGTGTTTGGAAGGGAGTGATCACAGAAAAGGATGGAAATGAAATGCTGATTCTACATATGACCCGGCTTCATAAATGCTTTGTTACAGAATACAATACGTTTCTATTCACATGACTTATTCTTTTTGATGAATGCCATCAGTAAGTATTTGATATCTCACTATTTATTTTAGTGTAAATTCAGCCTATAGCTTTTAAACTCAGTAGCCCAAGCAGAATCCTCAAGTAACATACTTCATTCTATCCAGAGGTTTATATTTATCATCCACCATATATTTCTGTTCATCATTATAGTTAAGTGAGGAGGCTGTTCTAGATTAAAATATCTATTGATAGTTCTACACACTGCCTAATTTATTATAATAAAACTTCTTAGTATTTTCAAAAAATCAAGCTATTTTTCTTTATGTTGAAATGGTTGATGATGGATGCCAAGAGACTTAATGTGATGTATAACAGGGAGAATGTGATCAATACTATTACCAAAGTATGGAGGTAATATACATCCCTTACTAATACTAGTATTCTATTTGCCTAATGAAACATATTTGATAATGCTGGATTTATTGTCATGATAGCTTCTAGTTGCTTAAAAAGCTATCCTTGACTTACATGGGTTGATTCAAAATATAGATGCTAGTTAAATTTGAATGTACAGTTTTACATCTATTTCTTTCTAGGCAAAGAGAGTTACTTGCCAGTGACAAATGATTCCTAGATTTGTTGCAAACCTATTTATTATAAAGATCAATATATAATTAGCCATACAATCTGGAACACTTTTTAAGGGTGGAAAGGGACTTCACTTATAATTACACCAGAATATCAGGACAAATAGGGACATACAGTCCCTTTGAAAGTGAGAGTGTGAGTCTCAGTCTTGTCTGACTCTCTGTTGACCCCATGAACTGTAGCTTGCCAGGCTCCTCTGTCCATGGAATTCTCCATGCAAGAATACTGCTGTAGGTAGCCACTCCCTTCTCCAGGAGATCTTACCCACCCAGGGATCGAACCGAGGTCTCCTGAATTACAGGAAGATTCTTTACCGTCTGAGCCACACCGTTCTAATTAGCGTGAAACTTCATTAGTGTGAGACACTATGAACTATAGCCCACCAGACTCCTCTGTCCATGGGGTTCTCCAGGCAAAAATACTGGAGTGGGCTGCCAAGCCCTCCTCCAGGGGATCTTCCCCACCCAGGGATCTTCCCCACATCTCTTTATGTCTCCTGCATTGGCAGGCGGGTTCTTTAGCACTAGCGCCACTTGGGATAGTCAATGACAAATTTAAATCAACTCAAAGAAGAATGTGGATACAGAGAAGAATGTGGAAGGTACATTCCTAATGACTTTCTTTACACTCATGTTTGTTTAGCAGATGTTTCTGGAGCAGATGGCACACAGCAGATACTCCATAAACAATTCTTATGTGGATGAACAAAAGAATGATTTTTCTGAGAGTGACAGTGTGACACTGGGTTAATTGAGTCTTCATGAATAGTAATTGTCTCACTAGGAAAATAATTTTTAAATACTTTAAAAAATCAGCTTACTGTTTCTATAAATTCCAAACACCTAATTTTGCTTGAAAGTATTTCTTAAAGTTTGAAAAGCAAAGTGCTTCCCCAAAATCACAAGGCCAAATTTATTTAAAGAGAATGAAGATAATAATCATACATCTATACTTGAAAGTTAAACCCAATTTTAAAACTGGCAGGCAAGTAATATATTTGAATTAGTCCCTCACAGTATATCAAACTATTGATGTATAACAGGGAGGACTTCTTTCAGTGGTTCATCTGAGAAAATATACTATGATAGAGCCATGGAGTTGTTAAAAAAGAGAAAGAGAGATACAGAGCTTGTCCTCTGTTCAAAATTATATTATAAATGATTTCTGATATTTTGAAGTTTAGTTATACAAACTGAAATGAAATGAATAAATTGTAGTATTTTTAGATGTCTTTATTCTGATGAATATTTTATTCTTGGTTAGTGTATTTCTTTTTCTTTTCTTCTCATTAAGTGTGACCAGGATTTTAAACCTACATGATTCATTTCATTTAAGAAAATAAAAATGAATTCACTGTATCATCATTTTACTCATAAAGAGATTCAAATTTGTGGAAACAGTTTTCTCTTTGTTTTCTTCTATATTATATTTACTTACTCATATAATTTTTCCAGTACCCAGAGTACTAAGGGGTTTTGAATTTTCATAACTTAACTGACATACAACTTACATTTGAATAAATTATGTATTGACTCCTAACATACCCCCCAAATACTTTTCATAGCAGATATTTTTACCCCTATATATCACTTGATTCTTTTTTTATATCATCATATGTTTGTACTAAATTTGGTAGGATGAAGTGGCTCAAGTCAGGGAGATTATTTTTATTAGCTTCTGTAGCCATAATTGGTAATGACACTTCTCACTGCAACTTATATTTTCACACCCAGGGGAATCCATAAAGTCATTCACAATAACTCTGAGGGCAAACAGGTTTGACACTTATCTTCTCATTAATTTCACTTCCTCTCCTAGCTCCTCACTCTCCTCTCACCACATTCACCTTGATTCCCATGCAGGAGGAAATTTACATCCCCAAATAGGAGCAAACTACTTGGTGAATTCATCTAAGTCAGCTGATTATATGCAATGTGTGGACTATGAAGGTAGCTGGAAGAAGTCTGTTTTATATCCTGATTAAATGATCTCTTGCCCTGGTTTGCTCTGCCCACAGTTCTGGACCTTGACAAGTAATGGAGTGGGTTGGGAAAGAGATGTCAGATGCCCAGGAGAGGAAGGGAATTCCAAGAAACCCATCCTCTAGCACCAAACCAATTGCATCATGATGGCTAACTGTAAATTGTTGCCTATCCATTCCTTAAAAGGGATCTGAAAAGTTAATCCTGACAAAACATAACTCACAAGGTACACATTTGGCACTTAAAGTTAGACTCTTTGGTTTTCAAGTACCCTTTTCTAGTAATCAATGTATACATAGATGGAGTCTAACCAAACTGCAAAATATTGAATAATATTTAGCCTATAATAAAACATAAATAAGCAACACAAAATTTTACAGATGACTATAAGGTTATTCTAGTTGAAACTTCATTTTCATAGGTTCAGAAATAGAAGCAAAGAGACTTTGTGGGTCTTGAGATCACACAGTTAATTAGTGGCAAAACTAGGGTTGAATTTCTACAATCACAGTCATGTTCACAAAGAGCTATTAAGTGAAACATTTCAGTATCAAAATATTAGTTTCATGATTTATTTAGCTGTTGAGGTTGAATGCAAATTCAGAATTACAAGTTCTAAAATAAAGTATCGCTACCTCTGATATTGTTGATATTTTTCTTGCAGCCTATGAACTCACATATTAGTCAATGCTATTTCAAAATTACAAATGTCTACGTTTAAAGTTTGTGAGCCAGATATTTTCTGAATAACAATATATGCCCTTACATGCCATGAAAAATATAAAATACATTATAAATAATGATTGCTTAAGCCCAAGCTTAAGAAATTCTGCAACTTTTGAATTATAGTGTAAAGACATTTGATTTTCAATAAAAATTGAAGGAGCAAACATATCAAATGTAACCTTTGTTTCATTAGGCCTGATGTATAGCATAATTTTTAGAAATGTTCTTTTATTTACCTCAAAAGGGGAAAAAAATTTTCATAAAGTCAATTAAAGGAATGTATTGTTTCATGAAATAATAAAATGTTGTTTTATGTAATATAGGGGCTTCTCTGATAGCTCAGATGGTAACACGTCCTCCTGTAATGTAGGATACCCCAGTTTAAGTCCTGGGTTGGGAAGGTCCGCTGGAGAAGGGATAGGCTACCCACTCCAGTATTCTTGGGCTTCCCTTGTGGCTCAGCTGGTAAAGAATATTATATTATGTAATATACCTAAATGTACCTTACATTGATATGTGTCAGTTTTAAAGGTTTTAGTCTTGGTGTGCAAAATAATTTTCTGATGATAAATGAAAATAAAAGCCAAAGGTAACAGGCTTCCACCAACTGAAATATCTTTCAGAATAAGGACTTGGAAGAACATATATTAATGTCAGAGTGTTGTGGTTTTTTTTTTCTTTAATTGAAGCATAGTTGACTTATGAAAAGTCACTGAGTTCTATTCTTTGTAGTTTCAGTTAGGAAATCTAGAGGATTCAATGTTTGTAGCTGTTTATTCTTTGGGGGTTTTTTTTTGGTTGTTGTTTTTGAAAAATACCATATGATATCACTCATATGTGGACTATAAAATATGGCACAAATGGCCTTATCTACAAAACAGAAACAGACTCACAGACGTGGAGAATAGACTTGCGGTTACCCAGAGAGAGAGGATTGGGGGAGAGGGTGAGAGAGGAATTTGGGATTAGGAGACATAAACTATTATATATAGGATGGATAAAGCACAGAGTCCTATTGTATAGCACAGGGAATAATATCCTATGATAAATCATAATGGAAGAGAACATGAAAAAAAGAATATATGTGTATAACTGAGTCACAACATTTCATATCAACTATACTTTAAAAAATTAAATTAGAAAAAAAGAAAAAAATATGATTTTCCTGGTTGCCTTCATCACCATGCTTCTACTACAAAAGACTATACTACAGTGAAATAGCTCTTGTTATGAAGAGTCAAACCTCCATGCTCCAAATTGCCAAGTGCAATTGACACTTTTTGTTGCTCAATTTACTCAACTTTTAGGCAGTTTTTGCATGGTTGAATGCTCTGTCCTCCTTGATACACTGATTTTCTTTGATTTTAGGATCTCACCCTTACTAATTCTGTTCCTTCTGTGATTTCTGCTTTGCTCTCTCTGGTATTTCATCCTTCTTGACTTGGTGATCACACTGGAGTTTATCACAGCTCAGTCCTGGTCTATCCTTTCTCTCTTCATAGTCTCTGGATGTGGTGACATCAACAAAATGCATTTCCAGTGTCCCCCAGCTCTGGGAAAATCAGGGAAGATCTTAAAGATCCACATTTAGTAAGAGATGAAAAGTCTTTGATACTGTTCAAACTCAGCTGCATATCTAATTTATCTAAGATTGTCTGTTTGTTTGTTTTCTGTAATTTTTGGCTATTATACTCAGCCTTTGGATACTTGTTTCTAGAAAAAACACCATATCATAAACATTAAATGTTTGCTTACTGACCTGAAATAATTAACACTGCAAGGTTCAAATGGAATCTCAGGTACTTCCAATACACATTCAGTGAGGAATTTGGTAAACATTTTCATCCTGTGATTTGCATCCTGTTACCCAATATCACCTTTAATTTCCCCTAAAGCATCTTGATATTATCAAGCTTTCTTCACTTCCACTCTGAGTGACAGTGAAAGTGAAAGTCGCTCAGTCCTGTCCAACTTTTTGCGACCCTATGGACTATACGGTCCTTGGAATTCTCCAGGCCAGAATACTGAAGTGGGTAGCCTTTCCCTCCTCGAAAGGATCTTCCCAACCCAGGGATCAATCCCAGGTCTCCCACATTGCAGGCGGATTCTTTACCAGCTGAGTCATGAGGGAATGCTCTGGTCCAAATTATGTTGTGTTTGAGTGAGACAAATGCATCATATTCCTAACTGGTTTGCCTACCTGCTCTCTTGTCATCATGAGATCTGTTATCCACTTCATTCATAGCTGTCTTTCTTAAGCATACAAATTTTATGATGGGACACACTTACTTTAAACTTCTCCTTACACTCCTAAAACAAAACCCATCATTTTTTTTTTTTTTTTCATTTTACTCCATCCTTTCCCCTCAGTCTCATGTCACCTTGATCTCCACTCCTCTGTACAGGTAATTTGTCTTCTAACCCAGGAACAAAACAAGGGACATTCCTTGCATGAATATCTCTGTCTCACTAAAGTATGCATTTTGTTTGTTTTTCTTGCATATGCACATAAGAAAAGAGAACAGAGCAAAATATATAGCTGCTATGAGAAAGCTAGAGGGTGAAGATACACTGGAAACATATATATGTACCCGTTTAAACTCTAAATCAAAAGATTCTTTACATCTACCTTTCTTATAAAAAAATCTGAATTTGCTGTCTCATTTTGTATAGTAATTCTAAAGAGTTTATAATAATATTGGCTTCAAATGCAGTTGGTAAGATTTTGACTTATCAAAGATAACATAAAATTAGAGAAATTACTTTCTTTTACAATAAAATGTAGTGCAAGAAATAAACTAAAATACATTAGTTTTAATTTAATAATAATATCTGATATAGCTGAGACCAAAAATTATTTTAGACTTAGTCCTGTAAAATTCAACTGAGGCTGATGACCAACTAATATTTTAGACTGATAAAAGTTTCTACAGGAAACTTATTCTTTTTATTTAGTGGTCAGATTCATTGTAAATAATGTCCCTTATGTTCTTTGAAATAAATTGGAAAAGCCCTTTCAGTATGGGATTCAGAATACTTAATACCAATTCTTTCTAAAGTGGATCTTTTCTACAAAGATTTCGCTTATCCTATCTTTTCTTCTCACATTTCAATTCTTTCATCACATTCAAACCAAATTATTTCAAGATTAATTATGGTATCAAGAAAGTTATTTAAAAGAAAATCAGTGCAGTCAAGTTTTGGTATTACATAAACCTAGCTCTAAAGTCTTGTCAAAATGACTCTGTGTCTGTATGTTTCTGCCTCTGTTTTTGAACACACCACTATAGGGTACGCTCAGAACTGCCACCATCCCTTAGGATTTCGAGTGACTTACCTAGGAGAATGACAACACACAGAAGAATAGCGATTAAGGCTCCTGTACTCAAACCAGCCGAGGAGAGGAAGGCTTCGGCATGGCAGGTCCGCACGCGCCCATCTCTCTCGCATGCACAAACCCTGATGGTGAGGGTGCTGCTGCTGCTGAGAGAGGGGATTCCACCGTCAGAGATCATAATGGGGAGATAATACACATCCTGAATAGTTCGACTAAATCTCCTCCGCCTTGTCAGAATGCTGGCTGTGTTATCTATGACAGACATAAGCAGAACAAAATGTACTTAGTAAAACCGCCGTTAAAGAGTCACATTTCCTTTAATGGATAACATGGGTATGTGTATTTTTTTTTTTCTTTTATGAAATGGATAAAGGAACGTGAAGGGAGATTATTAACCAGTTACTAAAACTGGTTATTAAATGGAGAAAACTAAGACCTGGACTAAAGGGGAGGGGAAATAGTGGATGACAGGAGGTAGAAGCAATAAGCATTTGGGGTGTGGACATTTTAGCCAAAGGATTGAAAGGGATTCTTGGATACCAAACTGTGGGGTGAGCCAGTGTCCCTATCCCAAACCTGGTGACTCTGATAGAAACAAATATCTGTATTTTTAGCAAACTTCAAGTGAGGTTAATATACAAAAATGTTTAAGAACCATTAGTACAGGTAATATATTTAAGGAGACACCAGATAAATCGATCCATTGTTTTACACTTGTGATCTGAAGAACTTTTGCTATAGTGGGAACACCATGGGAAAGTAAATGATGAATAAAATAGTTAATTCCATTTTTATGTGCTTTTTTTAAAATGCCATATACTATGGTAAATAATTGCATGATGGCTTTTGATCAATCCATACAACTGTAAAAGGGAGAGGATGCCAAATTCCTTACATTTTAGGGAAATTCATTTTTATTAGGAATAATACTTTTGAAAGGAATAACCTGAGTCCCATGGGGTAAAATGCCCCAATTCACAGAGCCAGTAAATAATCAAGCTACACCCCAATACATTCTAGAACCTGCTCAAAACCAGGATGCCATATTGATGCTTCACCAGTTCACTTGCAGTTCATGTTGATGGCCTTGGATGCACTTAGGACATGTTTATTTTAGTATTGTTATTTCTCCTTCTGCATCTATTAGCTAAAAGATCCTTTAGGTGCACATTCACATGTGCTGTTCAGAACTCCTACATGGAGTGACTCATTACCTGAACTGTAGATTGCTACCTGGCCCAAGGTCACATCCTTCTGGAGCAGCACGTAATCAATGACTCATTAATGCAAGGTTATAAAGATCAAGTCACTTCTGCTAAATGCAGAAAACCTTGAAGGGCAAGCTTAGTTCCAGCTTTCCCGTGGGGTCAGCTATAGACATGTTTGAATTTTATGGTCACTTAATTGCTCACTCTGCCCTTTCTTCCACTCTCACTGTGATCCATAACTGCTGATCATGAAGGAACACTGTAAGAAGCATCCTGTCCTCTAAGCTCCAGTCCAGAGCCTGCTTCCCAGAGAATCCAACCTTTGGCTACAGCTGTCAATTAATTATTTTTCACTAAAAAGTTAGTAAGTTGTTAGATAATTACTTCTAGGAATTCTTTTTCTCATATCAATTTCTATTATTCAGAAAATTGGAATTCTATTACTTATGGATATGCTTATGATAATCTTGATATAACACCCTATAGATATATTTTTGATAGTATATTGCCAAACTAATCCAAGAGACAGATAATATTTCAAATATTCAATGGAATACAGATAATAAAACATATGAGTTATTTATATATGTAAAATTTATATATAGATCTATATGAGTATATACATTTATATGAGTTGTTGAAGGTATGTTATAAAATATAAATAATCTAATAAGTTACTATAAGTATTTTCTTACTTGGAAGAAGAGAAATTTAAATAAAAGCATATTGTCTACTCTGAAGCAGGTTTCAGAATGATGAAAAAAAGAGGAGAAATTGCATCATATGTGTTTTTAAGAGTAAAACCATCACAGGTACACTCTCAGAAACCCAGACCTTTGATTAAGCACACCTATCAGGTGTAGGATGTTGCATAGTGATAATATAAAATTGCCTCTATTCACAATTCCTTAGTCTAAGGAAAAGGTATGAACAGATACAGACACAAACATGTTTGAGGATCTCACAGTCAGTCCTCTGAAGAAAATATGGAAGACACTGGTCCCTGGTCCCAAGAAACCTCATAATGTGTGGAATGACATGATAACATATAAGGGTAGATGGGGACTCCCCTTGAGGACTCTAGGTTGTGTCCACTTTACATTCTGCATCTGGTAGCATGTTCTTTATCAAGATAATTATTGGAAATACAATCAGAAACATGATGAGAAACGAGAAGAAAGCCAGAATATGTTTCTAGGGCACTTTAAGTTCTCAAATGGAAAGCTGTCAGACATGGAGACATGACAATATTCTTTCATTTTCCCAGCTGAAGTTCTGACTTTTGAAAAGAAAGAGGATTCAGAAAGCGAAGCTTCCTACCTAAAAAGGCTTAGAATAGCAGAATAATGAGCTCTTGACAAGGGATATTGTGTTCCTCTCTCAACCTGTAGAAAATGTACTTGGCAGTAGGCTCACTGAACTTGACAAGCAAATTTTGAACTAAAATGAAAGAGATAAGAAGATACATCTATATCTACATACATATAAATATATATGAGAACAAACTTTATCTCACTTAAATTGCAATATTACATGATGAGCAATGCCTCTGAACTTGAAATATAATATGTAAAAATAAACCAGTCCCAAGTATTGGGACTTCCCTGGTGGTCTAGTAGATGAGACTCCTGGTGCTTCCACTATTAGAGGCACAGGTTTGATCCCTGGTTTGGGAGCTAAGATCCCACACACCTCGTGATGCAGCCATTAAAAAAAAAAAAAAGAATTATTACAGAAAGTCTTGAATAACTTTAAAGCAGACAAAAATTAATATGAATTGAATAAATGGAAACCATACCAGGATGTTAAATCTGTAAATAAGAAGTATTAATTTTCAATGCCAAATAAAGGATAATCTCTAATAATGTGTACTCAAGATTGGTTCTTAATTCTAATTCTTAGGAATTTGGATGAAGACAGAGGATAATAGAATGGTTGGAAGCCAAGCTAATATAGCTAACCCTGGATTAGGATTCAAGGAGATTTTGAACAGCTAGCTAGCACAAAGAACTCAAACTAACAAGAAGACAGAAAATAAAGATGCATATTAGATGTAAACTTTGATGGGTATCATATTGGAGAGAACTCAAGTACCATCTTTTGTCTTCAAATACATACACTATCTGAATGCACTAATGAAGCAATAGATCTGAAGCAGTCTCAGAAGCATTCAATAAAGCTGTGGAATTTCTATGCAATCCTTCATTGGGGATATTCCATTAAATACTGTCCATAAGTTTGAATCTACTATCTTAAAACTGATGTTTTAACTCAATTTTAAAGTCCTTGACTGTGATAAAAGATTTAGAAACATATGTCATATGAAGAATCTTTGAAACAAAGAGTGTCAGAATTCTACATGTCTTGTATGAGTTTAGGTGCCCAAAATGTCTTGGAAATTTTCCAGAAAATTTTGAGAAGTTCTCGGAGTAATTATTGTCTTTCTGAATGTAATCAACATATTCCTGACATTCCCAGCAACTATATTTCAATGCAATGTCGAAAAAAAATCCTAAATGTGTTTTAATATTTCAAAATAGATGACAGTACATTATTTATTTTGTCATATATTCCATTTCTTGTTCAGAAAAGGATGTGCACACATATAGGAAGAACCAGGGAGACTGCCATGCAAATATATAATAGCTGACTCAGGTAGGTATTTATAAATATCATTGTGATGACTGTGAAATAATTGAAACTTGAAGTCCTTTTTTTAAAAAAAACAATAACTTATTTTTGCAGCTATAATAAGTCTAGGGATTTTATAATTGATAATTTTGGAAGGATCTTTCACACAAGTTATTTATAGTAAAACGTAAGGTTGAATAGGAATAACTCCAACCTTTATATTTCTACAGGGACAGAAGGCTACAGAATACCATAGTATAATACAAAAAGCAAAGTGCTTCTAAAATTCAGATAAATTGTCCTGAATCAGTAGTATGTGCTCTACTATCGCTTTGGTCAACATCTTGAACGATCTTGAATGTTTCTGATCTTTGTGCTACTTTCATAAACTGTAGTACAGTTTATGTTAAAATGAGGCATGCTTTTAAAATACTCCCAAGGGCAACAAATGTCTTATATTAAAGTCCTAAATTACCCTTTACCTTGGAAAGTATTAAATCCATGCGTTCCTCAAAACTCTTGTTATTAGGTGCCCACGCACTCCCTGACATTTCAACTGATTCCTTATTTGATCATGCAGGCATAAAGATAAACTTTATCTCAAGCATAGCCAAGCAGACAATTAAAGTGATATTTCCAAATCTATTAAAATAGCAGAAAAGTTTGAGATCTTCAGATGTATCTCTTTAATTGGACTAAACTTTATTTCCTTTTTTTTTTTTAATCTGAAGAAAACACTAGGAGATAGAACCTTAATTTCCACCAGAGAGATAAATATGCATGGCTTCATTTCATTTTCATTTTTATCTGGTCTTCCAGCAGCAATAAGATCCATTCATAATTTAACTATTATCAGAGTCCATGCAGGAAACAATGCTCTTTTGCTTTCCTGCAAAATACCCCTTCACATAACAGGTACTTGGTAAATAATGATTTGAACTACACTTGGCAGGAAATTGTCTTCTGTTATAGTTTCCTTATTATGTTATGTATTAAGAAATTAAAACCAAAATGAACTAATCTATCTTGATCTCCTCATGGTCTCTGCTTAAGGTTCATTCTTATTCTTCTCCTGTTTCCTGACTTCCTATTCTTTTAATCCTAGAATTGCCCTAATCTCAGTTTTTGAGACTCTGGATTCTGCCCATTCATTTAAATTTGTAAACATCCTCCTGGCCTCACTGTGTTTCTGCCAAACCACAAAACTCTGATCCAATATGTCATTATGTTTCTATTTGCACCCTGGAATGTCACCCTTTTCACCATCTGCCACACTCCTTCTTGATAACTTTTAAATCCCCGATAAACACAACCATCCACTGTCTAAAGATTCAGCTTTCAAATTCACAAATAATGCTGTTAAATAGTTACAACCATCATAAATGACCCTAACAAGTATAGAGGGTAACACTCTGTTCTCAATGGAGATGAGTAATCAGTTTATTAAAATTCATATTTCATCAGATGCCATAGAGTAGCTATTCTAAGCTTATTTTGCCATTTTCTCTTGAGCCTCAGTCCCCCATGCACAGCGGGAAAACATCTATTTCTGAAAAGAAGCTCCTATCTATTATCAACATATTAAAACCACATTTGAAAACTGCTCAACCCTTCACTGCTACTAATAATGTCTATCTATATATACATGACTCTGTATACTATTCACTTTAAAAAGAATGTGAATACATATGAAACAAAAATATGAATCTTGTAGAATATCAGCAAATTTGCTCATGAAAAGCACATATAAATTTGCATAAGAGTGTTAACTTAGGTGAATAGGGTGGTAAAGAAGAAAAACAGGAGCTTTTTAAAATAGAAACCTGAATCTAAAATAATTCATAAGCCTTTCACAAGAATATAACCACAGAAACTGTAGAAGTACAGATAAGAGCAGCAGTTTATCCACTCCCCCCAAAAGGAATATGAATTGCAGCAGAAAACCTGTAGTCAATATTTATCACATACCTTTAAATTATAGTAGGAAATGAATGAATCAAGTATTCTACAATAAATTATGTTTGGACTCGGTATTTATAAACACTGAAGGAAACTGTTAAGATGAATTCTTAGAGTGCTTGAAAAAGTGAACACATAATCCTGTTTAAGAATTATTTAAGATTCTATGTTTCAAGTTTCCTCTGCCTTAAGGCAGAGAGTAGAGTTGATGACTCCTGCAGCATTTTTGTGATTCTGAGCAAGGAAGGAATTAAGGCAAGAGTGTAACCTACATTTTCACAACAGGAAAGCAAAGCAAAGTGGTGCAGAATAGCAAAATCAGTCATATTTTTATTGCTTAGAATATGTGTCAGCTGTTTTTTGCTTTGTTTTGTTTTCCTTTTTTTTTTGCTGATACTGTGAGTAGGTGTGTAATAAGGTGATAAGGTGTGGGCTGACAAATTCATATACATACATATATGAGTATATATATATATGTATATGAAAGTTAAAGTCAACAGAGGTTAAAATCACTAAGGAGAGAACAAAAGCATATTTTTCTATCTAGAGCAGAAGATTCATTAAATCTTCTGTAAGTTATCGTTTCCCATTTTAGAGTCATGATGGCTTACAGACTGTTTGCCTTCTCATTAGTCAAGATTTGAGTCTCCACCTTCCTATGAAGGATAGTGTGATTCTGTCAAGTATGACTGAGTTAAGACTGAGACTTGACTAGGAGGAGAAAGGAAATTCGTAGCTGAAGAAAAACAATGTGTCTTGTGTGTCAGCCTCATCACTGATGGTAGTGACTTGGGGCACAGCTGCACCCACATCCACTAGAGGATGTTTGAGGCATCATTTGCAACTATAGTCTCAGGACAGACTGTGCATGTGCTATTTTATTTAGGAATGGGAGGAAACGCTAAATGGTCTCTTGAAGCCCTGTGGATAAAAACAGAATTTTAAATGGTTATAATCTGTAGAGAAATTAAGCATATTACAACACCAGCTGTGAGTTCTCATTTGAAGGACAAAATAAATGATGGGAATATTGACTGCTTGGGATCTGACAACGCCGAAGAAGTGCAAAATAAACATAAAATCTCTTATGGTTTCCAATATGTATCAAAGTAAATAACTGCATTTCACTACCAGTGGACCGTGAAATCTGAAAGAAAATGCCCCAAAAGATATTTTCTTCCCAGCTCCTAGTCAAATTTGAAAACATCACATCTTAAAATCAATGCAATGTAAACTTAGATATTCTTTATCAAACCCAAACAGCCACAAGGAAAAACAGTGTTTTCTGAAAATAATATTAAGTATTTTGCTAAAAATGATAAAATTTATAAATAATATAACCTTTACTTTTAGAAGTAATAGTATAAAGAAACAATAAAAAGTAATAAAACCAAGGAGGGAAAGTCTTCAAGATACTGCAACAAGTTGAAAATGACAGTCTACAGAATCTTCCATTTAACATAATTTAAAGTGGTCATTTTCATTGCAGTTTATTCATTATGTTAGAAAGAATGCGCTATTTGAAGTCATTCATTTTTAAAGAATGGAAGCATCTACAGAAGTGGGAAACATATATCTAAAGGAGATAACCTAGAGAGAAATATGAGTAACAGATGTTCTTGATAGTAAATTATCAATAAAAAGTAAGATAAAAATTTCAATCTAAAAGGCACATGAAGTGTGATTTAGCAAACTGAATATAGAGATACAAATATACACATGGTTAAAATGATCTTTTCTCGACTAAAATCTGTAAGATTTACAAATGCACTTGATAATTGGAATTAAGCCTAGGAATTAGTCTGGCAAATCTCCTTGCATCAAATAAAGCCTAGTCCTCCCAGAGGCAATATAAAGATCATGAAGCAGAAAAGACTTGTAGACTAAGGATGATTTTATATTGGTGGATTAGGCTACACTTTGCTATTCCAAGATGAATGAACAGAAGCATTGTATGTTCAGACCTCTGGGGTAAGCCTAGACTCATAGATTTTAAGACATTATGGCTATGGTTCATTTGCTACAGATACTTAGTTAAGAAGCTGAAATTATACAGTGGATTATTTTTTTAAATGTCAAAAAGAAAAGTTTACCTATCACAATTTAAAGAGAAGATGGTTGTAGGAAAAACTACATTTTAATCAGAAAACATATCATGCTTTCACTGTTGTTTTAAGGTAATAAAACTTTTAAATTCTAACTTAAAAACTATCATCTGAATTCCTGTTTTTCATTTTAAATAAAATTGTGCTATTACCAGTATATTAGTTAATGATAAAAATAAGGTCATTATCAAAAAATGTATTTACATTATACTTTTTGCTGCATATGTTGTCAAAAAAAATAAAAATCCATCACTTGGGCTATTTTCCAAATCAGTTTTTTTGTTTTTCTTTTTTAATAACTAATCAGTCATAACTTTCCAGATAAATATTGAAGACTCTTGTTTAATAAAATTTTTTCTATCTATCACAATTTGGTACTAGAGCAACTAAAGAATTAATGGCAGAATATCTTGTCTATTTCGTGGGGGCACAAAATACAGCACAGAGTTTCATGCTTAGTGTTTTTAAGAGCGAATTAAAATGCACATGTGTTTGCTTTGTCTTCTCTCTGGCTAAATTCTTAAGACTAAAGTCACATTCTGTCATGTCTATGCTGTCTTCATTCCCCATATCATTGAAAAGTATTCTCTAATCCGCTCCAGCTAGGGGAACAAGACTCCATTCTATAAAGGCAAATCATGTTCCACTTCTTTTAATGATAGGACTTCCAGTCATCCCTCCAAAGAAACTCACATTTCACTGCCTTCAGCTGTGAGTTACATTTCATAACATCGTTATTTTCCTAGGTAGGTGGAGCGTCCTTTGAAAGCAGGAGCTGTGTGTTTTATTTTCTTGCATTCTGAACAGCTTATATCACTGCCTCAAACATATCACAGTGCCTTGAAGACTGAATGGCAGGAGGGAAAAAAACAACAACAACAATGCTAACTTAAGAGCTGACTATAGAATTTCTTTTAGAAGAAAACATTCTAAAATAGAGAGCAAGAATGGTGGTGATTAGTAATACAGTGTGAGGTTGGAGAAGAACATGCTGGACAGGCCAGTGTAAAGTGTCAGGGGTGGGGATAAGGCTGAGTGTGTGTGTGTGTGTGTGTGTGTGTGTGTGTGTATTTCAGGTGTTTTTCTATATTTTTAACTCTATGCAATACCTGAGCACATTCTTACTGAAAATATTCAAAGTGTGTTGAAAAACATATCTTGAAAAGTATTCTATTTTCTAGCATATTAAAGTATTACTTTTCCATGTGAATGTATGTGGCACTTAAATAATTTCTATTTGATATTTAATCATATATTGTTTGTTTTATACTGTCTTTACTTTTTCAGAAATTAATTTTTATCTTATGTTCATTTGGCTGTTGCAGTTACAAATATTTTTTCAATCGGATTTTACTATGATTGACAAATAGTTTTTATATTTTCTGAGGCATTCAGCATTTTAAAATACCCTTCCTTAACTGTCACATGAGCATTATCTTAGATTGGAAGAGATGTATTTGATTGTAGTTCTCTTTTTGAAATGTTACTAAAAGAAAGTCCCTGAACTATTAGTTTGTAATTTTGCAAATGAGTATTTCAGCATCTTTTTTAATCTGTTTACAATTTAAATCCATTGTCTGGAAATTTGTAAAATTATTTCTTATCTCTTAAGTTAGGGAATTTCTCTGGGATTATATACATAATTTTTATCTTAAACCCATATATACCTTCACGTACATTCCTTCAGATATTTCATTGTTATTTTCCATGTATTTATTTATTTAATTCTTAGTTATTTTTAATGTGCCCTTTAAAACATGCAGCATTTTGTACATGATCTCAAATTCTTTATATTTTGATCCCTCTTCATAAAAATGAAATAGGAATAACTGTCTTGATATCTCCATTTGATGAAAGAGGAAACTGAGGCACGCAGCCCAAGAACATGGCTATGTCCTCACACATAATTATTTAGCAGAAGAAGCAGTTTTCAATTTGAGGCAACCTGTTTCCTGAGTAGAGCTCTGAAACATTCTTCTATGTTGCTTCCTTCACCTTCTTTTTCTTTTTTTAATTTAACAGTTTTTAAAAAATCTAAAATATCCTCTGTGTCTGTCTCTATGGTAGCAGTTGAGTGAGTGAGTGAATGTCACTCTGCTGTGTCCAACTCTTTGTGACCCCACGGGCTGTAACCCGCTTGGCTCCTTCCTCTATCCACGGAAGGTCTCCAGGCAAGAACACTGGAGTGGGTAGCTATTCCCTTCTCAAAGGGATCTTGCTGACCCAGGGATCGAACCCGGGTCTCCTGCATTGCAGTTAGGAATATATTAACAGTAGCAAATAAGTCAGACAAAAATCCCTCCTTCA
Organism: Cervus canadensis; assembly: GCF_019320065.1. Taxonomy (NCBI): domain Eukaryota; kingdom Metazoa; phylum Chordata; class Mammalia; order Artiodactyla; family Cervidae; genus Cervus; species Cervus canadensis. The sequence goes on along the minus strand of NC_057401.1, from coordinate 50,801,518 downwards.
CAGAACTTATCATCTAAATGGAGAGAGCTCACATGTTGGAAGTACTATAATGAAGGAGGTGCAGGGTATCAAACAACCACAGGTGTCATTTAAAGACATGAACCTGCTTTGGCATCATTGCTGGGTGTTGATTGTTGGGTGACAAAAGTGCTGGCCAACTTGTTCTTTGGGGCACTGAATTTTTCCAGAGTTATGATTCTGAGCATGGGTGGAGAGAGTGCTCCCAAGACTTTGACAAGAAAGGGGAAGTGACTGGAGGTCAGTAGGTGACAGGAACCAGGAGACATAGGAAAATGCCACAAGGCTCAAAGGAGCAGAGAGAAGGTACCCAAGGACACTGACTCCACTGATACTGCTGAAAACTAAATTAGTAAAAAGGAAGCAACAGCTGCCCAAGAGAACCTGGCTTTCTCTATCACATTTCAATATGTGTTTGCCTCTGTCCTTCCATCTGCACGACCCTGCAGTGTTCTGTGATCATCCACTTAGGGAGAGCCTTCAAGCTGATTCCCAGGGATTGCTCCAATAGGGTAAGATTTATTGGGTACAATTGGGCCAGTACTTAATTTTTTTGGAACACTGTCTCGGAGGTGATTTTTCAGGATCCATTCAGAGGTTTAGTTTATTTAGCAGTACATGTGATCCCAGTAAAGAGTTGTTTTGTTTTGTTTTGTTTTTTAATGTGATTTTTGACATAATTTTTAAGCTATAATTTCCTTCATCTGTTATCCATTTCAGGTATCTGCTAAACTGGGCTGCTCTTTCCCTGCACTCTGTTACCATACCTTTGGTAAAAGTTTGGGCTTTGAGTACATAACAGGCATAGGGGAGTAACACAGGGGAAACAAGAGCCAGAGAAATAGGAGAAAACTGGTTAAATTGGTGAATGGCACAAAGAGTAACAATGTTGTATGGTCTACTCTCATAATCCTCAGAATTTTTGCAGAGATTCTTGGTTTTTCTCAATACATAGGATGGGATTCTGAACCAGTTTTAATTATATTTTAAAGAACAAATATCTGTCCAATATTAATGAACAACGAGGCTGCCAGCATCTTAATGATAACTAATGACCTGTGTCCTTTCTTCTAAGCCCAGTTTATAACCCAACTCTTTAATAAAACTAGCCAAATGGTTCTTGTGATATAAAACACAGTCTGGATAAAATAGTAGGTTTTGACTAACCAATAACTAAGAGAAAAACCTGAAATCTTCAAAGACATTTCTATTTAATGACATTAAAAAGTTGCTGAGGCAAGGTAAGTAGAGGGATGAGATGCTTAAGAGGGCAAAAATGGGTGGAGTTGAACTGTGGATTACAATGTAATTGATTATACAAGGAGCTAACAAGAGGCTGGGATACCAAGCTAGGGACAGAGAAAATAGAACTTTTAGAAGTCTCCTGGGCCCACAGTCATACTGAAAATTGAGGGGTCTTAACACGGCTGATTCTCCCTAAAGAAATTTGTTAAATTGAAATTTTAAATTGCAAGTTAAATTGAAAGTTTAGTAGAGATTTAAAACTCTAAGTGGAAAAGCAGAAAGAGGCTTACTATTTTTATCCCCCCACCATCTCTTCCTGTAGAACAGACAATGATTAAGGAAGGGGACAGGGGTGAAGGCCCCAGTAAACAAAGAATCTTAGTTGAAAGTCCTAGAGGGTCGCGCCTTAGGGATGAGAATAAATCAAAGACAGAGTGAATGTAAAGAAAACTGCATATTAACCTTAACTCAGTTCAACCCTGATTGGATTAATGTACATTGCATCAGTTCGTTCACTCAGTCATGTCCGACTCTTTGCGACCCCATGGACTGCAGCACGCCAGGCCTCCCTGTCCATCACCGACTCCCAGAGCCTAATCAAATTCATGCCCATTGAGTCAGTGATACCATCCAACCATCTCATCCTCTGTCGTCCCCTTCGCCTCCCACCTTCAAACTTTCCCAGCATCAGGGTCTTTTCCACTGAGTCAGCTCTTCTCATCAGGTGGCCAAAGTATTGGAGTTTCAGCTTCAACATCAGTCCTTCCAATGAATATTCAGGACTGGTTTCCTTTAGGATGGACTGGTTGGTTCCCCTTGTAGTCCAAGGGACTCTCAAGAGTCTTTTCCAACACCACAGTTCAAAACCATCAATTCTTTGGTCCTCAGCTTTCTTTATACTCGAACTCTCACATCCATACATGACTAATGGAAAAACCATAACCTTGAATAGACAGACCTTTGCTGGCAAAGTAATGTCTCTGTTTATTAATATGCTGTCTACGTTGGTCATAACTTTTCTCCCAAGGAGTAAGAGTCTTATAATCTCATAACTGCAGTCACCATCTGAAGTGATTTTGGAGCCCAGAAAAATAAAGTCTGCCACAATTTCCACTGTTTCTCAATCTATTTGCAATGAAGTGATGGGACAGGATGCCATGATTTTAGTTTTCTGAATGTTGAGCTTTAAGCCAACTTTTTCACTCTCCTCTTTCACTTTCATCAAGCAGCTCTTTAGTTCTTCTTCACTTTCTGCCTTAAAGGTGGTGTCATCTGCATATCTGAGGTTATTCATATTTCTCCTGGCAATCTTGATCCCAGCTGTACTTCATCCAGCCCAGCATTTCACATGACGTACTCTGCATATAAGTTAAATAAGCAGGGTGACAATTTACAGCCTTGACGTACTCCTTTTCCTATTTGGAACCAGTCTGTTGTTCCATGTCCAGTTCTAACTGTTGCTTCCTGACTTGTGTACAGATTTCTCAGGAGGCAGGTCAGGTGGTCTGGTATTCCCACCTCTTTCAGAATTTTCCAGAGTCTATTGTGATCCATACAGTCAAAGGCTTTGGCATAGTCAATAAAGCAGAAATAGAAGGTTTTCTGGAACTCCTTTCCTTTTTCAATGATCCAGCAGATGTTGGCAATTTGATCTCTGGTTCCTCTGCCTTTTATAAATCCAGCTTGAACATCTGGAAGTTCATGGTTCACATATTGTTGAAGCTTGGCTTGGAGAATTTTGAACATTACTTTACTAACATGTGAGATGAGTGTAATTATGTGGTACTTTGAGCATTATTTGGGATTGCCTTTCTTTGGGATTGGGATGAGGAAAACTGACCTTTTCCAGTCCTGTAGCCACTGCTGAGTTTTCAAAATTTTCTGGCATATTGAGTGTAGCACTTTCACAGCATCATCTTTCAGGATTTGAAATAGCTCAACTGGAATTCCATCACTTCCACTAGCTTTGTTCTTTGTGATGCTTCCTAAGGCCCACTTGACTTCACATTCCAGGATGTCTGGCTCTAGGTGAGTGATCCCACCATCGTGATTATCTGGGTCATGAAGTTCTTTTTTGTACATTCTTCTGTGTATTCTTGCCACCTCTTCTTAATATCTTCTGCTTCTGTTAGGTCCATACCATTTCTGTCCTTATTGAGTACATCTTGGCATGAAATGTTCCTTTGGTATCTCTAATTTTCTTGAAGAGATCTCTAGTCTTTCCCATTCTATTGTTTTCCTCTATTTCTTTGCACTGATCACTGAGGAATGCTGTCTTATCTTTCTGTGCTATTCTTTGGAAATCTGTATTCAAAGGGAAATATCTTTCCTTTTCTCCTTTGCTTTTGGCTTCTCTTCTTTTCACAGCTATTTGTAAGGCCTCCTCAGACAGCCATTTTGCTTTTTTGCATTTCTTTTTCTTGGGGATGGTCTTGCTCCCTGTCTCCTGTACAATGACATGAACCTCCATCAATAGTTCTTCAGGCACTCTGTCTATCATATTTAGCCCCTTAAATCTATTTCTCACTTCCACTGTATAATTGTAAAGGATTTGTTTTAGGTTATACCTGATTGGTCTAGTGGTTTTCCACACTTTCTTCAATTTAAGTCTGAATTTGGCAATAAGGAGTTCATGATGTGAGCCATAGTCAGCTCCCAGTCTTGTTTTTGCTGACTGTATAGAGCTTCTCCATCTTTGGCTGCAAAGAATATAATCAATCTGATTTTGGTGTTGACCATCTGGTGATGTCCAGAGTCTACACAGAAGACGTGTAGAGTCTTCTCTTGTGTTGTTGGAAGAGGGTGTTTACTATGACCAGTGTGTTCTCTTGGCAAAATTCTATTAGCGTTTGTGCTGCATCATTCTGTACCCTAAGGCCAAATTTGCCTGTTACTCCAGGTGTTTCTTGACTTCCTACTTTTGCATTCCAGGCACCTATAATGAAAAGGACATCTTTTTTGGGTATTAGTTCTAAAAGATCTTGTAGGTCTTCATAGAACCATTCAGCTTCAGCTTCTTCTGCATTACTGGTCAGGGCATAAACTTGGATTGCTGTGATATTGAATAGTTTGCGTTGGAAATGAATAGAGATCACTCTGTCATTTTGAGATTGCATCCAAGTACTGCATTTTGGACTCTGTTGTTGACTATTATGGCTACTCTATTTCTTCTAAGGGATTCTTGCAGACAGTAGTAGATGTAATGGTAATCTGAGTTAAATTCACCCATTCCATTCCATTTTAGTTCACTGATTCCTAAAATGTTGATGTCCACTCCTGTCATCTCCTGTTTGACCACTTCCAATTTGCCTTGATTCATGGACCTAACATTCCAGGTTCCTATGCAATATTGCTCTTTACAGTATCGGACCTTGCTTCCATCATCAGTCACATCAACAACTGGGTGTTGTTTTTGCTTTGGCTCCATCTCTTTATTCTTTTTGGAGTTATTTCTCCACTGACCTCCAGTAGCAAATTGGGCACCTAATTGACGGGGGAGTTCATCTTTCAGTGTCCTATCTTTTTTCCCTTTCATAGTGTTCATGGGGTTCTTAAGGCAAGAATACTGAAGTGGTTTGCCATTCCCTTCTCCAGTGGACCACATTTTGTCAGAACTCTCCACCATGATCCGTCCATCTTAGGTGGCCCTACATGGCATGGCTCATAGTTTCATTGAGCTAGACAAGGCTGTGATCCATGTGATTAGACTAGTTAGTTCTCTTTGATTGTGCTTTTCAGGTGTCTGCCCTCTGATGGAGAATGATAAGAGGCTTATGGAGTGGTGACCAGTGGCTGCAAGGCGCTAGACAGGCTGTGTGGAGATACCCCATGTCCAAGGTCAGAGAAACCCCAGTAAGATGGTAGGCACTGGAGTGGCTGTGAGGAGATACCCCACATCCAAGGGCAAAGGAGATGCCCCTGCAAGATGGTAGATGGGGCGAATTCTCATTTAGAATCAAACCCATTCCTGCCAGATGTTCAGAGGATTCAAACAAACCTTGTGCACACCAGGACCCAGGGACCCCCACAGAGACTTAAGACAGAACTGTGTTTGAGCATCTCCTATGGAAGTATGGATCAGTGGAGGTACAAGTCTGCTACAAGGATGGAGGCTGTGGGTGCAGCAGACTTGGGTATGCCATAAGCCCTCTTGGAGGAGGTTGCCATTACCCCACCATGGAGCTGCCAGAATTTACACAGGACTGGGAAATAGACTCTCAGAGGGCGGCACAACAGAACCTTGTGCACCAGGACCCAGAAAACAGGAGCAGTGACCCCACAGGAGACTGCCCCGGACTTGCCTGTGGGTATCCAGGAGTCTCCGGGGGTGTGGGTCCGTGGTGGCCTGCTGCAGGGTTGGGGGCACTGAGTGTAGCAGGACATGTGTGGGATCTTTTGAGGGAAGTCACCATTATTTTCATTTACCTCCACCATAGTTTGGCCCCAGGTAAATAGCAGGAGGGAACACAGCTCTACCCAGCAACAGAAAATTAGATTAACAATTTACTGAGCATGGCCCTGCCAATCTGAACAAGACCCAGTTTCCCCCTCAGTCAGTCTCTCACACCCGGAAGCTTCCATAAGTACAGGCGTACACCCTTTAGTCTTGGTTTGCTTTACTGTGTTTTGCAGACACTGTTTGTTTAAAAAATTGAAGTTTTTCGACAACCTTGTGTCGCACAAGTCTATTGGCACTATTTTTCCAACAGCCTTTGCTCACTTCCGGTCTCTGTGTCACATTTTGGTAATTCTCACAATATTTCAAACTTTTTCATTATTAGTATATTTGTTATGGTGATCTGTGATCAGGGGTCTTTGATGTTGCAAAAAATATTATGACTCACTAATTACTCAGATGGTGATTATTGTTTTTTAGCAATAAAATATTTTTAATGAAATTATGTATATTTTTTAGACATAACATTATTTCATACTTCCCTGGTGGCTCAGACGGTAAAGCATCTGCCTGCAATGCGGGAGACCAGGGTTTGATCCCTGGGTTGGGAAGATCCCCTGGAGAAGGAATTGGCAACCCACTCCAGTACTCTCACCTGGAGAATTCCATGGACAGAGCAGCCTGGTGGGCTACAGTCCATGGGGTCGCAAAGAGTTGGACACGACTGAGAGACTTTCACTTTCTTTCTTTCATACTTAATAGATTAAGTAAAATGTGTACACCATTTTTATATGCATAGGAAAAATCATGGGACTTGTTTTATTATAATTGCTTTATTGTGGTGGATTGGAACTGAACCCATTATGTCTCTGTGGTTCACCAGTAATAATGTCCCTCTCTAATTGCTCATTCAATAAAATGACAAACTCTCTCTGAAGAAATCTATTACCACTTGAGATTCTTCTAGGTCTAGACATTATGTGTGAAACCCAACTAAAAATGACTAGGGACTAACAAACCAGACCATAATATCTCCAGTCTCCCTGATGAAAAACAAAAACCTATCACTTCATTGAGAAAGTAGAGTTAGTTAACAATGGTTCTAAAATCATTAAGATTAATATGTTCAAGAAAATAGAAAGAAAACAAAAGAAATGATAGAGAATTTCACTAGAGATCCACATCTCTGTAAAATAAAATAAACAAATGAAAAATACATGGATATCAACCAAAGCCAAGTGAGTGGACCCCATTTTCTCTGATGAGAGATCTGCACCCTTGAATAGCATATTAGCTTCACGTTAATGTTTTCTACCAATATATTCTTAGCATATGTCACAGAGAATAATAATAATAAAAAAGATTCTCTAAATAACAAAATTTCCACATACATGGGATGGGACATTTAAGAAGACGTCTTTTCACTAATGTTCAAATCAATTTGCAGATTTCAAATCAGTGAGGAATAAAACATAGGGCAAGAAAGATCTAACAAAGATGGCAAAGATATGGAACAACATGAAACATTATCTTGAATTTAAGTATTTATTAAGCAGATCTGGGCTGTAAATGGGAGAATCTCATCAGGGTATAGATTGAGGAAGATCTTTTTAGTTGATGTGAGAAAGTTAGCTATGATTCCAGGCAGGAATAGTGTTAAGTAGTCTGTCTTATCTTGCAGTTCAGCTTTCATTGTGGTCAAGGGCAGAGGCTGAGAGTTTCTCAAGCTCTCTCTTTATGGATGAATTTAAAACATAAGAGCAGGAATTTAAAGTTGAGGAAAAGAAAAAACAAACAAACAAACAAAAACAAAAACATGTCCAAGGTATCAGTTACTGAAATCATCCAAAAATCTCTAAAACAAAGGGAAATGGGGGAGCTGGCTTTTCATCTACCAGCGACTAGCAATGTGTTTAGTCAAGACTTCCATCTTTGAAATGGGTGCCTCTTTGAAGTGGATCCTGTCAATCAATCAAATTTTAGTCAGTTGCATTACAAAAAGAAAAAAAGAAGAAAGAAAAGCCAGCTGTCAGGGCTCATATTGCCTTCATATTTTTATAATTGAAGAAGGAAATGGCAAACCACTCTAGTACTCTTGCCTGGAGAATCCCATGGACAGAGGAGTCCAGCAGGCTATGGTCCACGGGGTCGTAAAGAGTCTGACAGGACTGGGGGGCTAACACTTTCACTTGAGAGGAAACAAGGAATTATTCCTTGAGTCAACATTCTGCTCAAGGTAGCAAGAGTAGTATCAAGGCAAATACATCCATTCAAAAAGAAAGTAGTCCAAATACTTACTGCTTCAGTTGGCACCATGTCTTCCTTTTAGAGAGATGTAAATCTTTACCATCTTATAACATTTCAATACCTATAGGGATATGTCTTCTTTCTCCTTCCTCTAACTTTATACTTCCTTCATCTTCCTTTCCTACAGTTTTGCTTTTTCTCAGCCCATTACCATTTGCATTTTATTAACAGATTATTAATTTAAGTTTATGATAAAAATTATATTTGTGTATGTTAACTGCTCAGTTGCATCTGACTCTTTGAGATCCTATAGACAGTAGCTCACCAGGCTCCTCTGTCCATGGAATTCTCCACGGAAGAATACTGGAGTGGGTTGCCACTCCTTTCTCTGGGGATCTTCCCAACTGAGGGATGGAACCTGAGTCTCCTGCATTCCGGGCAGATTCTGTACCTTCTGAGCCACCATGGAAGCCCCAGTTAAATTCAGTTTATGATAAGCTCAGTCAGCAAAGAATCTGTCTGCAATGCATAAGACCTGGATTCAATCCCTGGGTCAGGAAGATCCTCTGGAAAAGGAAATGGCAAACCACTCCAGGATTCTTGCCTGGAAAATCCCATGGACACAGAAGCCTGGCAGGCTACAGTCCATGTGATGCAAGAGTCAGACATGACCTAGTGACTAAACCACCACCATACTTAACTTACAAATTAACATGAGAATTTTAGTGTTTTGACTTACTAATTGCATAAATACATTATTTTTTTGCTTTTTAACAAATATTTTCAGTAGCATTGCTTTTGATAATTGTGAACTTCATCATTATTTATTGGACATTTTCCTCATGATCTTAGAAGAATTTTTGTTAATTTGTTTGACTTGTTTTTATCATTTTAAATTTACCAATGCTATTTATTCATATTTTTCATATAATAAATGTTGATATTTGGGGCTTTAATTTATGTTCCAAAATTTGCCAATATGTCTTATTATTTCTTAAGACATTTCTATGGATGCTTTTGACTTTTCATAGAGGCAATTGCATCCCATTTGCTAACAATGATAATCTTGTGTTTTGTTTCTATTTATTATTGTTCTTTAGTTTTGATTTCTCTTTTTGGACTGAGAGGAACATTCAGTACAATGCTGATTAGCTAATTTCAATTAGTAGTGATTGAAAGTATCCTAAGATCAAAACAACTACCAGTTGAATGAACTCATATGAAATTGTTAACTCTTAGAAATGCAGGTAAACACAGGAATGTGCTTTAAGAAAACAAGTTTGTGATTTGTTTTATTCTTCAGCAATAGCTCAATATTTCTACCTTTTTACATAAAACTTCCTATCACATTTTGAATTTGATATATGTCTTGTAAGCAGCATATAACACTATATTTTTAAAATATAATAAAATATCTTTAAGAATGATATTTAATCTGAGTGTGACTATCATATATTTGAACTACTTTCTACACAAAATATTGTCATTGTTTCTATTTGAATCTTTTCTTCTACTTTCTGACCTTTGTTCTATTGATAAAGTAAGATTGATTAGCTTTTAAAAAAAATTGCTTTGCTTTGGAAATTACAGATTCTTATTCTGTTAATTTAGTGTTAACTCTTCAAATTTCTTTGTTAGAAATCCAATATCAATTATAAGCCTTTTTTGTCTATTATTTCTTGCAGAGATCATGAAGGCAAAGATTAATATAATATTTGTCAAAACATCAGTAGCTAAAAATAAATATCTTATTTTCTTATACACTGGAAAAAGACTTTACTTACTGTCCTTCCTTAATTCCTGATAGTTTACCACTGTTAACTAAATATAGAAAAAGTTGACAATGGAAATTTTTTTCCTTTAGCAATTTGATTATATAATTGCTATCATTTCTGTCATATAGTTTTTCTAACAGGAATCTATGTTAGAGCTGAGCAAATTATTATTACTTTTAATGTATCCACCCATTTCTTTTGATTAATATTTTTTATCTTTATCTTTAAGGTTTAGCACTTTTAAATTGGCATATTTAAGTATATAATTGAATTTCTACTTCTTTCATCATGAGGGTCCACATATTTTTAACTTTAAAAAATTGCTGTACAATTTAATCTATCTATATATTGCTTGTTGATGCAATTTATTCCTAATTCTTCTGAATAGATTATATTCCATATCTAAGTGTTCTCACAGTATTTTAAAATTTTGACCTATCTGAACTTGGCTTGAATTAATGGATTTTCCATCTGGCTTGTTAAATCTCTCTTTGTGTCCAGTCTAAAAGTAATGCTATTAATTTTTCTTCGTATTGTTCTCTCTTTTGATCTGTATGTGTGTTTGTATATATACATATATATATGTCTTCACACATAATTAAATTATAAATATATGGATAATGTATATATGCTTAGTGTGTGTGTATATATATATATATATATAACTAAATATAAATTTATAATATAGCTTTGTATACATTTTATATATTTAATACCTATATTTTAATATATGTCTTATGTATACATGATATACTGGAGAAGGAAATGGCAGCCTACTCCCTGTTTTCTTGCCTGGAGAATCCCATGGACAGAGGAGCTCGATGGTCTACAGTCCATGGGGGTGCAAGAATCGGACATGACTTAGCAACTGAGCACGCATGCATGCATGCATACATGATATATACATGTGCATAGTATATATAAAATGAAAGTTTAACATCTGCTTATAGCTTTATACAGTTATGTATATAACACTATATATATTTTCATATAACTTTATATACTTTTTATCTATGAGAAAACTATAGCTTTATTTTGATAAAGATTTTTAAATTATATTTATGCAAACATTTAATTTCACTGTCTCATTTCATATAACTTCTTAGTCTTTTTCAGAAGATGTTACTATTTTTTAAATTTTTAAAATGCTAAACATTAAAACATTAATATTCAGTTTTTCTGTTCATTTATATATTTTGCATTATTCAGAGTTAATTCATTTTCTCATTATCTTATTATCTACTATCTTAATATTTTGATTCTCAGACTTATCAATATAATATGCATTTCTCTGTGCCTAACTTTTGAAACAGCTTTTTCTCTGCAGTAACTCTTTGCCATAAAACAGTTTTGGAGATGCCACTAAACTGATGATTTCCTGATCACTCATCCTGACTTGGAGGCTCTGTCTGTTTTCTGTTGTTCCTCTCAGCTATAAGCAGTGGGCACAGAAAAATAATGGTATTAAATTTTTCTTCTAGATTTCTCTGTCTTCTGATGGCATGTAAATGTCTACTAACTCACAGAATGCAATGCTCAAGCTGTAGGCCTAGATTTGGCGACTCTTACTTTCTTTGTTTTTGTTCTGGTTGTTGTCCTAAGAGCTGTTTATATACCCATGAATATATATATATATATATATATATATATATTCATTGTGGTATGGGTATTCTAAGACTCTGAGAGTCCCTTGGACTGCAAGGAGATCAAATCAGTAAATCCTAAGGGAAGTCAACCCTGAATATTCATTGGAAGAACTGTCACTGAACCTGAAGCTCCAATGCTCTGGACGCATGATGAGAAGAGCTGACTCGTTGGAAAAGATCTAGTGCTGGGAAAGTTTGAAGGCGGGGGGAGAAGAGGGAGACAGAGGATGAGATGGTTAGAGAGCATTACCTATTCAATGTACATGAAACTAAGCAAACTCCAGGACATAGTGGGGGACAGAGGAGCCTGGCAGGCTACAGTCCACAGGGTCACAAAGAGCTGGACATGACTTAGCTACTGTCCTGTCCTACTGTTTGTGAGCCCATGGACTATACAGTCCATGGAATTCTCCGGGCCAGAATACTGGAGTGAGTAGCTGTTCCCTTCTCCAGGGGATCTTCCCAATACAGGGATTGAACCCAGGTCCCCGCATTGCAGGTGGATTCTTTCCCAGGTGAGCCACAAGGGAGGCCCACAATAAATCCCATATTAAATTTCATCTTTATAAATTATTATCCATAACTGCTCTCGGTTTGGAGGAAAAAGTCATCTTAACTCTAATACTTTGACACAGAGTGTCATTTATTCCCCAATGCTACAAAGTAAATAATTCAAACCACAACTTAATAGATGTAAGAATAGGTTGAGAGAAGTTGGGTGGCTTGTCTAACTAGCATAAACAAAACTGTTTGCTCAAGCACATGTATTTCTTGCTGTATTAGCATCTCTTCTTTTTTTTTCCTTCAGAATCTTGTTGCTTTTTTTATCCAAAATAAATTATTGGTGCTATTTATAATTTCATCAACTCCCAAATATGTTTAAAATAAATTAAATCCATTTAAAAAATAAATTGCATCTTTACCCCTACACAACTGTCTGTAGGTATCACATATTTGATATGGCATAGATGATTTAAAACATTAATATACATGGTTAAAATAAATGTTAAAACATTTACATTGGCATTATAAACATTTCATAAGTGTGTATATATTTGAGGGGGGTTTCTTCAATGTGAGTTAAAAGGACTGGTAACATTGTCATATAACTGAACTGAGATCTTTTGAATATATTCATTAATTAAATTGAAAAATGTCAGATGTAATAATCTTGAATAAAGGACTTTTAATCACTAATGTGGGTTTAAACAAGTAAAACTCTCTTGTTTTTCTAAAATACTTTGGGGATTATTTATGTTAAATAGCTTGACTATAACACATCATTAAATCTAAGTCAATTTTTATTTATATCATCACACTAAAATTACTTTTAAAATGTATAATAAAATGTTATTGGAATGGAAAAATTCAACTGAAATATAAATATGCTTCCTAAATATGGATTTCTAAATATGGCAGATTTCAATCTACTAAGGCAGAAAGTTTAATGTTCTCTAAATATGCAATTATTTGAATATGGACAATATGAATTTATTTTTACATATTTAGCATAGTTAATTATAATAAATACATTTGGGATTTTGGGGTGAGATATACATATGTAAACAAATATACAATAGTCAATTAATATGATTTGTCATACACAAACATGGATAAGTATGTATTGCCATAAGTAGAGCTGACCACAGGGATATTGTAAATGAGAACAAACAAGTTTGGTATTTTTGGATGAATTTTGCAACAGCCACATGCACAATTTAGTATCCCTATTATAATAACTTAAAGAAGCTTGGGATAATGGGTAAACTGTTCACTGGGTTGTCAGGGATTTCTTTTGAATTTGAAAATGTTTCTCCATGAAGACTACAGAGAAGAAGTCAACTGTTTACTCCAAAATGTTATGTGTCACTATTTCTTTCACGTGATTCAGAGGCAATTGTTAAACCCTAAATAATAGCATATTCAGATAAATGTGATCAAAAACAGTTATGACAAGAAAGTTGATGCCAATTAGAACACTGTACATATTGAATAACTTGCTGCTTCCCTTTCATACAGAAGAATAAATTTTATCCAACAAGGGAATCTAAATCTTGGTAAATCTTCTCTAGTTATAATGGTGTTATTTTTCTTCTGCACAATAGAGAAGGTTAAACAAAAATAATTCAAAAAACTCTACAATGCTCTGTAATTATGCATATTTTAGAAAAGGAGTCATAATAACAAGAGGAAATATAATTTGTACATCACATCCTGATAGCCTGGCTAATGCAAGATGATTTCAAACATCGCATTTCCTTTCCTAACTGTCCTTAGGACATATTTTTCATTTTTTCTAATTTAAATTTTTCTACCTTGTAGCAGTTTTAGCAGCTCTCATAAACATGTTTGTCAGCTAAGATTTCTCTTAAAATTTGCCCAAGAGCATATTACGTGTACATTTCTTGTTTAAAGGGATGCTTCTGAATAAACTCAATGGAAGTTATTTGTACATATGGCTCAATTTTAAATACAAGCTATTCACAGATCATAACACATTAACGTCAAACTGACTTTGAATGTTGATTTGCAAGCTGTTCATGGGTTGATCAGAATCGAGCAAAGCTGCTCAGCCCTACTCCATAGCAAGTCAAAGCAGATATCACAAAGATATAAAAATATATGAATGCATGTTCACCTTCATTATCTTTCAGAGTGAAGTTTGGGTTTACAGACAGATGTTCATCAAGAAAGAAATTAAACCTTGGTCCATTGGCAAAATCGTCTTTATCAGTGGCACTGATGGTATGAATAACCTAAAGAAAAAACAAAATTAACAGTAAATTTAATTTAGCTCTTCCCTTGATTTCAATTATAACATTTCAATATCCAACGTGAGTGTTTTCAAATTCTTATTCTAATGACAGAATTAACTAATTTGCTTTCCCTTGCATTAGACTTTAAGAAATGTAGTATGGCATGCTTTACAATCATTCACGATTTTTTTTTTTCTGGAATGGCACAAATATTTAATGTGTGTGTGTGTTTTCCTTTATTACCCACAGTACCTTGGGGCCAATTAATTGTAAGGCTTTGTGCGAACACCTGTTTGGGGAGACATAAAGTATTGTTTGTACAAATACAAATATCCCAGTGTTGATGTAGAACAGCCTTTCAGTACATGTTGGGCTCAGTCAGAAAACACAAAGGCACTAGAGTCATAATTTTTGTTTCAGGAGACCTTTGAGATCATGATCTAGACCCTGAATTTTAGAGATGAGGACTCTGAGTCCCAAAAGAAATGTGATGTGCCTCAAATCTGTAAAATAGTGACAGAAGTAAAACTAAACCACTCAGAGCTTTACGATATATTTTTCATCCCTGGTGGTTGAGAGAAAGCAATGCCAAAATTTGGACTTTATGCACTTTAAGGAACAGAGAAAGTTAGAATACATAAATACAATATTCCAGGTAGCTTAAAAGCAATACACACATTCCAATATTTATACTCATCACAACCTTTAAAAACAATATTTGAAACAAATAAAATATTTTCCTTTTGAAAAAAAATAGTATCCTAAAGCTTAGGCATTCTTGTTGCAGTGTTTCTGTAGAGAAACTGAAAACAGACAGAGGGGAAGTAGAGCCAGAAAAATAGTATTTTCTGCATGTGAAATATAGTACTTGCATTTCAAAAACTGACATGGTTACTAAGAATATTTTACCCATTTTCATTCACGCCATTTCAATATTTTACAAATGAAACAAACCACCAATATGCATCAGAATTAAAAGATAAATTCCTCACCAAGTACTGAGCCCAATATTTGCGAGGGAGAAGCAGAGAAATATCGAAGTAGTGAGAATGAGTGGTCATCGAAGTAGTGAGAATGAGTGGTCAGAAGAAGTAGGACCAGAAGAGGATGTACTTTCATGGAGTGAAAGTGAACAAAGGATACAGAAGTGATTAACTTCTTCCATGTAGTTCCAAGGGTCACTCCTTATATTCTTTTCCATCACCACTCAGCCCGTATTTTCTCAGCAAGAGATCCTGGTAAAAGTTCCCCACCCCAGCCCCCCAAACACACACACACATATTCTATCCTTCTTCTCTTCATTATTTCACTCCATATTACCGTATCATTTATATATGAACTGAACATTTACAAAATTGCTGATTTTTTTTCCCTCACTTGAAGTACAACTAGTCTCTAGACAGAATTTTGTTGTTGTTGTTATTGCCTTCTGACTATAAATAGAATACATTTATGGATAATCAGAAGGAAATGTGATGATTTTTCTCAAGTGCAGGAAAAGTTCTATAGTTTATTGTTGATGTTTGGTCCTGTCATGTCTGACTCTTTGCAACTCCACTGACTGTAGCACGCCAGACTTCCCTGTCCTTCACCACCTCCCAGAGTTGCTCAAACTAATGTTCATTGTGTCAGGGATGCCATCCAACTATCTCATCCTCTGTTGCCCCCTTCTGCTCCTTCCCTCAATCTTTCCCAGCATCAGGGTCTTTTTCAATGAGTTGGCTCTTTGCATCAGGTGGCCAACATATTAGAGCTTCAGTTTAAGCATCAGTCCTTACAGTGAAGATTCAAGGTTAATTTCCTTTAGGATCGACTGGTTTGATCTCCTTGATTACCAAGAGACTTTCAAAAGTCTTATCCAGCACCACAATTAGAAAACATCAATTCTTCAGTGCTCAACCTACTTTATGGTAGAGCTCTCACATCCATACATGACTGCTGGAAATGCCATAGCTTTGACTATATGGGCCTTTGTCCTCAAAGTAATGTCTCTATTTTTTATTTTGTCTCTGCTTTTTAACACACTGTGTAGGTTTGTCATAGTTTTTCTTCCGAGGAGCAAACATCTTTTTATTTTGTAGCTGCCATCACATTCACTGTCCATACTGATTTTTGAGTCCAAAAAAATAAATTTGGTCACTGTTTCCATTGTTTCCCCATCTATTTGCCATGAAGTGATAGGACCGAATGCCATGAACTTAGTTTTTTGAATGTTGAGTTTTAAGTCAGCTTTTTCGCTCTCCTCTTTCACCCTCATCAAGAGACCTTCCCTCTTTGCTTTTTGTCATTAGAGTGGTATCATTTGCATATCTGAAGTTATTGGTATTTCTCCCGGCAAGCTTACTTCCTGTTTGTGCTTCATCCAGCCCAGCATTTCACATGATGTATTCTGCATATAGGTTAAATAAGCAGGGTGACAATATACAGCCTTTCCCAATTTGGAACCAGTGCACTGTTCCACGTCCAGTTCTAACTGGTCCTTCTTGACTGGCATACAGATTTCTTAGGAGGCAGGTCAGGAGGTCTGGTATTTCCATCTCTTTAAGAATTTTCCACAGTTCGTTGTTATCCACACAGTTAAAGACTTTAGTGTAGTCAAGTTTAGTTTAGAATGTGCAGATTCTAAAAACACAACTGCAGTTTCTACACATTAGTTACTTAGTATCAAGTGGAAATAAAATGTCATATTTTCAGGGATAGGTAGAACAAATATAGTCAACCCTTCATATCCATGGTTCTGAGTCTGTGATTCACCCACCATGGACCAAAAATGTTTTTAAAAAATTCAGAAACTTCCAAAAAGTGAAACTGCCACGCAGTGGCAACTATTTAGATTGTCTTTATGTTGTAATTACAACTATGTACATGATATATACATTGTATCATATATTGTAATTATCAGAGATGATTTTAAAATATATAGAAGGATATGTGAAATTTATATGCAAATACTACACCACTGATATAAAGTATTTAAGCAATTATGGATTTTGGTATCCCAGGAGGAGAAGGGGGATGTTGGAATCAGTTGCCCACAGAAATAGTATAAATTTCTGGGGACAGCTGTGTAAATTTTTTGAGGGGAGAAATAAATGTTTTCCCACCCCTGTTCTTCATTCATTATGATTCTCAGATGGGCAATATTATTTTCTCAATGTTACCTCATAATTAGCTGACATACTTGCAAGTTTATCTCTTATCTTAGAAAGCAATTTTGTAGGGAGTTGGTAAAGAACAATTAACTTAAATAAACTGAGCTGTTATATGTTTATTGCTATCACTTCTTTGAAACAATTTTCTCCTTTCAAAGTTAATTTATAAGTTTTTTTAAATTCTTAAAATATTTTTACAAACACGACCCTATTCAATTTGTTAAACATTGGTATAATTCATATTATAGTATATTTATGCTTTCTTCTATTAATTTTAAAATATAAATCTTCCCATTTTATTCAGGTAATTTCAAATCTCAGTTTACCAGGAAGTTCACATAGAGCAAATCTGTTTTCCTCAGAAAGGGTTCAAGGTCTCATCTACATAATAAATGATAATTTGGTTCACACATTTTGTTTAAGAGTGAACCATACATCTTGAACTTCTGTAGAAGTGCTGGATATGCATCTGTACTTAAATATTTTTCCATAATACTTTTGAAAGATGCTTCCAAAAATCTAGTATGTTGGTCTTTTTTTTAATCTAGCACTCCTAGATATTCTCTTGATGAGAGAAACCATATTTAGTTTCTCTATTGGCTATTTTATTATTAACTTTTTCTCTTTCAATAGGAAATGAGATTTCCATTTGTTTCCTTAGACATTTTTAGAAAACATACTTGCAATTTATACACGTTTCTGATTTTTAGGAGATTTAAACTTCTGGCAGATATCTAGGTAATTGTTATGTCACTTTTATCAATATTTTCTACAATTTTCTCAGACTTACTGATTTATCTACTCTGTGCTACCTGTGTGCTCTCTGTTTGTGCAACTGGTTGGTGATGTATGATCCATAAAAATTTATTTTCTGACTCTCATACCTTCTAACTGAACTCAAATGTTTTCTTATCACTTGCACATTATATATTAAGTGTGTAAAGTGTTTGATTACTTTGAAAGACCTGAGATTTACTCTAACAAAAGGAGAAAAATTCAAATTGATGAGTTGTATTTATAAATACTTATTAGAATTTTTTGATAATGCCCATGAATAAGGATACACTTTTGGTAGAAACTAATTAAAACCAATTTTATATTTCTTTTATTAAATAAATGTATCCCCTTGTTTGGGCTTCTCTAGTGGTTCAGATGGCAAAAATTCTGCCTGCAGTGCAAGTAGACCTAGGTTCAATCCCCTGGAATAGGAAATGGCTAACCACTCCTGTATTCTTGCCTGGAGAATTCCATGGACAGAGGAGTCTGGTGGGCTATGGTCCATGGGGTCGCAAAGAGGTGGACACAACTGAGCAACAAACACTTTCACTTTCAATCCCCTTGTTTACATATGTTTAAAACATATTAAATCTATTACTTCTAGAGTATTTTATTAGGAAAAATAGTGCCAGAAATTTATACAAATAACATAGTTTTCTATTTGGGAAATGTGCTAACTCCATTTAAAACTTAAATAAAAATGAAGAAAAAATTCTATGGAATGCATTGCATATTCTTTAAATTAATTGAGTTTGCTTTACAATATGATCTTAAATGATCATTGAAAATAATACCAACTTTTGTTACTTAGTTGAAGTTTAACTTTGACAAGAAGTTTTACTATTAATAATTGGATATTTTGTGGGCAGAGGTTGTTTTATGTAATGAAATATTTTCTTTTATATGTTATGTTTTCTAAGTTTACTTCTAAAAAGAAAAAATACAGAGGAAAAATTCAATATGAATAAGATAGAAAGAATTCCCTTTGCTATTTTTCAAAATTTCTAGTTATTGGCATGTCTTAAGTATTTTGAATTCACTCTACTTTGAGGAGTGATTTAAAATTTCATGCATCCATGATTTTCTTTTTAATAATTTTTCATAAAACATACACAAAATATTTTTTCCAGAGCAGGAAAATATATTAACTCAGAGAAATATATTGTTGAAATTTATATTGATACCTGCTTGACCAGAACTCTACTATTACATGTGGTTTGAACCTCTACTTTCAGAAAAGACTAGTCTCTGTCATAGCCACATACTGTTATATTTAAATGTACAACATCCATAATAGAAGTGCCTGCAATTCTAAAAGCAATTTTCACAGAAAGAGGAACTGTTGCAATACAATTACACTTAGGAAAACCTATTTCACAAATCATTATTTGAATAGTTTCATATTCCAACTCTGCCTCAAAATATATAGTTTCTCCAGAAATGCTACAACACTAAGATTAAGTGAACCAAAGACTGTAAAATTAAATAACAGAAAGATTAACATTTATCTCTATAATGGGTTACTCATAGAACTGAATGGGTAATGATTTGTTTAAATACAGGTGTAACAAACAATACTTTAAACATGATGTTTTTATCCCCTCAATGAAAAGTCTAAATTCATTCTGGTAAAAGAACTGGAAAAACCTCAGACACAATAAAGAATTACTTCCTTAGAGTGACAACTAAAATCATGTGATACTGTGATACTAAAGATAGCAATTGTATTAAATGTGAATATAGTACTTAAAGAATGCAAAGTAATCACATAACTTAATTAAAATATATTAGAACATAATCCTCAATGGTGAAAAATTGAAAGCATTTCCCCTAAAGTCAGGAAAAAGACAAGGGTGCCCACTCTCACCACTACTATTCAACATAGTTTTGGAAGTTTTGGCCACAGCAATCAGAGCAGAAAAAGAAGTGAAAGGAATACAGATTGGAAAAGAAGAGGTAAAACTCTCACCGTTTGCATATGACATGATCCTCTAGATAGAAAACCCTAAAGACTCCACCAGAAAATTACTAGAGCTAATAAATGAATATAGTAAAATCAATGAATATAGTATTTACAAGATATAAAATTAACAGAGAAATCCCTTGCATTCCTATACACTGAGAAAACAGAAAGAGAAATTAAGGAAACAAGTCCATTCACCACTGCAACAAAAAGAATAAAATACTTAGGAATATATCTACCTAAAGAATCAAAAGACCTATACATAGAAAACTATAAAACACTGATGAAAGAAATCAAAGAGGACACCAACAAATGTAGAAATATACCATGTTCATGGATTGTGAGAATCAATACAGTGAAAATGAGTACACTATCCAAACCAATCTATAGATTCAATGCAATCCCTATCAAGCTAACAACGGTATTTTTCACAGAACTAGAAAAAAATAATCTTACAATTTGTATGGAAATACAAAAAACTTTGAATAGCCAAAGCAATCTTGAGAAAGAAGAATGGAACTGGAGGAATCAACCTGCCGGACTTCAGGCTCTACTACAAAGCCACAGTCATCAAGACAGTATGGTACTGGCACAAAGAAATATAGATCAGTGGAACAAAATAGAAAGCCCAGAGATAAATCCATGCACCTATGGGCACCTTATCTTTGACAAAGGAGGCAAGGATACACAATGGAGAAAAGACAATCTCTTTAACAAGTGGTGCTGGGAAAACTGGTCAACCACTTGTAAAAGAATGAAACTAGAACACTTTCTAACACCACACACAAAAATAAACTCAAAATGGATTAAAGACCTAATGTATGACCAGAAACTACAAAATTCCTAGAGGAAAACATAGGCAAAACACTCTTCAACGTAAATCACAGCAGTATCCTCTATGACCCACCTCCCAGAATATTGGAAATAAAAGCAAAAATAAACAAATGGGACCTAATGAAACTTAAAAGCTTTTGCACAACAAAGGAAACTATAAGCAAGGTGAAAAGACACCCTTCAGAATGGGAGAAAATAATAGCAAATGAAGCAACTGACAAAGAGTAAATCCCAAAAATATAGAATCAACTCCTGCAGCTCAATTCCAGAAAAATAAATGACCCAATCAAAAAATGGGCCAAAGAACTAAACAGACATTTCTCCGAAGAAGACATACAGATGGCTAACAAATACATGAAAAGATGCTCAACATCACTCATTATCAGAGAAATGCAAATCAAAACCACAATGAGGTACCATTTTACGCTAGTCAGAATGGTTGCTATCCAAAAGTCTACAAGCAATAAATGCTGGAGAGGGTGTGGAGAAAGCGGACCCCTCTTATACTGTTGGTGGGAATGCAAACTAGTACAGCCACTATGGAGAACAATGTGGAGATTCCTTAAAAAACTGGAAATAGAACTGCCATATGACCCAGCAGTCACACCACTGGGAATACACACTGACGAAATCAGAATTGAGAGAGACAAGTGTACCCCAATGTTCATCACAGAACTATTTATAATAGCCAGGACATGCAAGCAACCTAGATGCCCATCAGCAGATGAATGGATAAGAAAGCTGTGGTACATATACATAATGGAATATTACTCAGCCATTTAAAAGAATATATTTGAATCAGTTCTAATGAGGTGGATGAAACTTGAGCCTATTATACAGAGTGAAGTAAGCCAGAAAGAAAAACACCAATACAGTATACTTACGCATATATATGGATTTTAGAAAGATGGTAATGATAACCCTGTATGCGACAGCAAAAGACACAGATGTATAGAACAGTCTTTTTGACTCTGTGGTAGAGGGAGAGGGTGGGATGATTTGGAAGAATGACATTGAAACATGTATATTATCATATGTGAAACGAATCGCCAGTCCAGGTTTGATGCATGAGACAGGGTGCTTGGGGCTGTTTCACTGGGATGACCCAGAGGGATGGGATGGGGAGGGTGGTGGGAGGGGGGTTCAGGATGGGGAACACATGTATACCTGTGGCAGATTCATGTCAATGTATGGCAAAACCACTACATATTATAAAGTAATTAGCCTCCAATTAAAATAAATAAATTTATATTAAAAAATATTAGAACTTTGGGGTGCCAAGTCTAGCAATTACTTCTCAAAAATAATAACAGTTATATGAAGAAAAAGGGCTTCCCAGGTGGCACTAGAGCTAAAGAACATGACTGCCAATGCAGGAGACATGAGATGCAGGCTCGATCCCCAGGTTGGGAAGATCCCCTGGAGAGGAAATGGCAACCCACTCCAGTATTCTTGCCTGGAGAATACCATGGACAGAGGAACCTGGAGGGCTACAGTCCAAAGGGTTGAAAAGAGTCAGACATGATTGAAGCGACTTAGCACACATATGAAGATAATAAATATATAAATGGTTGATGGGATTCACAAAAGAGTTTGCCATAAATTTAGTCATCTCTGAAAAACAGAATAGCTTTTCTTTAAGGAGAACATTGCTCAGCTGCTTAGTTGTGTATGACAATTTGCGACCCCATGAACAGCAACATGCCAGGCTTCCTTGTCCCTCCCCACCAGGCTTCCCTGTCCCTCAGCATCTCCCAGAGCTTGCTCAAACTCATGTCCATTGACTCGGTGAAGCCATCCAAACATCTTGTTCTCTGTCATCCCCTTCTCCTCTTGCCCTCAATTTTTCCCAGCATCAGGGTCTTTTCTAATGAGTCGGTTCCGCATCAGGTGGCCAAAGTTTTGGAGCTTCAGCTTCAGCATCAGTCCTTCCAATGAATATTCAGGGCTGTTTTCCTTAGGATTGACTGGCTTGATCTCCTTGCAGTCCAAGGGACTCTCAAAAGTCTTCTACAACACCACAGCTCAAAAGCATCAGTTCTTCGGCGCTCAGCCTTCTTTATGGTGGAACTGTCACATCAATACATGACTACTGGAAAAACCAAAGCTTTGACTACACAGACTTTTTTCAGCAAAGTATGATGTCTCTGCTTTTTAATACCCTGTCTAGGTTTGTCATTGATTTTCTTCCAAGGAGCAAGCATCTTTTAATTTCATGGCTGCAGTCACTGTCTGCAGTGATTTTGGAACCCAAGAAAATAAAGTCTGTCACTGGTCTCATTCTTTCCCCATATATTTGCCATGAAGTGATGGGATTGGACGCCATGATCTTCGTTTTTGGAATATTGAGTTTTAAGCCAGCTTTCTCTCTCCTCTTTCAACTTAATCAAGAGGCTCTTTAGTTCTGCTGTGCTTTCTCCCATTAGGGTGGTGTTATCTGCATATCTGAGGTTACTGATATTTTTTCCTCACAGT
The DNA here is from genome assembly GCF_019320065.1 of Cervus canadensis. NCBI lineage: Eukaryota > Metazoa > Chordata > Mammalia > Artiodactyla > Cervidae > Cervus > Cervus canadensis. Next base: position 50,778,234 of record NC_057401.1, on the reverse strand, counting down.
CCTGATTCCAGCCTGGACTTCATCCATCCTGGAATTTCACATGATATACTCTGCATATAAGTTGAAAAAGCAGGGTGACAATATACAGCCTTGACTTACTCCTTTCCCCAATTTTGAATTAGTCCGTACTTCCATATCTGGTCCTAACTGTTGCTTCTTGACCTGCATACAGATTTCTTGTGAGGCAGGTAAGGTGGTCTGGTATTCTCATATCTTTAAGATTTTCCCACAGTTTGTTATGAACCACACAGTCAAAAGCTTAGTGCAATCAATGAAGCATAAGTAGATGTTTTTCTGTAATTCTCATACTTTTTTGATGATCCAGTGGATGTTGGCAATTCGATCTCTGGTTCCTCTGCCTTTTCTAAATCTTGCTTGCACATCTGTAAACTCTCAGTTCATGTACAGTTGAAGCCTAGCTTGGAAGATTTTGAGTATGACCTTGCTAGCATGTGAAATAAGTGCAATTGTGAGGTAGTTTGAGCACTCTTTGCCATTGCCTTTCCATGGGGTTGGAATGGAAACTGACCTTTTCCAGTCCTGTGATCACTGCTGAGTTGTCCAATCTGCTGACATATTGAGTGAAGCACTTTCACGGCAATATCTTTGAGGACTTGAAATAGCTCAACTGGAATTCCATCACCTCCACTATTTTTTTTTTTTCCCCACAGAGATAGGCCCACTTGACTTTGCACTCCAAGATGTCTGGCTCTAAGCGAGTGGTGATCGCACCATCGTGTTTATCCAGGTCATTAAGATCTTTTTTGTATAGTTTTTGTGTATATTCTTGCCATCTCTTCTTAATGTCTTCTGCCTCTGTTAGGTCCATACCTTTTCAGTGCTTTATTAAGGTATTTCATATTTAAACAGAGAAGGCAATAGCACCCCACTCCAGTGCTCTTACCTGGAAAATTCCACGGATGGCAGAGCCTGGTAGGCTGCAGTCCACGGGGTCGCTAAGAGTCAGACATGGCTGACCAACTTCACATGCATTTTTCACTTTCATGCATTGGAGAAGGAAATGGCAACCCACTCCAGTGTTCTTGCCTGGAGAATCGCAGGGATAGGGGAGCCTGGTGGGCTTCTGTCTATGGGGTTGCACAGAGTTGGACATGACTGAAGCAACTTAGCAGCAGCAGCATATTTAAAGGAATTTGAATCTTGTCTAGGCCTATACTCATAGAATCCCAACTGTTTGAATTCTATAGATATTTGGATTCTAGAGATGAAGAGAGCATTTGCCAACAACACATAAAATCATTTCTTAAAAAGGCTACTGAGTTTGCGTGGTCAGTGTGGACAGTGAAACAGCAAGACTCAGGATAACAAACAACGTGACATGAAGAGTGGCATGACTAGTGATAATGTCTGAGTGAATGAACTCATGAGCGATTAGTGGACAACATGAGAGGTCAACGGAAAATCTCAAGGTCCTATGCCAGTATGAAGAGAGTTCAAGCCAGAAAACAGACTGGCATTTCTGATTACAGAGAACACATATATATCCATAGGGGAAGCATTAACTGATCTAAGATCAAGGGCTGAGTATCTTCAGCTCTAAAATTCAGTGATTTCACTTACAAATACAAAGCTGGCACTTATGAGCTGCTCCTAATACAAGATCACATTTATCCTTGAAGTTTTGAAATTACCTTTAAGTAAAAGTTATTAATTAATTAAAACAAATTCAAAAAAGAAATAATCCAAATGAAAACACCTACGAATAGGTGATGATTTTGACTCCTTATGTCACATGTCAAATGATTCAAGTTAGAATTCTCTGAATTACCTAGGAGCCAAAAATCTAAGATTCAGTGGAGGAAATGTCTTATGCTTACTAAAAGATGTAATTTATAGATGAGGCAATTGAAACCTAAGAAAAGCAATAATTATAGATATTTTATGTTCTTAATGTGATATTAAATGGCATAGTATTTTAAGTTTCATTTTCTAATCATTTCAGATATAAAGAAAAAGTAGAAATAAATTTATATTGACCTATGTTTAACAGAATTATCAATGTCATTCACAAATTCAGTTGGACTTCCTAGGTGACTCAGTGGTAAAGAATCTGTCTGCCACAGCAGGAGATGTGGGTTTGCTCTCTGGGTCATAAGATCCCTTAGAAATTGAAATGGCTACCCACTCCAGTATTCTTGCCTAGGAAATGCCATGGACAGAGGAGTCTGGTGGGCTATAGTCCATGGGGTCACAACAATAGCAATGTAGTAGTATTACCACTACTATTAGTAGCAATGTTATTAATAATGAGTATTTAACTTTATCAAAATATTTGGCTTCATCTATCAAAATGAGTTTTAATTTTTCTCCTTTCCAATTTAAAGTATTATTTTTTCTGGATTCTCTTTGACAATATTTTGTCTATAATATTTCTATGTTCATGAAAGAGCATATAATTCAAATTATATTCTTCGAAGTTTTGATTTCAAACTTTTGTCATCAGTATAAAATGAGTAAAAAAACTGATTGCCTTTTTTTCTTTTTTGATATAGTATATTTTGATTATAATTCCACTGAAATAGTTTCAATTTTTATTACTTCATTGGCTCATGCTTATTTAGAAATGACTGAAATTTTGGTGGAATTTTTCTAATAATATTTTTGAATTAGTATTTAACGTTATTTTATTGTAATAAAATGAAGTCAATTATTGACAATTACTAAAACTTTCTTTGTGGTGCTGAATATGGAAAATTTTTGGTCAGTATTTATGTAAAATTTTAACCAATGCAATTTAAATTTGTTCACTGCAATATTCTGTATGTATTAAACAGTAAAGTTTGGTTAATTGTGGTGCTCAAAATTTTAGCTTAATACCTACTAAAATTTTATGTCATTATTCTATCAGTTTCTCATAAAAGCATACTAAAATGCATAATATAATAATAGGCCTGTATATTTTTCTTTATTTGTCTATCCATTTTTGCTTTACTTATTTTGAAGAAATTTTGATAAGTATATAAAATTTAAAATTGTTTCTATCTACTGCATTGACCCTTTTTATCCCAATAAGTATGCTTCTGTATATTACTAATATTTCCTGGGATAATTTGTATCTTTGTATATGTGTGTGTGTGTAGTTGGGTGAGTATGTATGTGGCAATTATGCAAGTAATTCCATGATTTTTCTTTCAAGCTTTTTATTATATTGACTATTATCTCATAAACAACATTAAATTGACATTTTTTCTTACCTATTATGAGAATAGATATTTTAAAAGTATTTTGGCTATGTTATTTTAATATAAATGCTGAAATATACTTCTTAAAGTTTACATTATTTAATTTAATTTTATTTTTCTACATCATGAGAAAAACTGGGCTGGATGAAGCACAAGCTGGAATCAAGATTGCTGGGAGAAATATCAGTAACCTCAGATATGCAGATGACACCATCCTTATGGCAGAAAGCAAAGAACTGAAGAGTCTCTTGATGAAAGTGAAAGAGGAGAGTGAAACAGTTGGCTTAAAGCTCAACATTCAGAAAACTAAAATCATGGTATAAGGTCCCATCACTTCATGGCAAATAGATGGGGAAACAGTGGAAAAGTGGTTGACTTTATTTGGGGGAGCTCCAAAATCACTGCAGATGGAGATTGCAGCCATGAAATTAAAATATGCTTGCTCCTTGGAAGAAAAGTTATGACCAAACTAGACAGCATATTAAAAAGCAAAGACATTACTTTGCCAAGAAAGGTCTGTTTAGTCAAAGCTATGGTTTTTCCAGTAGTCATGTATGGATGTGAGAGTTGGACTATAAAGAAAGCTGAGAGCAAAAGTATTGATACCTTTGAACTGTGGTATTGGAGAAGACTCTGAGAGTCCCTTGGACTGCAAGGAGATCCAACCAGTCCATCCTAAAGGAAATCAGTCCTGAATATTCATTGGAATGACTGATGTCGAAGCTGAAACTCCAAAACCCTGGCCACCTGATGCGAAGAACTGACTCATTGGGAAAGACCCCAATGCTGGGAAAGATTGAAAGCAGGAAGAGATGTGGACAACAGAGGATGAGATGGTTGGATGTCATCACTGACTCAATGGACATGAGTTTGAGTAAACCCCGGGAGCTAATGATGGGCAGGGAGGCCTGGCATGCTGCAGTCCATAAGGTCGCAAAAAGTCAGACACGACTAAGTGACTAAACGGAACTGGACTCATTCTATATTTATTATCTTATTTATTTTTTTAAATTACCATGATTCTACCCAGCTATTATAATTTTATGTACTAAACCTTTCCCTTTTATTTTGCCTATCTTTTGTTAAAAAATAAAACTATATCTCAAGAGCAAATATGAAAATTTGTCACTTTAACTTTCAGCTTTAAAAAATTCACAGAATTTTCTGGGTTGTTTTGGAAATATTAAATTGGTTACAGATTTCATATTTTATTAGGATTACATCTTATTTTTGAATATTCCCTTCTATAATCCTTTAAAATAGATCCTATATAAAAATCATTTCCCTCTATCTTTGTATTGTAAAATATGAAGAAAGCAAAATAAAGCCACAAGCAGTAATATTGTCAGTGAGCAAATTATTTAAACAAATGAATATTTTAATTAATTTCAGTTCAGTTCAGTTGCTCAGTCGTGTTCGATTCTTTGTGACCCCATGAACCACAGCATGCCAGGCCTCCCTGTCCATCACCAACACCCAAAGTTTACTCAAACTCATGTCCATTTAGTGGGAGATGCCATCTTTTCCAATGAGTCAGTTCTTCGCATCAGTTGGCCAAAGTATTGGAATTTCAATTTCAATATCAGTCCTTCCAATGAATATTCAGGACTGAGTTCCTTTAGGATGGACTGGTTGGATCTTCTTGCTGTCCAAAGGACTCACAATAGTCTTCTCCAACAGCACAGTTCAAAAGCATCAATTCTTCAGTGCTCAGCTTTCTTTATAGTCCAGCTCTCACATCCATACATGACTACTGGTAAAACCATAGCTTTAACTAGATGGACCTTTGTTAGCCAAGTAATGTCTCTGCTCTTTATTATGCTATCTAGGTTAGTCATAACTTTTCTTCCAAGGAGCAAGAGTCTTTTAATTTCATGGTTGCAGTCACCATCTGCAGTGATTTTTGGAGCCCATGAAGTGATGAGACCCGATGCCATGATCTTAGTTTTCTGAAAGCTGAGTTTTAAGTCAACTTTTTATCTCTCCTCTTCACTTTCATAAAGAGGCTCTTTAGTCCTTAAATTTTAATTAATGTAGTAAAGATCAAAAATAAAACTTTAAAATCACTTTATTTAGGAATATTTTAAATTCTAATTTCTATTATGTTGTTGGTTACACAGACTTTTACTATTTTGTCACTTAAAGTTACAGCTTTCATTCTTGACACATACAATCTATTATAATTTAGTAGTTTATCAATTACCCCAAATTTAAAGAGTTTTAAAGGGGCTATTTACTTACAAATAATTTAACATTACCAATATAATTATAAATTAATTTGGTCTTTAAGAATTCTTGCCACATCAAACTGCCTATTTGATTATCTTCCCTTCCCCCCTTCAAAAAAAGAAACAAATCACTAGTATGCTTATTATGGTAAGAAACTTTCTCTCTTTCTCTCTCTCTCTCTCTTTTTGGTCTAAATAAGAACTCTTGTTATCGTTATTTTTGAGGAATATTTTTGGGAGAAAAAGAATTTACCATTGCCAGATATGATCTTCTGGCTCTTGGGAATTATCTTCCCTTAGGGAGGGATTTTATTCTTCCTGATTAAATAATCAGCTTTTAAAATTGTCCTTTAGAAAGTTTTGAGTATTCTTTTTATATTCTACATGCTAATCCTTCACTGGATAAATGGTTTGCAAATATATTTTTTCACTCTATGATTTTACTTTTCATCCTCTTAACGGTCTTTCAGAAAACAGAAATGCTTAATTTTGATCAAGTCAAATTTACTGACTTTTCAATTATGCTTTTGATGTCATCTTAAGACCTCTGCCTGGCATTACATTCATTTTTTTCTTAACAGTATAATGTCTCTTTTCTCTTGATATTTTAACTTTATTTTTGATATTTTATTTCAATTTATCTAGGTAAAGTTATTTTTAGAAACAGTTGCTCAGTTTTTTGTTTTTCTCTGTTTCTTGAATTCTTGACTTGGATGTTTGTCAACAGTATGGAAAATTTTGCAGTCATGATTGCCTCAAATATTACTTCTGCCCAGCTTTCTTTTTTAATATCCTTCTGAGAATTGATTAATTTGTATATTAGATCTACATGTTCTATATTTTTCTTATTCTTATTTATACTTTATACCTTCTTGTCTTTCCATTCTTTAACATGAATATTTTAATCTAATCTAACTTGCAGTTCTCTACTTGTACTATTTTCTTATCAGCTATGTCTAATCTGATGCTATTACCAAAATTGAAATCCCATATTAAATGAGTTTTTTTAAATCTAAATTTTCTATTTGAATGTTTATAATTTTCCTCTTCAATTGTATGTGTATAATATACACTAATAAAATAATTTTAGGATGTGTGAATCAATTTATAGCATTATTGAAGTGTGATTTGGTAAGTAAATCATTTTATATATGTACCACAAAACTCTGTTTTTTTTTTCACATGGTGAAATGGGGAAAAAAAACAAAAAATTAAGCACAAGAAGTGATAATCTTAATATATTGCTAAGAGTGAAACAGATAACCTGTTAATACCTAAAAATAATATAATTTTTAGTCATTTTGTTCTCACTCATATTTTCTAACTTTCCTGTGAGAAATAGACATGAGAAAACTTTATGTAAGCTCTATATAGAGTCCTGCATTTATACATATGTAAATATCTCCCCTAGAGATATTAAAAACATATAAGCAATGATTATTTTAACAAGCCATACCTGATTGTCCTCATACACAAATACACAAGTCAACAGTTCTCACAACCATAATTGTATCACAAGTTTCAAAATGATTTAAAATAATTTTCTATGATAAATTTATTCTGGTTTACCAAAGACAGTAAAAGGGGCTATCTGACTGAACTAGACCTAGACCATTTTCACTTCTCTTGATTCATATGACAGACAGACTTCAAGGTGTCCATCATGGAATCCACGCCTCCTTGTGATCCCTTTTTCTTGAATTCTAGATGTGTCTTGTTTCTTGCTTTTGACCAACAGAATATGGAAATAGGATATATCACACTGGTAACACTACATTACATTATATGAAACTGTCAGACTCTTCAGAAAGACTCTCTACTTATTTGAAGTGGCCATATTGGGAAAGCCTATATGACAAAACACACACACACACACACACACACACACACACAAAAGGAACAAAAAAAACCAAAACCAACTGTGGAGGCATCTCAGAACTCTGGGGAACATTGAAACTCTCAGGTCTGCAGCTGAGAGTAACTGAATGTTACCAATGTGAGCATGGAAGAGTTCTCCCAGCCTCAGGGAAGAACACAACTTGATTCCATCTTGTGATACTCCCACAGAGACTGAGCTAAACTGTGAGCAGAATTCTGACCTGCAGAAACTATGGGATGCTAAATAGGTGTTTGAAGTTGCTAAGTTTGTGTAATTTGTTACACAGCAGAGAAGACAGAGGCACATCCCCTTCCCATAGCTCACTTGCTTTATGGGCATCAACAACACTGGTCTCCCTATGGAATCACCATGCTCCTTTAACTGGCTGCCACACTACACCCAGACTCAAGTTCCATGTTCCAGTTCTTCTATCCATCCTTCATTCTCCCTACCTCCTCAAAGCATATACATTCTTCATGTTGAAACATAATCACCTTCTAGTATCAATATTACTCAATGGCCACTGTAAGTTGCTCCCAAATTCCCTCCAAAATAGACCAGGCCATTTTCTTCTCCCCACTCTAGTTTATAAGCTTCATCAGGGCAGGAGAGTTCACTGTTTCCTCCTCACTTAATACAGGGCTGTATGCAAATCATTCAGTATAATTTTACTGGCATAAAAAATACATGCATGAAGGAGTTCATTTGTTGAATTACATTTGTGATCCAGAGAACATTTATTTTCTGTGGTTCTCAAAAAATCTATTTGGTACTTAAAGCTTTATAAAATTTTTTGTACTAAGCACAAAAATAACACTGAGGGATTTTTGAGGATTATACCTAAGAATAATAGAAACAGAGCTGCTTACTTTTCACCCATTCAAATTATTAGGAAGGAAACAATTAACTTACCTGACCAGGCTTAGAATTTTCACAGACAACAATATCATATTCCCTGGCAAGCTCGGGTGCATTGTCATTGACATCCAGAACTCTAATACCCACTGTGACACGGCTCAGCAAGCTCGGATTGTCTGCAAAACACATAGGGATGCATTCAGTATTTTCATGCACACTTTAAGAGACTTAGTTTAAAACCAATCTCCTTAATACTGTAGCTTGTCACTAGCCCACATGCTGCCGCAGGACTTTTGGCAACAGACAACTTTATGAAGGCACTCTTTGTTAGAACTCATTAACTTACAGAAAAATGAAAAATGAACACCATGGCATGACATGAATGCTAAAATGATACTTTGTCATATCAAGGAAATTACATGTTATTCAGGAACTGGAGTGGGAGAAAGTTGTCAGAACTCACTGTATGCTGTCAAAGTCCAAGGGATGAACAATTGGTTTTATCATTAATCTAAGAAAAGCACAGTAGTTGGAAAAAAATAAGATAATCTTTAAAACAGTCAAGGTTTCAAGTCTAAATCAACTTGCAGAAAATAAAGTTCTTTACACAAGGATAAAATTCTTCTTACAGGACAATCTATGCTGTCTGTGGTGTCAAATCATACTTGGGAAAAAATAAAGAATAATTTAAATTAGAATTTAGGATAGAATTCATATAAAACCCTGATAAATATCAAAATATTAGAGCTACTACTTTAAAATATTTCTAAAGTGCAGTCTTACCATTTTTCAGTAAGTTTATTAGTTATGAGATATAACAAAAGAAATGTTTATTTTATATGTCAAAGCTAAAAATATAGAATTCATAGTGGAAAAATAATGAGAAGGCAAAAACAAAACATATTAGGAAAAAAAGAATCAAAATACATATACAGAAAATATTAAAGAAAATGAATATTTAAGTGATCCATTATTTATTACACATGACATAGGTGCTTTTAAAAAAGTAAGAAATCAGAATGCTACTACAATAACTAAAGAAGATAAATTTTTAGGTTAAAAATATTTTTCAAAGATAAAAAATCAGTCCTAGATAATTTAACTTAAAGGAAAAGATATCTTCAATCTTATAAAACTTTTCTCGAGAAGAGAAAGGATGAAATATGCTACAACTTGTTCTCTGTGGCCAGCAAAGTTTTACCATCAATATCAGATACTCCAACTCATGAGAGGTATTATCTGTCAGTGGATTAAACAATATACCAAACCTATTCCATTGGTATGTAAAAGAAAACTATTACTTGTTTAGTTCCAGGAATGTTTCTTAGTTCATCATTAAAGGAATGAAACAAAGAAGGAAGGAGAGAGGGAGAGAAGAAATTAGGGAAATTTTTTTTAAAATATAAAAGTTATCTAAAAAGTCAAAGCATTAAAGGAGGGAGAAAAAATACAGAGATACTTCTCAACATACAGAGCAAAAAGTAAGATATAAAATGTAATATCCATACATTCTAAACAAACAAACAAACAAAAAATGGACCTTAGGACGCATCACTATGAACAAAGCTAGTGGAGGTGATGGAATTTCAGCTTAGCCTGTTCCAAAACCTAAATGATTTTGCTGTCAAAGTGCTGCACTCAATATGCCAGCAAATTTGGAAAACTCAGCAGTGGCCACAGGACTGGAAAAAGTCAGTTTTCATTCCAATTCCAAAGAAGGAAATGCTGAAGAATGTTCAAACTACAGCAAAGCACTCATTTCACATGCTAGCGAAGTAATGTTCAAAATTTTCCAATCTAGGATTTGACTATATGTGAACTGAGAACTTCCAGATATACAAGCTGGATTCAGAAAAGGCAGAGGTCCAAATGTCAAATTGCCAACATCCGCTGGATCATACAAAAAGCAAGAGAAATCCAGAAAAAAAAAAAAAATACTTACTTCTGTTTTATTGACTATGCTAAAGCCTTTGACTGTGTAGATCACAACAAATTGTGGAAAATTTTTAAACAGATAGGAATATCAGACCACCTTATCTGCCTCCTGAGAAACCTGTATTCATGTCAAGAAGCAACAGTTAGAATGGACATAGCCATGAAATTAAAAGACACTTGCTTCTTGGAAGAAAAGAAGTGACACACCTAGGCAACATACTAAAAAGCAGAGACATCATTTCGCCTACAAAGGTCCATATATTCAAAGTTATGGTTTTCCCGGAAGTCATGTACAGATGTGAGAGCTGGACAATAAAAAGACTGAACGCCGAAGAATTGATACCTTCAAAATGTGGTGCTGGAGAAGACTCTTGAGAGTCCCTTGGGCAGCAAGGTGATCCAACCAGTCAATCCTAAAGGAAATCAGCCCTGAATTTCATTGGGAGGATTGATGCTGAAGATGAAGCTCCAATATTTTGGTCACCTGATGAAAAGAACTGACCCATTGGAAAAGAGCCTGATGCTGGGAAAGACTGAAGGTAGGAGGAGAAGTGGATCACAGAGGATGAGATTGTTGGATGGCATCACTGACTCAATGAACATGAATTTGAGCAGACTCAGGGATATGGTGAAGGACAGGGAAGCTTGGTGTGCCACAGTCCATGGGGCTGCAAAGATTTGGACATGACTAAGTGACTGTACAACAATGGATCAAGCCCCCTAGGATCAAACCTGTGTCTCCTGCACTGGCATGCAGGTTCTTTACCATGGAGCCACCAAGGAAACCTAAATATACAGAAAAAAGTTATAAAATATTAAAATTAATATAGTGTATGAATAGCTTAATATAATGACCAATAGAATTGGCTCTTATGATATTTTGTCAATGTACAATAAAAGATAATGGGGTGCTGATGTATCATATCAGTCAACTTCATATTATAAAGACAATTAGATCTATGAAATTAATCTCAATGTTGATTAAAATATTTGCTTATTTAGAGTGATTTATTATGAAAAAGGGGCTTCCCAAGTGGCATAGTGATGAAGAATCCACCTGCCAATGCAGGAGACACAGGAGATGCGTGTCTGATCTCCTGGATTGTGAAGATATCCTGGAGTAGGAAATTGCAACCCACTCCAGTATTCTTGCCTGGAGAATCACATGGACTGAGGAGGGCTACAGTCCATTGGGTCAAAAAAGAGTTGGATACAACTTATTGATTAAGCAACAACAAAGTTAGAAGTCTGTATATTTTACTCAATATCAACAAAGAAGATATTGCAAAGCATAATAATAAATATATTTTATCATATCTCTGTACTCAAGAATTAATATTATTAAGAAGGTTATCCTCAACAATATACTACTTCATTTTGCAATGAATTATTTAGTTTTGCGTGTGTTTTTTTTTTTTATCTTTACAAAATACTACAATGAGATATTTCTGAAAAATATATTTCAATCAGCATTTGGTTTCTAAGATTTTAACTATTGCTGTAGCTCTGCTGCTATTCATCCTAAAGGAAATCAATCCTGAATATTCATTGGAAGTACTGATGCTGAAGCTGAAACGCCAATACTTTGGCTACTTGATGTGAAGAACTGACTCATTTGAAAAGACCCTGACGCTGGAAAAATTGAAGGTGGGAGGACAAGGGGAGGACAAAGGATGAGATGATTGGATGGCATCACCGACTCAATGGACATGAGTTTGAGTAAACTCTGGGAGTTGTTGATGGACAGGGAGGCCTGGCATGCTGAAGTCCATGGGGTCGCAAAGATTTGGACATGACTGAGCGACTGAACTGAACTGATGATATAAACTAATCGCAGTTATTGCATCTATTCAGCCTTTGTTGGAAAGAGTCAGACACAACTGAGCAACTAACACTGTAACACATTATGAAAAAACAGCATTGCTAAGCTTTTGTGGAAGCTGATATTGATCATACTTGATCTTTTTATAATTTTAAAAATATAAAAGAATATTCAGTATGAATTCTCATTTTGTAAGTTACCAAAGTGAAACTGACACATTTTAAATGGCTTATCTTGGCAAAGTCAGGGTTATGAATTACTTCTCAGACCTTATATATATGTGCTAGTTTATTCCTATATTTCACAACCGGGTATTTGTTCACTTTTAAGAGCAGACAAAAGAAATCTGTTCTAGAAATCTGAGACAAGAATAATATCATTAGTTTGAATCATTGGTATCAGCAGTCTTAAATTGCACCAAAATTCTCTGCTCCTTATCTGAATGAGAACTAGATGTTATCTTGCTGCATCAGAAAAATGTTTTCAGGAAAGACATGTATCCCAATGTTCACTGCAGCACTATTTACAATAGCTAGTACATGGAAGCAACCTAGATGTCCATCAACAGATGAATGGATAAAGAAGCTGTGGTACATATATACAATGGAATACTACTCAGTCATAAAAAGGAATACATCCAAATTTGTTCTAATGAGGTTGATGAAACTAGAGCCCATTATACAGACTGAAGTAAGTCAGTAAGAGAAATACAAATATTGTATATGCTCTCTCTCTCTCTCTCTCTCTCTCACACACACACACACACACACACATATATATATATGGAATCTGAGAGATGGTACTGATGAATTTATTTTCAGGGCAGCAATGTAGAAAGAGACATAGAAAACAGACCTATGGACAAGGTGGGAAGAGAGGAGGGAGAAGGGGAGATGTATGGAGATGGTAACATAGAAATTTATAATACCATGTGTAACACAGATAGCCATTGGGAATTTCGTGTAGGACTCAGAGAACTCTAACAGGGGCCGAAACAGGCTGAAGGGTGGGGTGGGGAGGCAGATGGGAGGGGGGTTTGGGAGGGAAGGGACAAGGGTGTATGTATGGCTGATTCTTGATGTATGACAGAAAACCACAAAATTCTGTGAAGTAATTATCCTTCAATTAAAAACAAATTAAAAAGTTTTTAGGAAAGGATTCTGGGAAGACTATGTCTTGAGGAAAGACTAGAATAAAAGAACGACTAAGCATTTGACTGTTTTTAAATATCACCTTCTCACTGCCCTACCTCTGCATTGCTCATGCTGTCCCCTGGAATTGGCATAGCCTTGCCCATACTCCGTACTCGGGCACAGGAAACTAAATCCTCCTGGATGGAAACAGACTCTCTCCATGTTTCTCTAATGTTATATATTGTATCTCCAGTGTACAATTACTATTCTATCACTTAAGGATTAAATGTACAGAGCTGGGATCAAACAGATACTTATTTGTATGTAGGTGTACTATTATTTTCTGTTCTGTAGGGAAAAGAATCTAACCTTATTGTGGATGTAACCAGTGATCTGTAGGGCATGCATTGTCAGGGGAATCTCAAGGGATACTGATGAAGAGTCATGAAAAAACAGTCTCAGAGTAAGCTTAATTCCAACACTGATGCAAATTGAATAATTGCTATTTCCTAAAAGTAGGATGGTGTGTAAAAACTATAATTTCAGATAATTAGAGTGGAAAACTCACTATAGTTTTGTAGCCAATTGTGGCTTACCTACACTCATTCTAGTATTTCTGCTCAATAATGAAATTAGCTAAATCTATATTAGTAAATTAGCAAGCTCCTTTGGTATTTTTTTTTAAATTTCCCTCAGTCCTAGGGTTAGTATTCTGTTCTTTGAATGCCAATCACTTTACCTATAAATGCAGACATATTTTTATGTGTGAGAAGTATTTTGTTATGGTAAAAGCTGGATAATGTCCCAGGAATTCTTAATGCAACATTTCTGTTATTGCTACTATTAATTTCAGGCTCATGCTGCATTTCTAAAAATAAGTGTTCAGTCCTTTTGATGGCACAGTAAATAAAAATATACTGTCTTCAGACAACTTATTCAGTACCCTTAAGGAATATGAACTTTGGAAAGTTATTTGTTATTTCTATAACTTAATTATTTAATCTGTAAACAGGAGTTAGAATGGTGCTATGAGCCAAACTGTACTTTTGAGACACAATTAAGGAAATTATGTAAACTTTAAAACACGGAGACTAGGAGACAGCAGAATAATGAATTTAATCCTTTCCAAAAAAAAAAAAAGGGCACACTGACAATCCTATACATGTGATTTTCAGTAGAAACTATACTATGAAAAAATCATCCAGGCTTTATGCAATAACAGGGTAACAAGCTGGATGAATCACAAACTGGAATCAAGATTGCCGGTGGAAAAATAACAACAACCTCTGATATGCAGATAATACCACTCTAAGGCAGAAAGCAAAGAGGAACTAAATTGCCTCTTAATGATGGTGAAAGAGGAGAATGAAAAAGCTGACTTAACACTTAATATTAAAAAAAAAAACTAAGATCATGACATAGGGTCCCATCACTTCATGGTAAATAGATGGGGAAAAAGTGGAAACAGTGACAGATTTTATTTTCTTGGGCTCTGAAATCACTGTAGATGGTGACTGTAGTCATGAAATTAAAAGATGCTAGCTCCTTGGAACAAAAGTTATGACAAAACTAGATAGCATACTAAAAAGCAAATATATCACTTTGCCAACAAATGTCCATATGTAGCCAAAGCTATGATTTTTCCAGTAGTCATGTATGGATATGAGGAGATGACCCATAAAGAAGGCTTAGCACCAAAGAATTGATGCATTCAAATTGTGGTGCTGGAGAAGACTCTTCAGAGTCCCTTGGACAGCAAGGAAATCAATCCTGTCAATCCTAAAAGAAATTAACCCTGAATATTCATTGGAAGAATTTATGATGAAGCTCCAGTACTTTGGCCACCTGATGTGAAGAGCAGACTCGTTGGAAAAGACCCTGATGCTGGGAAAGACTGAACAGGGGAAGAGAAGGGGCCAACAGATGATGAGCTGGTCAGATGGCATAACAGATTCAATAGACATGAGTTTGAGCAAACTCCAGGAGATAGTGAAGGGCAGGGAAGCCTGGCATGCTGCAGTTCATGGGGTCACAAAAAGTCGGACACGACTTAGTGACTCAGCAACAACAACCCAATCTTCTATACTTTTGGATTGCATTTATATGAAATTCTAGAAGTGGCAGAAATAAATGACAATATTGCTACCTCTGAGGGGTGAAGGGTAAGAGAATTCACTGTAGAGGAGAACTTCTCCGAGGTTACAGAAATGTCCAGTAGCTTGATAAGGATGTGATTACTATGGAAGTGTGCATTTGAAAGCCCATTGAAACGTGACAAGATCTGTACAACTCAGGACATTTCAATATTAGCCACATTAAAAAAAAAAACAACTCTTAGTTAAGGAGAATAGAATTCTCATACATCCTAGAGAGAATCTGATTATGATTACTAACATACAGTTGATTATGGAACTTACTTAAGTAAGTTTCACATAAAATCAATCACAGTTAAGAGAGTTTAATGAATGTATTGTAACAGGTCTCCAATTAAAAATTGTTTTTAAAATGTTGATAGAGGTACTTGAATAATTTATCATTGTATACAAAAAATTTTAAAAATGCATTTCAATTTTTTCATCTGCATGCTACTTTCTAGTGGTTTCCAAAATGTAATTTTGTCTCAAGCCCCATGAAGATATAACAAGTAATGACAGATACTGATTTAGCACATAATTCATTCATATTTATGATAATTATAAGAGCTGTCATTTGTTACGACACCATATGCCAGATACTAGGTAAAGGTATACTTCATTTAATTCATAGTCTAATCCTTTGACTGACCGCTCAGAAGTGTGGCCGTGAGGAGCTACCCCTCGCCCAAGGTCAGAGGCGGCGACCATGAGCGCCAGGCTGCGACAGCACAGGAGCGGCCGAGAGGAGCTTCCCCATGTCTGAGGCCAGGGGCGGCGGCTGAGAGGATCAACCCCACATCCGAGGAGTAGCGGCTGCGCCGGCTCAGGAGGGCTGAGAGGAGCTACTTCACCCTCAGGGTCAGGAGGGGCGACCTCCTCCAAGGTGAGGAGCAGAGGCTGCGCTTTGCTGGAGCAGCCGTGACCCCACGTCCAAGGTAAGAGAAACCCAAGTAAGAAGGTAGGTGTTGCAAGAGGGCATCAGAGGGCAGACTCACTGAAGCCATAATCATAGAAAACTAGCCAATCTGATCACACGGACCACAGCCTTGTCTGACTCAATGAAACTAAGCCATGCTGTGTGGGGCCACCCAAGACGGACGAGTCATGGTGGAGAGGTCTGACAGAATGTGGTCCACTGGAGAAGGGAATAGAAACCACTTCAGTATTCTTGCCTTGAGAACCCCATGAACAGTCTATGAAAGGGAAAAAAGATAGGGCACTGAAAGATGAACTCCCCAGGTTGGTATGTGCCCAGTATGCTACTGGAGATCAGTGGAGAAATAACTCCAGAAAGAATGAAGGGATGGAGTCAAAGCAAAAACAATACCCAGTTGTTGATGTGACTGGTGATAGAAGCAAGGTCCAATGCTGTAAAGAGCAATATTGCATAGGAACCTGGAATGTTAGGTCCATGAATCAAGGCAAATTGGAAGTGGTCAAACAGGAGATGCCAGGAGTGAACATCAACATTTTAGGAATCAGTGAACTAAAATGGAATGGAATGGGTGAATTTAACTCAGATTACCATTACATCTACTACTGTCTGCAAGAATCCCTTAGAAGAAATGGAGTAGCCATCATGGTCAACAAAAGAGTCCAAAATGCAGTACTTGGATGCAATCTCAAAAATGACAGAATGATCTCTGTTCATTTCCAAGGCAAACCATTCAGTATCATGGTAATTCAAGCCTATGCCCCAACCAGTAATGCTGAAGAAGCTGAAGTTGAATGGTTCTTTGAAGACCTACAGGACCTTTTAGAACTCACACCCAAAAAAGACGTCCTTTTCATTATAGGGGACTGGAATGCAAAAGTAGAAGTCAAGAAACACCTGGAGTGACAGGCAAATTTGGCCTTGGAGTACGGAATGAAGCAAGGCAAAGGCTAATAGAGTTTTGCCAAGAGAACGCACTGGTCATAGCAAACACCCTCTTGCAACAACACAAGAGAGGACTCTACACATGGACATCATGAGGTGGTCAACACCAAAATGAGATTGATTATATTCTTTGCAGCCATGATGGAGAAGCTCTATACAGTCAGGAAAAATAAGACCAGGAGCTGATTGTGGCTCAGATCATGAACTCCTTATTGCCAAATTCAGACTTAAATTGAACAAAGTAGGGAAAACCACTAGACCATTCAGGTGTGACCTAAATCAAATTCCTTATGACTATACAGTGGGAGTGAGCAATAGATTTATGGGACTAGATCTGATAGACAGAGTGCCTGATGAACTACGGATGGAGGTTTGTGACATTGTGCAGGAGACTGGGATCAAGACCATCCCCATGGAAAAGAAATGCAAAAAGGCAAACTGGTTGTCTGAGGAGGCCTTACAAATAGCTGTGAATAGAAGAGAAGTGAAAAACAAAGGAGAAAAGGAAAGATATTCCCATTTGAATGCAGAGTTCCAAAGAATAGAAAGGAGAGATAAAAAAGCCTTCCTCGGTGATCAATGCAAAGAAATAGAGGAAAACAACAGAATGGGAAAGACTAGAGATCTCTTCAAGAAAATTAGAGATACCAAGGGAACATTTTATGCAGAGATGAGCACAATAAAGGACAGAAGTGGTATGGACTTAACAGAAGCAGAAGATATCAAGAAGAGGTGGTAAGAATACACAGAAGACCTATACAAAAAAGATCTTCATGACCCAGATAACCACCATGGTGTGATTATTCACCCAGAACCAGACATGCTGGAATGTGAAGTCAAGGGGGCCTTAGGAAGAATCTCTACTAACAAAGTCAGTGGAGATGATAGAATTCCAGTTGATCTAGCTCAAATCTTAAAAGATGATGCTGTGAAAGTGCTGCACTCAATATGCCAGCAAATATGGGAAATTCAACAGTGGCCACAGGACTGGAAAAGGTCAGTTATCATTCCAATCCCTAAGAAAGGCAATGCCAAAAAATGTTCAAACTACTGCATGATTTCATTAATCTCACACACTAGCAAAGTAATGCTCAAAATTCTCCAAGGCAGGCTTCAACAGTATAGTATGTGAACCGTGAAATTCCAGATATTCAAGCTGGATTTAGAAAAGGCAGAGGAACCAGAGATCAAATTGCCAACATCCATTGGATCATCAAAAAAGCAAAATGATTCCAGAAAAACATCTACTTCTGCTTTATTGACTATGCCAAAGCGTTTGACTGTGTGGATCAAAACAAACTGTGGAAAATTCTGAAAGAGATGAGAATACCAAACCACCTGACCTGCCTCCTGAGAAATCTGGGTGCAGGTTAAGAAGCAACAGATAGAACTTGACAAGGAACAACAGACTGGTTCCAAATCAGGAAAGGAGTATGTCAAGGCTGTATGTTATCACCCTGCTTATTTAACTTATATGCAGAGTACATCATTCAAAATGCTGGGCTGGATGAAGCACAAGCCAGAATCAAGATTGCCAGTAGAAATATGAATAACTTCAGATATGCAGATGTCCCCACCCTTATGGCAGAAAGTGAAGAAGAACTAAAGAGCCTCTTGATGAAAGTGAAAGAGGAGAGTGAAAACGTTGGCTTAAAGCTCAACATTCAGGAAACTAAGATTATGGCATCTGGTCCCATCACTTCATGGCAAATAGATGGGGGAAAATGGAAACAGTGACAGAATTTATTTTCTTCAGCTCCAAAATCACTGCAGATGGTGACTGCGGCCATGACATTAAGAGACACTTGCTCCTTGGAAGAAAATCTCTGACAAACCTAGACAGCATATTAAAAAGCAGAGACATTAATTTGCCAACAAAGTTTCCTCTAGTCAAAGCTATGGTTTTTCCAGTAGTCATGTATGGATGTGAGAGTTGGACTATAAGGAAAGCTGAGCGCTGAAGAATTGATGCTTTTGAACTTGGTGTTGGATGAGACTCTTGAGAGTCTCTTGGACTGCTAAGAGATTCAACTAGTCAATCCTAAAGGAAGTCAGTGCTGAATATTAGTTGGAAGGACTGATGCTGAAGTTGAAGCTCCAATACTTTGGTCACCTCATGCGAAGAACTGACTCATTTGAAAAGACTCTGATGCTTGGAAAAATTGAAGGCAGGAGGAGAAGGAGACAACAGAAGATGAGATGGTTGGATGGCATCACCGACTCGATGGCCAGGAGTTTGAGTAAGCTCTGGGAGTTGGCGATGGACAGGGAGACCTGGGGTGCTGCAGTCCTTGGGGTCACAAAGAATCCAACACGATTGAGCGACTGAAGAGAATTGAACAGGAGTGTCTGATGAATTGGACATGCAGCATCACAGAAAGAGAAGAGCCAGATATGACTTTGGGTGATATACATAGAAACTGAAGTATATGATCATCAGTTTTACATGGATAAGGTCTCTTACAGAGAAGATTTTAGATTTTTAGGAAATTAGATTTTGAGGAAAAGATTTATTTGATTTATGTCAAGTTTGAGACCTCTTAAGTGAAGATATTAGGATACCTAATGTGGTATTCAGGGATAAAGTGACCAAGCTGCTACAGACTTAAAGTCAAGAGTCATCAATATGTAGATGCTACAAAAGTCTATATGACTGAATGACATTATTTGGCCAGTAATTCAAGAAAAGTCTGAGATCTGAAAATCAAGATACACCACAATTCAGTGAATGGAGAGATGAAGAATTGGTGAAGAAGTAAGAATGTAGTTTCCTTTAGCTAAAGAAAGAGCTTGTTTTGAAAGACTTGCCAATTGTGCCAAATGCTACAAATATTTGAGCAAACAGACGTATGAGAATTATACTTGGGCTTCGGCCGTATGAAGGACAAGAGTAATTTTGTGACGTAACAAAGATAAAAATCTTTTTAGAGTGAGTTTTAAAGAGCCTGAGAGAAGAGAAAAGGCAGATTGTGAATATAAACAATTCTTTCAAGGAGTTTTTCATTCAAGGGAATGAAATACTAGAGTTGTACCTGGAGGGAAACTAGATCAAGATAGGTTTTCAGGTTTTGGTTGCTGGAGTTGATTTTATTTTCAGATAGAAAATAAAGCCTGTTTTTGAGGATAGGGGGGATATGTACCAGATAAAGAAGCATAAAAATACAGGGAAGAGGAGACTTTGTTAATAGTGCAATGTCTCAGTGAGCAAGGAGGGACAAGATTCAGAGCACACATAGAGAGGTGGCTGTAAGCGTGACATGGAGAGTTTATTCACAGTACTGACTGGAGCCAGGTTTATGGAGATTATTGCATATAATACTGGGTAGGTTGGTAGATCTGATAGAAGGAAAACGTGCAAACTCCTTTCTAATTGGTCTTATTTGCTGTCATTCAAGAAGCAAGAATATCTGATGTATATAAAGAAATTGGAAGAACTATTAAAAAATTGTGGCAAGAGGAAAACTGTAAATTCATATTTGTTGTTGTTCAGTCACTAAGTCATGTCTGACTCTTTGAAGCTCCATGGACTACAGTATGTCAGGCTTTCCTGTCCTTCACCATCTCCCAGAGTTTGCTCAAACTCATGTCCATTGAGTTGGTGATTTTATCTAACCATCTCATCCTCTGTTGCACCCTTCTTCTCTTGCCTTCAATCTTTCCCAGCATCAGGGTCTTTGCCAATGAGTCAGCTCTTCACATCAGGTGACCAAAGTACTGGAACTTCAGCTTCAGCTTCAGCATCAGTCCTTCCAATGAATAGTCACAGTTGATTTCCTTTAGGATTGACTGGTTTGGTCTCCTTGCAGTCCAAGGGACTCTCAAGTGTCTTCTTCAGCACCACAGTTTGAAAGCATTGATTCTTCGGTGCTCAGCCTCCATTATGGTCCAACTCTCACATCCCTGTATGACTATTGGATAAACCATAGCTTTGACTATATAGGCTTTTGTCAGAAAAATACATATTTAGCAGGATATATATAATTGCTTTAGTTACTTGAGGTTCTCTTGAATAAACTAATATGCTCTACTTCTTTTAGAATTTGATACTGAGTTTGGGATAGTGCAAGTAGTAATGTCTCAGTGTATTGACATATTGGGTAAACAATAACACAAATAAAATGTATTAAATGTTATAATTGCTTGATGAGCCTCCTCCTTATATGTAGAACCCAAGGGATTTGAATGGAACTGACCACAAGTAAAGATAAAAATATGAACCTTGAAAGTCCTGAGCCAATACAAACAATTCCATATCTTTTGTCATATTAAGCAGTTAAATTATGGGCACATTTCATGTACTAAATACAGTTTTTTAAAGAAAGTGAATGGAGATTAGTTTATAAATAAATTAAATAAAGCAGTATCTTATTATGCAAAGTGACAATTTATTGCACTCTGAATGAGGCTGAGTGTGTACCAACTTAAGGTGGCATTCACCCTATTAACATACTAAAAGTTAACATGGTACTAGTTGCTTATTACTATTATATAGCAACCTTAAGGCAAAACATGATAAAAGAGAATGCAGAAAAAAAAATACAAAGAAATGGAGAAAAGAGTCCTGATAAAGGTAAGTCTGAAGCTCAATTTATCTATGAAATATTCAGATAAATGAGTCAAAAAATTTATTTTAAGTCTTAGAAAAAAATTGAACTACTTTTTGATATTTTGAAATAATCTATCATATGGCTATAGGTAGCTAATACACTGACCCATGCATGTATAAATAAAAATTTCAGAAAAATATTTTATTGTATTATTTTTGATCATTGGTTAAAAGCAAAGTCAATTTTTTTGTGTGTTATCCTCTCTGTAGGCTAAGGTATATCTCATTATGAAATTTTTTGTGAAAAGGAAATTGCTAATATGAACACACTGTGGGAGACAACTTTATGTATCAAAATAAACACATTTACAGTAACAAAAGAATGTGAAGTAACCAAAGGGACTTAAAACCACCCACTCTTCAGTAACAAGGTTTTATGTTGTTAGCTGCAGCTGCTAACAAAAATTAACTTCAGATTAAAAGGAAACAAGGAATGAGTTCATAAAATCTAAATTTAACTTCCATCGCCTGCAGTTAACAATTGTACTAAATTTGAAATTTGTGGATCCTAATCTTTGAATATGTTTGCATAAGAATTGAGGAGAAAAGAAAGAGTCAACGAATAAAAAACAGGTATACATTGGCTTCTGGACTGCAATTATGTAGATAATGTGAGAGAAATGTGAAATAGGAAGCTGAGGCAAATTTTCCTATCAATGCACAAAACATGAAGTTGCTTTTGTTGTTGCTTAAACTGTGAACTCTGGAGACAGCAGAAACTTTTGAACTCATTAGATATGTGAATAAATAAGCATCTCCCTGAATTTGACTCCTTTGGAAATAGCATCATCTTGCAAGCAATTAATAAAAAAGAGTCCCATTTTGGTATATTGATCAGGTAAAATGAAGTCTCACATTTAATGAACAGAACAAGCAGAAATAGAATATTTAAGGTAAACTGGGAAATGTACAGTGATCATTGCAATATGTAGTGAATGATGTATGTAGTTGTTGGGTAATTAAGGTGGGCTGAGAAATGAAGACAGATAATATTCATGAACTTAACAAAATTTTATTAACCCAGTTCTATGTGTCAGGGAATTTATTAAGAATTTGGGAATACTCTAATAAACAAAGATAAAATAGACCTGATTCTTAGATTTGAGATGTTCACAAAGTAGTATAGGTGAAAAGTATCACAATAAAATATAAGTGGTATATTTAAGACTATGAGAGTATAAGTGATGAACATTATTCTAAGGTCTACATAGAGTACAGAAGACAAGGAGCTATAAAATATACCTCAGAAGTTGAGAAAAATTTCAAAGAATTTGTGACTTTTGAAATAGTTCTTGAAAGAAAATAGTTGTTTGTAAAGCAGCAGAAAATGAGAAGAAATCTTTAAGAGATGAAAGAATTATGAAACTATTGAAAGGACAGGGCCTACTTGAGGGTCTGTGGCTAAAAGTGTGATATACATTTTTCAGAGGATTAAGCTGACAGCAGACCAAATACTATAAACAAAAGTCACATAACAAGAGCAAAATTCTGTAAGGCAATTATTCTCCAATAAAAAATAAATTAAAAAAAAGAGAAAGCCAAAAGGGGAATAAAAGCCACATATGCCCTACATGAAGTTTATTTCTCCATCAGGATGTGTGTATGTATATGAGTGAGTGTGTGCATGTGGGTATGCCCATGAGAGTAGTTCTTGATAGAACCATGATATATATCAAATTGTTATATACAACAATGCTTCTTGAATTCAATTTACATTAGAATCACATAGGTCAGTGATTCTCAAACAGCATGCATGAAAATCATCTAGAAGGCCTGATAAAACCCAGGACACTGGGCCAGTTTCTAATTCATGGAGGGCCCAGATATTTGGTCAAACATTATTCTGGGTGATTTTGTGAGGCCGTCTTTGTATAAGATTAGCATTTAAATTGTGAGACTGAGTAAAGCAGATTGTTCTCATAATGTGAGTGGGCTTCGTCCAATCATTTGAAGAACTGAATAGAACCAAAGGCTGACTTTCCCTCTAATAAGAGAGAATTCTCTTGCCTGATGACCTTTGAGGCACTGGTTCTTCCTGGTTCTGGCAAGAAGGTGTGACCTAGGACAGGGGATCTGGGGATTTTAGACTTGCAACCTCCATAGCTGCATGAGCCAACATTAACCAATCCTCATAATAAAAATCCTTTTTGGTTCTGATGGAGAAGGAAATGGCAATCCAGTCCAGTAGGTTTGCCTGAGAAATTCCATGGACAGAGGAGCCTGGCGGACTATAGTCCAAGGGGTCACAAGGGTCAGACATGACTTAGCGACTAAACAACAAAATGAAAACCCCAGAGTTCCCAAATATTAACTTTTATATTCAGCATCTGCACAGACTTACTTAACATACTTGGTTGCCTTATGGCCATCAGAATTCTCTCATGCCCACCTGTCTTTAGTTTGCTTCCTGATATTTGAGGTTTGCCTCAACAACTCCCAACTTACTGTGACATTAGAATAACATTTTGGTGGGTTAATTCTACTTTATTAAAATTTAATGGGGGTAAATAGCATACTTACTTAATACATTATTGGGCTTCTTTTGTGGCTCAGCTGGTAAAGAATCTGCCTGCAATGCAGGAGACCTGGGTTCGATCCCTGGCTTGGGAAGATCCCCTGGAGAAGGGAAAAGCTACCCACTCCAGTATTCTGGCCTGGAGAATTCCATGGACTGTATAGTCCATGGGGTCGCAAAGAGTCAGACATGACTGAGTGACTTTCACTTTGGTTCTGAATCCTCTTGGTTCTGTTTCTCTATGCTGTGCATAGTCACTCAGTCACGCCCGACTCTGAGACCCCATGAACTATAGCCTGCCAGACTCCTCTGTCCATGGCGATTCTCCAGGCAAGAATACTGAAGTGGGGTTGCCATTTATACCCTCCTCCAGGGGATCTTCTCAAGCCAGGGATAGAACCCAGGTCTCCTGCATTGGAGGCAGATTATTTAACCATCTGAGCCACTAGTTTGAGAGCAGAATGCAAGCTAACCTTTACTCATCCTTCATCTCAAGACTCAATCCAAGCGTTGTACTCTCTATGAAATCTTCACTGGTCCTCACAAAGACATTAAGCCACCATGTTTTCATGTTTCTCTAGTCCCTAAAAAAACTTATCCTCACAGTAATTATCCATAATGCAATTGTTCAGCTACCTTGTCTTTTGCACTAGACTCCTAAATTCCTCAAAGACAAAATAATCCCTCTATATGATTAGCCCCTAAAATACTACACTCACTAGCAGGTATCATTTACTACTGAACTCTGAGTGAGTCAGTTAATGTATTCTTTAGAACACAGATGATAAAGTACACCATTCCAAAGTACTGGAATGGCAGCCAAGGAAGTAGAACATTCTAAGAGGAAAGAGGATGATTAATACAGTCAGATATCACAAAGAAATCAGGGAGATAAGAAATGAAGACTACTCATTGGACTCAGCTATTATGAAGTGATGAACACAGTGGTGTTTCTGAAAAGCAGTTAGAATAAAAATATACATTATCCTGAACTGAGGCATTAACAAGGAAATGGAGGGAGATGAGAGCTAGTCATTTGAAAAACCATGTTAAGAACTACTTATTGAGTGCCTACTAGTGCCTTTATTTTACTGAGGAGTCACATAAAAGGAAAAGTAAGCCATGGCACACAAGTTAGAAAGAATATTTATTATCCTATAAAAGAATTCTCCCAAATTTTACAGACATTTTAGGGTCATGGGATGCAGAATTCTAAAGATTCCAGAATACGATTCCTGCCCCTCGATTATTCAACTAGATGTTAATTTGAGTCCTGTTGTGAAGGAACTCTGCAGATGTAACTGAAGTCTCAAGGCAGATGACCTTAATGTACAAAGATTATTGGGGTGGGCCTGACTCAATCAGGTGAAAAACCACCAAAAGCAGAGACTTTCTCCAGATGGTGGCAGAAGAGACAACTAAAGAGATTCAAACATAAGAAGGACTTGACACACTATTGCTTGCTTGAAGAAAAAAATTCAGGCAGCTTCTAAAAGGAGAAAGCTCTCCAAGCTAAGAGCCAGGAAAAAAAAACAAAAAAAAAATGTAGCCCTCACACCTACATCCTCAACAACGTGGATTCTGCCAATGAGGAGAATGAGCATGAAATCAGATTCTTCCCTGAAGCCTTTAGATAAGAGACCAGCCCAGCTGACACACAACTTCAGTCTTTCCAGATTTAAAGCAGAGGAATAAGTTGAACCCTCCTGAACTTCTGACCTACAGAAATCATGTGACTACTTGTTAGACATCAACAGAAAAGTAGTAGAAGTTACCAAATAGTTCTATTATGGATTACATTGTTAGCTGTAACAGAAATGTTCCCCAGGTATTTATCAAGAAAGTCCTCTTCCCTGAGAACTGTGATACGTGATAATGAGACACCACTTTCTATTCCCCTGACCAAAGACATATATATTGAACTTATTTGATTCCTAGTGTATTCTTTAAGATGGTGAAAATAATCTTATGTCACAGAATGAATTTTCAAAATAATAAAATAAATCTTAACCAGTTAAAATATCTGATGAGTACTTGGGTTCAATGAACATCAGCTGACATAGAATGAACACAGATCTAGGAACCAAAATATTCAGATTTGTAAGAGTCTCTCTCTTTCTTTCTTCTTTTTTTTTAAAAGCAAGAATAACATCTGCTTTTTCTATTTCACAGGGATTCTTTTAGAATGGCATGACTGTAAAGCACAACATATCAGTGAAAATAGCTGCCATTCATGTTTAGCCACAGCAGTAAGCTGTTACTGAAGCTGAAGCACCAATACTTTTGGCCACCTCTTTGAGGTCAAGAGCCATCTCACTGGAAAAGACCCTGATGCTGGGAAAGATTGAGGGCACATGGAGTTGGGGCGACAGGATGAGATGATTAGATAGCACCACGAACTCAGTGGACATGAATTTGAGAAAACTCTGGGAGATAGTGGAGGACAGGATTAATGGTTGGATGGCATCACTGACTTAATGGACATGAGTTTGGGAAAGCTCTGGGAGGTGGTGAGGGACAGGGAGGCCTGGCATGTTGCAGTCCATGGGATCACAAAGAGTCAGACACAACGTAGGGACTGAACAACAACAAGTACAAGATAATCATAGACCAGACCCAAGATTCCTGCCTTTCTTACATGACTGGGCAACTGAATAATCACTGTGACCTAAAAACCACAGGATAAAAGAAGGCAGATCAAACAGCATGTACTGCATTGACAATTGCATTGCATCTGGGCCCCACCTGCATGCTCAAAGGATGCCCAGCTGTGGCACCCTCAACCTTCTCACGGTCTTCTAGTATAAGGCCTGTTCACCAGAAGAAAGGGGAAACATTTTTGGAGTTGTTGTTGTTCTTGTTGTTGCTTTTCTTTCTTTTGCACAAAGGTGCTTTGCTCCTGTTCTCTCTTAAATCAGGTGCATTGCTTCATCTGCCCAGAGGAAGAATCTTTCTCTTGCTTCCACAAGGCCCTCGGTAGTGGTTAGACTATTTTAAAGCATTCACTTCTAATTATAATTCCATAGAGCAACAGTCTCCTAAAAACTGTTACATTAAGATTTTTAAAAATATGATTTCTGCTCTTGAAAGACAATATCAAGAGAATGAGGAGGTATGACAAAGTTTGGTAGAAAATATTTGCAAAAAACTCATCTGATAAATTAGTTATCCAAAAAAAAAAAAATGCCAAGAATTCTTAAAATTAAATGTTAAGAAAACAAACAACATGATTAAAAAAATGGGCCAAAGACCTTAATAAGTACTTCACCAAAGAAAACATACATGGTAAAACTCTATGAAAAGATGCCCCACATATATATCATCAGAAAAAATGCAAGTTAAAACAATATGCCACTATGTATCTATTGGACTGGTGCAAATCCAGGGAATAATGACAACACCAAATGCTAGTTAGGGTGTGGAACAATCATTCATATCTGGTGGGTATTCAAAATGGCATAGGCACTTCATAAGACACTACCAATTTCTTACAAAATTAAACATACTCTTACCATATGATCCAGGGATTGCAAAGTTTGGTATTTACCCAAAGGAGTTGAAAACATCTGTCCACCCAAAAACCTACACCCGTATCTTTATAGCAGCATTATTTCATCATTGCCAAATTTTGGAGACAACCAAGATGTTTTTCAGTAGATGAATGGATAAACAAACTGGTGCAGGCTGACAATTTCATATTATTGAGTGTAAAAAGAAATGTGCTATCAAGACAGGAATAGACATGGAAGATTTGAACAAACTTCAATCTATATTACTAAGTGAAAGAAGCCAACCTAAAAGTCCACATACCGTATGATTCCAACTATATGATGTTCTGGAAAAGGCAAAACTATGGAGTCATAAAAAGATAGGTGGTTACCGGGGGGAGAGATGAACAGATGGAACACAGAACATTTTAGTGCAGTCAAAATACTCTATATGATATTACGTCAGTGGGTATATGCATTATGCATTTGTCCAAAACCATAGAATAATAAGAGCTAACCCTACAACAAACTGTAGACATTGGTTGATTATGATTTGTCAATGCAGGCTCATCTGTTGTAACAAATGCATCACTCTGGTGGAGGATAGGGAGGAAGCTAAGCATCTGTAGGTGCAGAAGATACAAAGGAAATCATTGTCCATTTCTCTGAATTTTGATAAACCTAAAATGCACTAAAAAAAAGTATAACCTTTTAAAAAATCCTGTTGAAAAAGTATCCAAAATGAAATATACCAGAAAATACTTTTATGACGTAGCTCCTGTTAATGCTTACAAACAATCACATGTGGAAGAGCTCCCAGCTCTATTTAATATGCACTTAGGCCAAGCCATCAGTAAGTGAATGTGCACTTTTCTAAACACAGTCTCCCAGTATGGCTATAAAATCTTAACTAGGGCTCATTCTTTCTACATACCTGTTTATGATTAGGATTAAATTATATTTTAGTAATGCTCATTGAGATGTCTCTAAGGCTTCTTTATTACCATCTATAAAATTCAGGATATTACAATTTACTGTACTGTTTTACTTAGTAGATGTGTATTAACTCATTTCCCATATGAAATACTAGCAATTAGGAAAAAAAAAAAAAGGAAAGTAGGTACATACCTAAGATGCTACTTTAGTAAAAATTAACATTTCCTTTGGTTTCCTTTGGTAATGATTGCAAATAACATAATTTTCATGATACACTTGAACTCATGTATATTTACAAAGTAGCTTTGTCTTGATGCAAATATTATTTGGGTTGAGATGAGATTTAACTGAACTAAAGTAAAGTTTCTGATCAAAATACCCCTGGAGTTGAATTTGATGTTATTTTAAAATAAGTCCTTATTATTTCTGACAAGCAAGTATTCTCTCCAGGGATTCTCCCCTTCCATCTTCTATACATGGAGCCTGATGGCAAGAATAACTATACAATATTTTTGGAAATTTTTCAATGTCTGCATAGCATCTACTTCAATTTATCAATCCATGTATTCCCTTATTTTAAAACTAATTTTAAATGAGGCCTTATCATGTGGCAGTTATTTTATTGTTCTTGGTAAGTAAGCACATGCAATTCTAGAACTATTCTGGCCATTTTGAAAATAAAAATTAACCAGAATTATAACAAATGAATCCACTCATGTATTGTTTATAATACTCATTTAAAAGTAATTAGTGAATCCTTATTTTCAAAGAGAAATATTACATTGAAAAAACGATCTAAATGGAAACTACTTGTGTTGATTTTTCAGATGCAACACATGAAAAACTCAGGTAGAATAGAAAAGACTGGAGCAGCTTTACTGTTTTGTGATACAAGACATTATAAAAGTGCATAAACCACAATGAGCTATCACCTCACACCTAATAGAATGATCATGATCAAAAAAGTACGGAATAGTAAATATTGGTAACAATATAGAATAATGAGGACACTCATACAGTGCTGCTCTGAATGTAAAATGTAGTCACTTTGGAAAACAGTCTGGCAATTCATCCATGATTTAAACATACTTTTATATGATTCTGCAATCCCACTCCTAGGTATATACCCAAGAGAAATGAAAAGTCATTCACACAAAAGCATCCATATCAATGCTCATGATAACATTCTTCAAATTAGGCAAAAAGTGGAAACAACACAAATGTCTATCAAGTGGTGAATGGGTACATAAAATACAGTATATTCAAACAATGGGAAGATTTTAGCAGTAAGGAAGAATGAAACACTGATCCATGCTACAATGTAAATGAACGTTGAAAATAACACACTACGTGAAGTAAGCCAGTCACAACGGACTAGATGCTATATGATTATTTTATATGAGATGTCAATTAAAGAAAAATTATTGCTGTAGACTGAATGTATTTTTCTCCCCCTAATTCAGAGTGAAACACTCACAAGGGAGATTAGATCTCTTATAAAAGAGATCCCAGAGAGATCCCTTACTCTTGCACCATGTGAGAACACCACTAGAAGACAGCCATCTATGAACCAGAAAGTGTGTTCTCTCTAGACACCAAATCAGTTGGTCCCTTGATCTTGGACTTCCAGCCTCCAGAACTGTGAGAAATAAGTGTTTGTTTTTTAAAACACTAGGTTTACGATACACTGTTATAGCAGCCTAAACAGACTAAGACATCTATAAAAACAGACGCTAGAGGAGTGGCTCCTGGGATTGAGGCATGGGCAAGAGGGATTAAAGAGTGATGAATAAGGACACAGGATTTCTTTCTGAAGTATTCAATGTATTCTAAAATCCATTGTGACAGTTGATGGATAACTGAATGTACTAACAGTCATTAGACTATACACTATACAAAGGTAAATCATAGGGTATGTAAAGTATTTCTAAATGAAGCTTGAATGTTTTTTTAAAAATTTCTTGTATCTTCTGAGGGCATAAGAAAGAGAGAGTGTAATTTCATTTTATATAAGAGAGTTCCAGAAAAACATCTATTTCTGCTTTATTGACTATGCCAAAGCCTTTGACTGTGCAGATCACAATAAATCATGGGAATTATGAAAGAGATGGGAATACCAGACCACCTGACCTGCCTCTTGAGAAATCTGTGTGCAGGTCAGGAAGCAACAGTTAGAACTGGACATGGAACAACGACTGGTTCCAAAGAGGAAAAGGATTACGTCAAGGCTGTATATTGTCACTCTGCTTATTTAACTTATATGCAGAGTACATCATGAGAAATGCTGGGCTGGAGGAAGCAAAAGCTGGAATCTAGATTGTTGGGAGAAATATGAATAACCTCAGATATACAGATGACACCACCCTTATGGCAGAAAGCAAAGAAGAACTAAAGAGCCTCTTGATGAAAGTGAAAGAGGAGAGTGAAAAAGTTGGCTTAAAGCTCAACATTCAGAAAACTAATATCATGGCATCCGGTCCATCACTTCATGGCAAATAGATGGGAAAACAGTGGAAACAGTTTTAATTTTGGGCTCCAAAATCACTGCAGATGGTGACTGAAACCATGAAATTAAAAGACACTTATACTTTGGAGGGAAAGTTATGACCAACCTAGACAGCATATTAAAAAGCAGAGATATTACTTTGCCAACAAAGGTCTGTCTAGTCAAGGCTATGGTTTTTCCAGTGGTCATATGGATGTGAGAGGTGGACTATAAAGAAAGCTGAGTGCTGAAGAATTGGTGCTTTTGAACTGTGGTGTTGGAGAAGACTCTTGAGAGTCCCTTGGACTGCAAGGAGATCCAACCAGTCCATGCTAAAGGAAATCAGTCCTGAATATTCATTGGAAGGACTGATGTTGAAGCAGAAACTCCAATCCTTTGGCCACCTGATGCAAAGAGCTGACACATTTGAAAAGACCCTGATGCTGGGAAAGATTGAAGGCAGGAGGAGAAGGGGACGACAGAGGATGAGATGGTTGGATGGCATCACCGACTCAATGGACACGAGTTTGGGTGAACTCCGGGAGCTGGTGATGGACAGGAAGGCCTGGTGTGCTGTGGTCCATGGGGTCGCAAAGAGTCGGACACACTGAGCAACTGAACTGAACTGAATACTATTTTCCAATATGAAGTGTTCCTATATTTTAATATTTACAGTTCTTTTATGAATATACTGAAATCTTTTAAAAGGCATTGTAAGTTGGGCTTTCCAGGTGTCACTAGTGGTAAAGAAACCACCTGCCAATGCAGGATATGCAACAGATGCAGGTTTGACCCGTGTGTCGGGAAGATCCCCAGAGAAGGAAATGACAACCCACTCCAGTTTCTTGCCTGGGAAATCCCATGGAGAGGAACCTGGCAGGCTACAGTTCATGGGGTCACAAAGAGTCAGACACGACTGAATGCATACACACACACACATGATATATACAATACTGGGCTTCCCTGGTGGCTCAGATGGTAAAGAATCTGCCTGAAATGCAGGAGACTCTCTACAATTCAGGAAATGCAGTTTCATTCCCTGAGTCAGGAAGATCCCCTGGAGAAGGGAATGACATCCCACTTCAGTATTCTTACTTGGAAAATTCCTTGGACTGAAAAGTCTGGGGGGCTATAGTCCATGGGGTCACAAAAAGTCCGACATGATGGATCAACTAATGCTTTCACTTTCATTTTTCATGTATCATAGTAAACTTGGGGCAGTCTGTACCTTTGGATTCTTTCTCAACATGTAAATACATACTTCATTTTCTTGACAGCAGATCCATTTTCCTAGAGCTTTACTCTAATTTCATTTGAAAACATTTATGCACATCTTTTTGAACTTTGAGATAATTGTTGATATTTTTACTTTTTTTATAATGTGGTTATTTAGCACAATGCAATGTTCTGGATGAGGATCGAACAATGGCCTTCCTCAGTTGTATGGTGGTGTACATTTGTTAAAAATGATTTAGACCTGCCTGTTGAAATACCAAGAGTTATTCTTTCACTGTAAAATCTCTAAGAGTCAATTGAAGCCTGAAGAAAGGTGTTGTATTAATAAAATCATTCAAGTAAAATGTTAAATTTTCTTTTCTTCTCTTTATTTTCCTAACTGCTTCACTGTACATGAAGCATTCTTCTACTTAAGTAAGGCATAAGCACATGACAGGGCAAGTCTGACAATTAAGAAGAGAATTAGATATTTTGACTGAGTGATGCAGACTAAGTACTCTGTGATATCAATTTTCTACCATTATGCAGAGATTACAGTAAAGGAAAAGATATAAGATTTACTAATCACATCTGACAATGAGTAATTGTGTCTAAAACATTCTGTGCGCTCTGCTAGGTACATAAAAAAGTAAAAATCATGAAAGCCCTGATCTGGAGAAAATCTCAGCCTAAGTCTTCATGTTTAAGTGACATCTTCCCTATGGTACATAAAGTAAAGAAGTTTACCATTTTCTGAAGCAGCAACTGTGATGTTGTACCATGGAGTTTCTTCTCTATCAAGAACCTTGGTAGTCTTAATGGTTCCAGTGTTGGCATCGATGTTAAAAAATCTATCATCTTCAGCATTGTAGTCAATGAAGTATCTAAAGGAAAAAAAAAAAGGATACATCTTCTTTAACCTGGTGCTATAATAAAGAAAACTGAACCAAGGGAGGTATTAAATCTCTTATACTCAAATATTGAAATGTGCATTTTTACTTTCTGTATTTGGCCCTCCATTTTGCCCATCCATTTTATATTTGCATGGACTGATGTTAATTATTTTCCTGTCAGTCCTTAATTAATATTTAATTCAATTACTAATTCAAAAATTTAAAAAACAAAACTTTAAACTTCATGAGTAGAATAGGAGGTAGTAGATGGCAAAACCACAGTAATTAATAAGGAAAAGATTAAAAAAAAAATCACTGTCTCTATGAAGTTCATAGTACATTGGAAAAAAAAATGAACCTTTAATTAAACTTCTAATTGCTGTATGTACATTTTTTTTTTTTAGGATAACAGATGTCAGGGATTAATTTATCTTAGAATTTCATCATAGCTGAGGTTTGAAGATATATACAAAATGAAAACCAAAACATTTTCGTTAATAACCATCATGTCCGCATCACCGAGCACCTTGTTTAGCTAAATAATGATGAAATAAATAAACAGGAAGTAGGTTGCATTATTGGCCACAAATCTTCCCTCACTAGTTCATGTAATTTTACAGGGTTCTCTTCCATTAGGTTTAGCCTCCAGCTAACTCAGGCAATAGAATGAGTTGAAAGTGATGGTGTCCGGTTCCACATCTGGATCTAGGTTTCCTCTTATGTTCTGCCACTGCCAGAGAAAAGCATGCCAGGACTAGTCTACCGGTCCCCAGAAGAAAGATGAGCGCCACAGGGAGAGGTGTCAGGTTCCCTCCTAGAGCAGAGCTACCTAATAAACGAGCAGATGCAGGATCGAATGTCCTGGAGGTAGCACAGTTGGCAAACAGAAGCCAGCCAAGTTCAGCTGATCCTCAAGTTAACTCACAGACACGTACAATGTGGTTATACATGACGTTTCTCTATAGCCTTGAGTTTGGGGGTTTTACATTATTCAGCAATATTTAATTAACATAAATATGAATACAAAATATAGTCAACAATCATCATATGTTCTCAAAATGTTCCAAACTATTCCTAAATAGATTTAAGGAGAGAATGTTTTCTTTTCTCCTTAAACCTCTAATACATCTTCCCTCTCATCCATGTTAGCTTAAGTGACATTTCATCAACACCTGAAGAGAAAAGAGATGAACTGCTATGTGAAAAGTACAAGGGGAAAAATACTTGGATATAATAGACTAAAGTCAAAGATCAAAATGAAAGAAAAAGCTTCATGGGTTGAAAAGCAAATAGATGCTTTAATGTAACTGGCAGAATGAATGAAGTGGATGGTTAGGGCATAGGACAAGCAAGCCCTGTAGCACATGATAAACCTTGTCTTTAATTTTTCTTTATTTTTTTTTAAATGAAAGAAATGGGAAAACATTCTAAACAGAGGAAATAGATTTATTTAGATTCTGGAAAAATTATAGTGGTTACTTTGAATCAGACTGTAGAATATTTTAACAAAATTCAGAAAAGAAATGATGTCATCATGGACAAATGTGAAAAAATAGAAGGAAATGGAACAGTACATGAAATAGTGCTATAAGCTGGCTACAAACTATATAAAGCTTTCTGTTGGAGTGGTATCAGTATAAAGAAGAAATTACAAATGACTCAATCTTTCTGTTGTTTCTTTGTATTTGACCCAGCATGTAATTGATAAGCCCATTCATGGCGCTGGATAAATGTTGGTCCTTTAATGGACCGGAACCTGGTGGCCCGGAGAGTAAGAGAGAGAAAGAGGCTGAAATCCCCTGGTTTACGCGGAAAGCCAATAGAGTCCTGTTCTTAGGGCTCGCTGCTGCACGTAGGCACTGGGCGCCCTCGAGTGGGTGAAGGCACAGTGCGCCTTCTCGAGAGGGTCTTAGAAGCCCAGGCAAGAAAGTGAGCTCAGCGGGCCTCCGCGCTCCAAGGAATTAGCCAGAAATAGAGAAATTGAGAGAGACAGAAAGAATAGAAAGAAAGAAAGACACGGGGACCAAAGCTCCGATGGAGCAAAGGTGTTTTAATCAACATGGCGTGGGCATATATACTGTAGTTATTCTCAGCAAAGATGAAGATTAAAATTCCAGACTTACAAAACATAAGATGATCCCTATCAAAGAGAGAGAGTTGCAATCACCTTTTACCGTATGGCTCATAAAAAGGAAGAGGGTACTTATCACCGTAATGAGAAATGCCTGGATTCCTCAGCTCTGGGAAAGGCATGCCTCTCCTCTTAATTCCTGAATATTCAGGAATTAATATAGGAATTAATAAGGGCCTGAGGGTTCCTGACAGATCCAAAAGAGCACACGGGAAGCCTCTTGTTAAATGCTTCCTGACAGATGAAGAGTTAGGGGAAAAAATTCCCTTTGGGAAAAAAGAGTGGGAGAAATCAATGATTTTGACATGTTATGTCTGAGATGCCAAAAAAAAAAAATGTGGAATAAAAACTAGAAAATTAGAAATGATTGTAGAGTTCAAATATGCTTTTTGAATAAACAGGAAATATAAACGAGTTAAATCAGTCTAAATGTAAGGTAATGGGAACAATCTCATCTGGGAGAGAACTGTTAGGAAAACAGGAAGTGAAAGACTGAGCAGTCAAGTTCCCAGTCTTTTAAGTCTAAAGGAGTCTAGCCTTTGAATAGAAGGTATCAGAGAAAGCAGAACAGCCCTGGGGAGAAGGAAAACTGGGAGAGTAAAGATGCACAGAAGTCAGGAAAGGAGGGCTCTAAGTGGGCAGATGAGCTGTCCACTTCTATTAAGAAGCTGAATAGAAAGGCAAAGGCTGAACTGGATTTGGCAGGATGGATGTCACTGGTTAACTTGAAAAGAGTAATTTCAATAAAGTATGAAAGGATGGAAGTTTTACTGCAGTGGATTCAAAAGTATTGAATGTAAATACATGAAGCTCATGAGTCGTGACAGTTTCTTGGATAGCATTACCTAAAATGAAGATATAAAACATGGTGTCTTATGTCATCAGAGAAGAGGGTTCAACAAATTTTTTTCAGATACAGGAAATATTAAGTACTGTTTTTGCTGAAGAGAATGATAATTTGTAAGGAGAGGAATATCTAAAAAGATGAAATTCATGAGAAGGTGAACAGACTGGTTTCCAGAGCACAAATATAGGGATTTCTATTGAAAGTAACAGAGGAACTTCTTCCATTTTAACATGAAGAAAATCTCAAAAGATAGGTGATTGTGGTAACAGAAATATTGCAAACTTCATCATACTTTCTAGGACAGAGTACAATTGATATACAACCCATGCCTAGCATAGGCATACTCTTTTAACAGGGTACCTAAAATATATTGCTCAGGTATAAATATCATAAAAACCTATGGACACATATACATAAACATGGTAGAAGGCAGTACCACAGAGACCCAGGCTATAGAACATCCCAAGAAATCTAGGATCTCACTAAGTGAAAATAACATCAGAAAATAACAGAATAAATCACCTGAAACTGTATGATCAACACAAGGAATTGGCCATTTTGGGTATCGATGGTTCTAATAGCAATCTGTTACTTAAAGGAAATTCAACATGCAAAATCAATTTAAACATGAAAATATAAAGGTACAAAAGAAATCTGATTGCAAGAAACATTAGATCCAGACTCCATAGAAAAGTGGTTAAGAGAGATATCACTGGGTTTTCCCAAAGCATTAGGCCATGACGAGTTGACACTGATTTACTTTCTTTGACTTGAGTTCATATCACAAAAATATCTTCTCATAATGTCCTTCCCCAGAGGCCTGATGTCAAGGATGAGTGAGGATGAAGAAGGCTGAATTGCTAAGGAGATGTGAGCAATCTTGTCACATGAAAAGAATAACATCCTTAAAATGTAATCAGTTGGCAATCTGGTTATTACATCATCTAAAGTAACCTGTCTTCAAGAAATTTTCCATTTTGGGTCACTTTAAGAACAACAGCTACTGGATTTGAAAGTTGGACCTGAAATTGAAAATATTATTCAACCTCAACGTTTCCTGCAGCAACTATCAGCAAAGTTCAGATTGCATTGTTATCAATACACCTCTATGAAATATAGCAGGACAAGCCCCATTTTAGAAATCTGATCACTTTACAACTGTCAGTCTGGAAGAAAGTGTGTTTTCTTCTGCTTATAAGCTGAATTAAGACTCTGAAAATATGTAGTCCCTTTATCAGAACAATCTCTCTTTTTAGGCTCTTCACACAGAGCTTACTAACAATAAGTGCTAGAAATAGTGGTTAAACACTTTTAGAATAAATACATTTTTTGTCTGAAATTACAAAAAAAAAAAAAAAATAGCTAACCTACGTTTAAATGGCAGGTATAATGCGAGGCCTGTGTCCCAGATTCATGGTATTACTTCTTGGTTTTCTATGTGACCTAATTCTCTTGGAAATCTACAACATACAGGCTAGAACTCAGACAGGTGCTTGGAGTTGAAGAATCTTACTCGTCGGGTTGCAGTTGAATTTTGACTCTAGTAGAACTGAATAGTTCTTCTTAACTACCCTTGGATTTCTACCCAGCCATAGTGATAAAAAGTCAGAAAAGGGAAAACAGAAATGTGACAGAAAAGAACTATGCAAAATTATTTTGGAGTGTTATAAGGGGAATCATTCAATGTTAATTATTTAAAATTAAGAAGTGACTCAGGTCCCTAAAACAGTCAGATGTGACTGAGTGACTAACACTTTCACTTTCATAAAACCCGAGGGATTAGAATTCTGAGATTCTTTTGCTTCCCCGATAGCTCAGTTGGTAAAGAATCCGCCTGCAGTGCAGGAGACCCCGGTTTGATTCCTCGGCCGGGAAGATTCTCTGGAGAAGGGATAGCTACCCACTCTAGTATTCTTGGGGTTCCCTTGTGTCTCAGCTGGTAAAGAATCCACCTGCAATGCGGGAGACCTGGGTTTGATCCCTGTGTTGGGAAGATAGGGAAAGGCTATTCCAGCATTCTGGCCTGGAGAATTCCAAGGTCCGTGGGGTTGCAAAGAGACACAACTGAGTGACTTTCACTTTCACTTTACACAGTGTCACACTAGAGAAGTAAGAACTTACTTTAAAACAAAATATTCTTTGGTAAGAAATGAATAATGATTCAATAGTATCACTAAATAAACTAATGAGAGAATGCTTTAGAGAGAGATTAGAGGTGGTTGGTGGGGAAAATTCAACTCACAGTGCATTTCTGCATAGGTTGATTCTTGAAGATAAATAGAGAGTTGAGAAAAATGACAAGGGGGTTTACCCAAAACAAATTTCCCAATTTTCAGATATAGTGGTGGTTTAGTCATTCAGTCATGTCCCAGTCTTGTGACCCCATGTACTGTAGCCTGCCAGGCTCTTTTGTCAGTAGTATTTTCCAGGCAAGAATACTGGAGCAGTTGCCATTTCCTTACCCAAGGGGTCTTCCTGACACTGGGAGCAAATCCACATCTCCTGCATCTCCCGCATTGGCAGGCAGATTCTTCACCACTAGTGCCACCTCGGAGGCCCACATTCAGATATCATAGAGGTACATCGTCTACATTCTTTTCCTCAGTGCTTAACAAGCTGCAGATTCTGGCCTCGATTCATGCACAATGTAAATATGAAATTTATGGAAATTTGTTCCTAAAATAGATCTAGCACATGTGTTAAAATGGCACTGAGTAGTGCTAAGAGAATGAACAAGCTTCCCAGGTGGCTCAGTGGTCAAGAATCTGCCTGCCGACACCTGCCGACGTCAGAGACACAGACTCCTGATGTTACCCTTTATACATATTCCCAATATTATGTTTTGGAGAAGGCAATGGCAGCCCACTCCAGTACTCTTGCCTGGAAAATCCCATGGACCCTTTATACATATTACCAATATTATGTTTAAAATTTGTCAGAATAATTCCAGAACAGACTTTATTTTTCACAGCATGTGTTTAGTTTACACCTCTCTTTCACTGAGAGATATCTGCTGCTGCTGCTGCTAAGTCGCTTCAGTCGTGTCCGACTCTGTGCGACCCCATAGCTGGCAGCCCACCAGGCTCCCCCGTCCCTGGGATTCTCCAGGTGAGAACACTGGAGTTGGTTGCCATTTCCTTCTCCAATATGTGAAAGTGAAAAGTGAAAGTGAAGTCACTTAGTTGAGTCCGACTCTTAGCGACCCCATGGACTGCAGCCTACCAGGCTCCTCCGTCCATGGGATTTTCCAGGCAAGAGTACTGGAGTGGGGTGCCATTGCCTTCTCCACGAGATATCTAAACACTGTTGAAAAGGACAAATGTACACTTTTTACAGTATTTTATTTAGCTTATAGTTCTGGAATTAATTTTAAGGTGTAATACAATTATGATTTTTTTTTATCACTCACTTTTTTTAGACTCCATTTTGAATTTAAGAAAAATGCAGTTTGTGGTACATCTAGCTGACACTTTGGGCAAATCCACAGGTATATGTAGCAAAAACAGTTAGTTTGGCTGTTCATTTGGGAGTTAGTTAGGGAGGAAATGCTTAGGCAGTTTCAAGGGCTACTCTGATATGATGATTGCATGTGTGCATGCTAAGTCACTTCAGTCTTGTTGACTTTTTGCAACCCTATGGACTGTAGCCCTCCAGGCTCCTCTGCCAAGGGGATTCTCCAGGCAAGAATAATCGAGTGGGTTGCAATTCCCTCCTTCAGCGGATCTTCCCGACCCAGGGATTGAACCTGTGTTTCTTATGTCTCCTGCATTGGCAGGAAAGTTCTTTACCATCCGTGCCATCTGGGAAGCCTGATATGATGATTGTATGTGTGTGCTTAGTCATTCAGTCATGTCCAACTCTTGCAACCCCATAGACTGTAGTCTGCCAAGTTCCTCTGTCCATGGGATTCTCCAGGCAAGAATACTGTAGTGGGTTGCCATTTCCTTCTCCAAATCACATTATAACTCGACCACCACTATAAGTTCACTGTATCCTTCATGAACTAGGTATCAGGATGATCTCTATGCTAAATGCTACTTAGGAAGTTATATGATCAATGATCAACTAGATGTTGCCTCTGAGGGATTGGTGATCTCCTAGCTATAGACCAGAGGAAGTGCAATCAAGTTTGTGCTGTCTCAGATTTGTCCAGTAGTTCCTTAGAGTGCTTTAACTGTTCAATTCCATATTCGATCCATGTCTTATTTCATGTTGACTGAGAAATGGGTCCATTTAACACTTGCAGAGTTGTGTTTATAAACCTAGGTTATCATTTTTATTCCTACTACTACTCTGTTCTTTGGCCACCTGATGCAAAGAGCTGACTCATTTGAAAAGACCCTGATGTTGGGAAAGATTGAGGGCAGGAGGAGAAGGGGACAACAGAGGATGGGGTGGTTGGATGGCATCACTGACTTGATGGACATGGGTTTGGGTGGACTCCAGGAGTTGGTGATGGACAGGGAGGCCTGGCGTGCTGCAGTTCATGGGGTCACAAAGAGTCAGGCAAGACTGAGTGACTGAACTGAACTGAACTGACTCTCTGTTCTGCCATTCAATATATGTGCCTTCATATTTCTAGTAAATACATTTTAATGTGATGAGCAAAGTGGAAAGAAAATGCGTTGCATTGAAATATGATAAAATTTTATTGTTAAAATTAGAAATTCTGGGCAAACAAATAGGTAAACAAGTTATGGCCATAGGAAGCAGTCAACCTCAATAACGATTACCTTTGTTCAAGAATTTTCTTCAACAGAAGCTACTTTAAACAAATTACCGAGTTCATAATTTGGCACTGAATTTCCTTTTGATTATATAGGCATAGATTCAAAATAATTATTAATTATGTTAAAGTACATTAGAAAAGTTATTTTTCACTTCAATAACAAAATTTCAGTCCTCAGAGGCACTTATTATTTTCATTACAGTCTGTCCATTTCACTGTAAAAATTAATTTAAAACTTGTGTAATGGAAATCTATTTTTACAGTGATGTATCTGAAGAAACATCAGTTGGATAAAATAATAGAAGATGCCTTTCCATTGTCATACTTCTGATACTTGTACATAGAGAATGTGAGTGGTAAAGCCAATATACTTGAGATCTTGCCTCCCAAACAGATGTTTTCATAAGTTTTACTGACCATGATCAATAGACGGGATAAAGTGTAATCAATATACACCCTGTAGGATATTACAGCAGCTTAGACTCATCTTTAATTTAACAAAAAGTCACACATCTGCAGTATAGCTCAGATTCATTAAAAAAAATTTAAGATTCCCTTAGCTCACTTTGGGGATGCAATTTATTCCACAAGTCATGCATCCAGAAAATAATCTTTCCAAAAGAAAAAAAATAGAACTTACAGATCATTTGTCACTTGATAATGTACTGTGCTTAACAAAATGGGCAGCACATATAGCACATAGCTATTTTAGAAAGCTTTTTAACTTCCTGAACTGAAACCTTGATCCAACAAAACAATAGCACCTAAAGAAGTGAAATCTCTGCACAAAAAATAAGTTTCCATCTGTTATGTATGCCTTTAAGTAACTAAGATTTTAAAAATTCCAGTAATCTTGAGTTCTGGAAATGATCTGACACCATTTTAAGCATTGTCTTCTTTCTTTATAAAATTCACAAGAAAGCTGTCTCGATGTTTTAGTCTCCAGTCAGTAGACTAATGGACATCACTAAGCAAGGATTTGGGTATTCATTCCAGAACTAAATGAATTATACATGCCCAACCGGAACTTAGATTCTCCTTCTGGTGTCAGGACTCTGATTGGGAGTGGTTAACAACACATGCTAAGCTCTTTGGTAAATCTGAGCCCCAAATTTAAAAATGTTCAGAGATCTTCTGTGTCTTTATTGAAGCATGGTAAAAAGGATTGCATTTTATCCAGTCTCTATGAGTTGTCAGTTGTGTGACTGGGAGCTGATGACTCAGCCATGTTAGTCTACGATCTCTTCATCTCTATAAGAACAGATTTGACTTGGACATCTTTAGGTCCCTTTACATTTGCTAATGCCATAGTCACATGTAATTTAAGAGTTAAGTTATTGGTTTCTCTAAATGTACCAACTTGGCTATATGTAATGTGTTGAATCACAAAACAGGAGTCAAAGAGAAACACCTCCAGTCTTAATGGAAGCAGCTTTCTATCTGCACTCAGTTTGCATGAAATATCCTTAATGAAAACTATGACAGTTTTTATAAGGGAATATTAAGACTTTCTATTAAAGACTTAATTACAATATTGACTTTCACTAAATTTTTATAAATAGATTTGATCTATAGAATAAAAACTCACTTTACTATGAGCATATTTTGAAACACATTTTCTGAGTATTCTTGCCTTCTTTTCAGACGTTTGAATCCTATATTCAATTCAAGTTTTTAAATCAAATTTTTACTTTATTTTTCAAGTTTGCTATATGACCTTGTCATCATTTTGAAATATCTCTTTTTTCGTTGTTAATTTAATGAGGTATTTCTAACTGACATCTCCTCATGAGCTATATGAAAATTTCAGGAATGTGTAAGAAATTGAGCACTCTAATAAGGACGCAGTGAACATACTTGAAGCATTTGTTCTCTGAGGCTACAATTAAACTCAAAATCAACTAAGTAAACACTCCTAATGCTCTGCAACTATTCTTTTTCTAAAGATATTTTAGAAAGTTTTTTTTTTTAATTTGGCAACTATCTCCAAACCTGATCACAATTTCATTTCTTATTTTAGCATATAAATTGGCTATTATTTCCTAAATAATGTTATGGTAAGCATTTAAAAAAATTACACAAGATATTTAACATTTTTTTCTGATGACTTAAAGTTATTATACAAAGAAAATATTAAAATATTACCAATAAGTAAATATATAGATAAATTCAGATTATAAATCAAAGTAGAAAAGGGGCAGATT
The DNA here is from genome assembly GCF_019320065.1 of Cervus canadensis. Taxonomy (NCBI): domain Eukaryota; kingdom Metazoa; phylum Chordata; class Mammalia; order Artiodactyla; family Cervidae; genus Cervus; species Cervus canadensis. The sequence continues at coordinate 50,735,113 of NC_057401.1, read as the reverse complement.
TACTCATATAAACCCACACTAAAACTCTTCACTGGATAAGAATTAGTAATTGAGGACTTCAGTAATTTTCTTTACATTTCAGTAAATCAAGTTACATGTCTTTGATTTTACAATATGGAGAAACTCTAAAATTAAGAAGTTTTTTTCATGAGATGCTAGAGTTAGAAATGGAACTCTCTTCAGCATCTCTTTTCTCCAGAGTATGAAAGACATCTGAACATAAAACATTCGTTTCCAACTACATAACATTTGACTTCTATAATGCAGTTTACACTGTTATTATTTGAAATGTATGAGAGGCAGTTTGGGGCTTTAAAAAACAGGGTTTTTTTAGTGAAGCAAAACTGAATTTAAATTCTGGATCTGACACTTTATCATTATGTAAACTTGGCCAAATTCCCTGTCTGCCCCTTGACTATAGAATGGGACTAATACTGCAGCCTCATTAGGTTTGTTTCAAAAATTGGGGGCATGTTATTACAACCCCCTGGACCACGGATAGCAAGCAATAGTCACATGATGCAGGATCACATTTCCAGAAAGCTCTCTAGCTTCTTTTGTGCATGATAGGAGTACTCATATGTCAGTAGCTACTGAGGAAATTCCTGAATTCCATTTGCCATATACCAGCAAGTGAGCACAGCCTTTTAAAATAAAGATTTCTTCACTTTTGGTAAATAGCCCAGTTCTGATTTTTATTTTTTAGAGAGTTGGTGATATTGCTGCAAATTGCACATCCTTGTTTTGAGTTAAAAGAGACAAAAGCGGGACATGGTCTGCTCTTAAAAATCTGAAGAATCTCTTGCTAACAGTTTAGAAAATCAAAATACAAAAGACAAGTCAGGAAGCTTTTCACAAATGCCTGTAAGGCTAAAACTCCCTTTCATTATCAATTCTACAGACTTGGAGTTAATTGCCTTTCAGGGCACATGGCAAGGTACATCTTTTCAGTATGCACTTCCTTAATTAGTACAAACATTTGGTCCCTGGGAAAGGTAGAAGAATAAGGATTGCTTTTGTATTTGTTAATGTTTTCTGTTTTTTATTCCCTGTTAGCACCTAGAGGCCCATGTGAATGACACATTTTTATTAAAATCAAGAACAAATATTATGTAAATTATGCCCCCAAACACCAGCTATGCAGTCTGATTATTTTAAGACAGCTTCGGAAGGATTCATTTTAGCTGTCTAACCAAAACAAAGCAGAAAGAAAAATGTACATTCTAATGGATCTGTGCTTCTCAATATCTGCATTTAGAGACATATACCCATCACTTTTGCATAACAACAACTGGGCATATGTGTGTAACATACCCAGTGTTCAATTAAATGCCCTCAGTAATATAGAGCAACTACAGAGGCAAAGAGCACTATAAATGGAACAATTATATATAAATAATTTTTGCTAAATAAAATGCCTATGTTGAAACATTCATATGAATATGCATATACGTGAAACACACATGCTGGTATGCATTGCCCCAAAATATTTTTCAACATTTTCCATGAGTATAATTAGCACCCCAATTTTGCCAGCATACTACCCAGTTTGGTTTATTCTGTGTGAGGGTTTTTTGACCTCAGCACTATTGATATTCTGGACCAGAAAATTCTTTGTTGTGGGGACTCGCTTGTGAGTTGTAAGATGTTCAGGACCAGCCCTGACCTCTGCCTGCAAATGAGAATAATATTCCTCCCTCGGTTGTGACAATCAAACACTTCTTCAGACATTGCCAAATGTCCCCAGGTGGGGGGAGGGGAGGCACTTTGAGGCTTCCCAGGTGGCTCAGTGATAAAGAAACTTCCTGCCAATGCAGGAGACACAGATTCCATCCCAGGGTCAGGAAGATCCCTGGAGAAGGAAGTGGAACACACTCCAGTATTCTTGCCTGGGAAATCCCATGGACGGAGGAGCCCCGAAGGCTAGTCTATGGGGTTTCAAAGGAATCGGATTCGACACGACTTAGTAACTAAATAATAAAAGTGGGGATTTTGCTCTTGGATGACCACTGTTTTATGTGGAATGAGTGTTTTTTTGTTTGTTTGTTTATTGGGATATATAGAAGCAACACTGAGAGAAAGTCTGTCACTGACCTCAATTTTTCCTCCTTGGCCTATCTTTTGGGAACATACATTCCTCCCTTCATAGCATTTTGACATTTTGAAAATCCATTATTATTTATTTTGAAATGTACATCTTCCTATCGCTGTGTTTATTAAACTCACTCATGCATCTCTGATTTCTCTTTTTCCCCCACTGACATTGCTGTCAGTATAAATTTCCAAGACGTTAGCTTAGTGCAAAGCCTTTGTACAATCTCTCTTGAGCTTCTTTTTACAACCTCATTATTTGCCATCCCCACACAGGTAACCTAAGCTTCTTGTGTACACAACAAACTGCAGTTATTTTCCCTATTCTTCACCTGTCTAATCCTTAACCTGGGTTTTGAACCTCAATTCAATCTTCCTCAACTCATTCCCTCTAGAAGATATCAGGCACACTTGTTCCCTGCATTTGTATTAGATCTTTGTTCTCTCTCTCCACTGGACTTCAAGCTGCTCTGTGTGTGTGTGTTTAATTTCTTTATCATGAGGGATATTGTAATATTTGCATATGATACAGTGCTTTAGATATCACTTTACAGTCCACATACCTCCTGCTGCTTTTAACTATAAATATAGAATGTATCCTTGATATCAAGCTTTAGTTTTAAAAAGAAAGTCTTACCCGTGTTTATCAAATATTTTCACATCAAACTCACAGCATGAAATATTTTTATTCTCAAAAGATGTTGGCTCCTTTAGGTAAATGACCACTGATTTGTAAGTATCCTTTATAATGCTTGGAGAAGGAAATGGCAACCCACTCCAGTAGCCTTGCCTGGAGAATCTGACGGACAGAGGAGCCTGGTGGGCTGCAGTCCATGGGGTCGCAAAGAGTTGGGCATGACTGAGCGACTAACGCTTACACACTTTATAATGCTAGCTTTTAATGTAGTTAGCTTTAAAGACACATTTTCCTTATGAAATGCATATGGCCTTCTACGGAATGATGAAGCATAGTGGGTTTTCCTGTTTTTGGACAAATAAGCACATCAACTTATGCTTGCAACCCTTAATTAAAGATCAATGTTCACAACTGAGTTCATTCATTTTGTTTTGTATACTTTGCCTATCCTGCTTCTAGCAATGTTGAGTTCTTGCTCTCAGTGTGACAGAAGGGTTATCAACTAACAGGATGATTTTTCTACATTCACAAATGAAACAGAATTGTTTAATACATAACTTTGTGCTCTGAACATTGCTTCTCTCCATGTGTGAGTGTTCTGGTCATTTCTTTTAAACTTAAGAACAATCATTCTTATATAACAGGAAATTGAAACCATTTACAAAGGTTTCATAGATTCTGAGGAGACTATTTATCATACTAGCTTTTGTTAAAATACATGAGAACTAAAGAGAGTGAGAATATAACCTTGATGGGAAAAAGCAGACAGATTTGTTAAGGATTTCAGACCTTCTAGGGCCTTAGAATTATCCAAGGGTATATATACAAGGTAACTAAAGAGTTTTATATATTTACATAGTTCTTTGATTTTTATCATAATTAAGATACAAATCTTTCTGATTATGCAAGGAAAGCTTTAATTATCTCTATGCATGACATGCCACAATAATGTTAGTGAGCACTTACTGTGTTAAGTACTTTCTGTCAATATAATTTAATTCTGTCAACATATTCATGCAACATTATTATTTCTTATTTATTTACTTGATATTGAGAGTTAGCGAGGTTAAATGACTGTATAACATTACACAGCTAGTAAATCAGGTCACCAGAATTCTCACATTGGTCTTCCTGTCATTAGAGGTGAGTCTCTAACCTGCCTTAAGTTCCAGGAGTTGGTGATGGGCAGGGAAGCCTGGTGCGCTGCAGTCCATGGGGTCGCAAAGAGTCGGACACGACTGAGCGACTGAAATGAACTAAACTGAACCTGCCTTGGACAAGTTAGCATTTATTAAGTGGCTATTAGGTGCAGGCCACTTGTCTTGGAACTTAAAGCACATTGCTTGATAAATAATCATAATAACTCTGAGAGATAGATATTAGTGTTCTTCTTTTAGAAATAAGGGTAGATAATTTCCTAAAGCTTTACCACATCATGACAGAACAAGGACTCAGAGATGAATGCTATTCCCAAACGCTCACCTTTTTTTCACTGTATTTATATTTCCTATTACTAAGATACCAAAGAGTTTCAATTCTGTACTTATATATCCCTCTATAAATTTTTCCAGTCAATAATGCCCTCATCTATTATCAAATGAAAAAAAAAATCATCTGTGCGGTCACCAATATATTCATAAAGATAGCTGTATGTATGCTAAATTTGACAGAAACCCATCTGTTATTTACTCAGTTAATGAAACAGCTGATACTATCATTGAATTGCATTAATGGAAAATAGCATGGAAAATAAACATTTTAAATATTATTTATCCATTTAAAATTATTATCAGAGACACTAAGATCTTTATATGTCTAAAAGGAGAAAGTATACCATACCTTACTAAGCTATTAGCACTGTCAGGGTCTTGGGCCAAAACTGTGCCAACAACTGTCCCGATCTTGGCATTTTCATAGACTTCCATGACATAGGAAGGCATGGAAAATAGTGGTGGTTCATCTACATCCCCGACAATGATCTTCAGCATGGTAGCATCTTTAAAAGGACCCAAGTGAGAAAAGCGAAAATCAAGGTGTGTATTGGCTCCTTCTATGTTGAGGGTATATGACTTCTTTTTCTCATAGTTCAGCGGCTGTGGGGAAAAAATAAGATTTCCAATATTATGGCTCCCATCACTTTTCAAACAAACATTTCCTTTTCCATTTTTGAAACAAACAAACATAGATATGTTTAGGTCGATCTATCCACTCATAAATTATGAAGTTTGTCTTAGCAGTAATATCTAAAGCAGAAATCATGGAAACTCAAGTCTGAAAGGATAGTGATTTTTCACAGCCATAAATATGATGATAGTTAGGGACAAAAGAGTATTTCCCCCAGCCAAGCTAATATTGCTTTCTGGGGAATCTCTTCAAGCAACTGTTTTCTATCTCCTCTTTGACTTAAATCAAAGTTTAAAATATCTTTTTAAAATATTTGCTGTGTGCATGTTCAGTGTATCAGTTGTGTCCGTCTCTTTGTGACCCCATAGACTGGAACCCACCAGGTTCCTCTGTCCATGGGATTGTCCCAGTAAGAATACTGGAGTGTGTTGCCATTTCCACCTCCAGGGAATCTCCCCAACCCAGGGAGGGAACTTGCATCTTTTGCATTGCAGGTGTATTCTTTGCTTCTGAACCAATGGGGAAATGTTTGCTAACAATCTGCTAAATTGAAAAGGTATAGTTTTTTGGTTTTGTTTTGTACTTAATCTATCTTGTACCATTGATTTTTATCTATCATCATCTTATTTTTACCTTGCTGGTCTTAAACTTAATATTTTAATATCTGACAAATGTTTAAGCTTTCAATTAACATTCTCTTGAAATTTAGCAAAAGGTTTTATCCAGACTTCTAAAGTTCATTTTTATGGTTTTAATTGTAATCATTTACTTCTTTTTGCTTGTAATACCATTTCATATATTTATTTTGGTTTTTATTTCCTTTATTATGATATTTTGATCAACTTTGTTTTTTCAGTTGTAGTATTCTGCTTGTTCATACCATTTATCTTTTTAGCTTTGAATCGACATTAATAGTTTCTCTGTATCTTTCTAGTTATTTTTTATTACTTAAAAAAATCATCCAGATAATATTTATGTATCTTCTATTAATATATTTATCAGGAGCCATGAATTTGACTTCACATACCATAATAAAGAAGTAGATCAATCTTGGTGCTTTGTCCAAGAGAATACATGGTCTGTTATAGGATACAAAATAGTAGACACACATTCACAGCCCTGGACACTTAGTGATATGTGATATTATAGGCATTATGAACAGCAGCCTACTCCAATATTCTTGTCTGGAAAAACACATGGACACATGAGCCTTGTGGGCTACAGTCCATGGGGTTGCAGAGAGTAGGGCATGACTTAGCAACTAAACATCAACATCAGGCATTATGAAAATAATAAGGATGCAGACTTAAGAAACAAGAGTGTATGAGTCAGCAGGTAGTATTTCCAAGAGGAAGTACCTTTATGGGTAATGACTGAAACATTTGAAAGTGTTAAACAAGAGGGACATAACAGGTTCTGTGATCCAAAATGTGCTTAGTTATAGGATTAATCTTGCTGAAAGTCTCCATGGTGATGTTAGTGCAGGCAATGCAGAGATCAACCTTATATTTTGAGCCTGCAGAAATACCTATAGATTAACATCTATGAGAAAAAAAAAACAAACTATAGATATTTTTCCACCCCTATTTCTGCAACTGATTTTGCAGTGGTCTGCTTCAATCTTGCAGTCTTCTTTCCTGGCAGCATCAGAGAATGATCATTCCCTAGGGTGGACATTAGATATTTTCATTTACCCTAAGGCCCAAGGAGAAGCTATAGAGTATATTTAATGGGATTTTATAAATAGAAAGTCAGTCCTACTGATGATTATTTCTCTTATCTCTTCTGAGTTGCCTTGAAATATTGGCCTTCCCAGGGTTGGAGATTGTATAGAAGGAAAAACAAACATTTAAAATGACACTTGGTCCTTGGGAGAAAAGTTATGACAAAATTACACAACATATTAAAAAACAGAGACATTACTTTGCTGACAAAGGTCTAAATAGTCAAAGCTATGGTTTTTCCAGTAGTCATGTATGGATGTGAGAGTTGGACCATAAAGAAAGCTGAGTGCCAGATAATGGATGCTTTTGAACTGTGGTGTTGGAGAAGATTCTTGAGAGTCCCTTGGACTACAAGGAGATCCAACCAGTCAATCCTAAAGGAAATCAGTCCTGCATATTCATTGGAAGACTCATGCTGAAGCTCCAATAGTTTGGCCACCTGATGTGAAGAACTGACTCATTTGAAAAGACGCTGATGCTGGGAAAGACTGAAGGCAGGAGGAGAGGGGGACAAGAAAGGATCAGATGGCTGGATGGCATCACCAACTCAAGTAAACTCCAGGAGTTGGTGATGGACAGGGAAGCCTGACGTGCTGCAGTCCATGGGGTCGCAAAGAATCAGACACGACTGAGTGACTGAACTGAACTAACTGAACTTCCAAACAAAAGTAGGTCCTAATAACAACCAAGAACAAATAATACTTCTCAGGGAGATAGATAAGAAAACAAAGTGTTTATAGGACAAAATAAAATATTAAAAATGTTAAAAACTCAAATTCTTAAATGTGAACCATATATACAATACATACATATTTATATATAAGAAAATATTATGCATTTCAGATTTATATATTTTAAAGAAGAGAAACCAGAGTATCACTGGAAGAACTGATGCTAAAGCTCCAAAACATTGGCCACTTGGTGCAAAGTGTTGGCTCATTGGAAAAGACCCTGATGCTGGGAAAGATTGAAGGCAGGAGAAGGGGATGACAGAGGATGAGATGGTTGGGTGGCATCATCGACTCAATGGACACGAGTTTGAGCATACTCCAGGAGACAGTGAAGGACAGGGAAGCCTGGCATGCTGCAGTCCATGGGGTTGAAAAGAATAAGACACGACTGAGTCACAGAACAACAATTTTAAAGAAAGGCTAATTGATCTGCAGTTTATGACCCACCGAGTGGGAGTCATTTCCTTCTCAGAGAATTGAAGCTAGAAATGAATTGCCAGTATATCTAACATCCATCTTGTTTTGGGACTTGCGTGACTTTTAGTTGGACTCACAGATTCACTGCACTTTTCTTTCCTTGACTTCTTTCTCCTTAACATTAGTAAGAATCTGTTTTGGAGTAATTCAATAAGTTTCATCCAAATTTAAATGACCTCTCCTCAAAATGGTACATAACTACTGCCTATCAAGAATTAGGTACATGGATATGGTCCCCTTGGCACAGAGAAGCAGAGACTGTCAGAATCCAGATATTTGGCTCATGGAAAGCAACACCTTTGACAGGTTTATTACTTGTTGAAAATTAGTGTAACTCTTTAGACTTAACCCACTGCATCTGGTAGACTTTATAATGACTAAGGTTCACTGAGAGTCAGAAAGACTTTCAATGCAACATATGAAGATAATTTTAGCCACCTCTGTCCCATCAGATATTATTATGAAGATGTGCATACAATACAACAGGCATATCTCTTTCCATTTTTAGCAGATCCCCTGGCAAGTCAGATGTCATTCATCTTAACACTGGCCTACCTTCTGCTAAGGTACAAGTTGTTTATGGGAACACATGGTTTCATGTTTATGATTATCTCATATGTATTTAAGTACCCCAAGAAAGAGGTAATCATTTTAAAGGACTTGTTTGTCAGGTCTGGCAGATGGATGGATAGGACCCATCTCAAGTCACTATGGAAAGAGAGGATATTTTGGATCAGGACAAAATTTCAGAAGCACATGAATTAATAACACACATAGAAATAGTTTTAGTAACCTTATTTATAAAGAAAACACTGCAGCGCTAAATTGCAAATTAGAGAAAATGGAAATAAATTACACTTTTTGAGGATTTTTTTTTGCAGGATTATATATACAAAAAAAGTATGTTAATTGTTGGTTTTGTATCAAAACAAAGAATATACAATAGTATATAGAGAAATAATTAGGATTATAATTTTTTTCCATTTACTGTAAATTCTGGTAATGCCGTCCAAGCACGTGTTATTCACACACTGTAAACAGATCACTCAGTAATTTCCTAGTAATCTTTTGTTCCCAGGAAATTAGTTAGAACTCTGTCTAGGGGTTTCATTTTTCATAGTTACAAGATTTTTATTTTTATTATGTGAAAGTAGTCTATCAAAAACAATAGACCAAGAACAGTGAAATCTATTCACCTAATACCTAGTTTTGATTAAAAGATGAAGGAAAAAAATTTAAAAACATACTCAGTTTATAAAAATACCAAAGAAAGCAAAAAAAAAAAAAATGCATGTTAAGCTGAGAGTATACAAAACACACACATGTCTTATCTTAAAACAAAACAGCAACCAAAAAAAAAATGGATACAGAACAAATTCATATGTGTGAGGCATAATAGGAAATTGATTAGGGCAATTATAGAACCAGAGATTGTTTATGAGCATAATAAATGGATTTTTCCAACTATACTATGTTAAAATTTCAACTGCCCATGCCTGTAGTTTTGGGGGGCAGGATTCTGACATTTGAATTGGACAGAAGATTAAAACAATCAACCCTTTTGAGACACTTGGCAACTCTTGGAAAGATGAGCCTCTAGTTTTTGATAATGTTCACTATTATTTACTCCTAGATTTTGCCTCACCAAGCTATTTGGTGTGTCTATAATTTGCATACAGTTTATCCCACTTGACAAAATGTCAGACCCATGCCAAGTTTCTTTTTTCTTTCTTTCTTTCTTTTCAAAACTGTAAGTCTGGATTACTAGTTCAGTATTTAAGATGAGAAGCAGGTAAGTCTAAGGGAAAGGTGTTCTATTGGAGATTACGAACATAATCTTAATATTTAAGGAGAAATATTCCAGGAACTCTATCAGACTCTGTTTTCTTTTTTTTTTTTTTGCCTTGGCCTTAATTCCCTGAATTGGTCTTCGTTATGGTACAAGTTTTTAGAGTCAGAAACCAAAGCTACGTCATCACTGATGCTCACAGTTAACAAATGTGTTCATTGGAAGGACTGATGCTGAAGCTGAAGTTTTGATACTTTGGCCACCTGATGCGAAGAACTGGCTCATTTGAAAAGACCCTGATGCTGAGAAAGATTAAAGGCAGAAGGAGAAGGGGATGACAGAGGATGAGATGACTGGATGGCATCACCGACTCGATGGACATGAGTTTGAGCAAGCTCTGGGAGTTGGTGATGGACAGGGAAAGTTGGCATGCTGCAGTCCATGGAGTTGCAAAGAGTTGGACACAACTGAGCGACTGAACTGAACTGAACTGATGACTATTGTTGACAAATTGAGTAAATTAATATAATTTTAATATCATATGTATCAATTACCAAATAGGATATACTTATACCAGGAAACTGTCATTTATGAAATGAGAAATTAACTAGCTAACTTTAATTTTTTAAATTTTAGTATTTTATCTAGCTATGCTACATATGATACAATCATGATAATCATAATCAGTAATCAAATATACTGCTGCTGCTGCTCCTGCTGCTGCTAAGTCACTTCAGTCGTGTCCGACTCTGTGCGACCCCATAGACGGCAGCCCACCAGGCTCCCCCGTCCCTGGGATTCTCCAGGCAAGAACACTGGAGTGGGTTGCCATTTCCTTCTCCAATGTATGAAAGTGAGAAGTGAAAGTGAAGTCGCTCAGTCGTGTCCGACTCAGGCAAGAGTACTGGAGTGGGGTGCCATTGCCTTCTCCGAATGAAATATACTATCAATATATAATTACCAGCAACTATAACAAGGATATGTATTGGCATATCTTTGATATTTATTTATATCCTTGCTGCTGCTGCTGCTAAGTCGCTTCAGTTTTGTCCGACTCTGTGCGACCCCATAGACGGCAGCCCACCAGGCTCCTCTGTCCCTGGGATTCTCCAGGCAAGAACACTGGAGTGGGGTTGCCATTTCCTTCTCTGTAATATCCTTGATATCCTAATATAATTGATTTTCTGACACTGAACCATTTCTGGAATAAGTCAACTTGTGATGTGCTTTGTTTTACTAGAATGGTTCTATAGGTGACAAGAGGTTGCTTAATATTTGTATTAGTTTATTAGTTTTTGTATAAATGCCATTGCATTAGTTGCTGTGGGCTGCCATAACAGTAAACAGTGGGTGGTTTAAAACAGCAAAAATGTATTTTCTTGCAGTTCTGGGGACGTGGCAGTCTGAAATTTGGCAGTGCTCGGGTTTATAGGGCCTATAAATTGTCTCTCACAAATCATTTTCCAGTTTCTGTGACTGCCCTGGCACATCTGGGAAAGAAGACACCCCAGCACAGATGGGAATCCAGTTTGCATTCTAATTCAACCACCTGAGGGATTTGCCTCTAAGTTTGGTGTTAGAAACTCTTATCTTTATAGCTGCTAGCTATTGGGTCATACAGTTGTATTTAAACGGAAACAGAAAACTTCAGATGACTCATGCAACAACTATTGTGGTCAGATCATGTTATGTATTCACCAGTATAATATTTCCTCATTTTTACTGCTCAAAATTGTCTGTGATCTCCATATATGAAGGACACTTCAATTGGATATAAAGACTGGGACTCATGTTTACTTTCCTGAGTATATGGGAAGTATTTGTGCATGCTTAAAACAAATCTCCCATGAAAATGCTTCCCAGACTGTCCTCCACCTTTGAAAAATTGGCCCTCTTTTATCTGAGTGCTTATAACAACTTAAATAAACCTATACAATTAACATTTGACATCGTGTATTATAACAATGTATCATGTCTACTCAGCTTCCTCTAAGAGAGAATATTATCTAATTCATCTTCACATTTTAGTTATCTGGCATAATTCCTGGTACATGGTGGGTGATTAATAGCCTCCCTCAATTTCAAATATAGCTGTGTTTAGAGTATGGAAAAGTGCTATTTTATGGTTTACATTTGAAGGATGAAAAATTCTATGTTATTTTTAAAATATGAAGTTAATTCCTACGTGTGAACTAAACAACTAACATATATTAACTCATTTAATGATCACAACTCTTGTGAGTTACAATTGTTACCATTTACAAATAAAGAGAACAAAGTACATACAGAAAAGTCAAGAAACTTATTAAGGGGCAATAGCCTATCAGTGATATACTTGGGATTTGAACTCAGGCAGTAGGAACTCTACAGACTTTGCTCTTAAGCACTGTGATAGTGTGCCTGAAATCTAATTAGCACATAAAGGGTGTAATATAACATTCCAACTAACAAAGAACAGATTTTTCAGTTCAGTTCAGTCACTCAGTCGTGTCTGATTCTTTGTGACCCCATGGACTGCAGCATGCCAGGCCTCCCTGTCCATCACCAACTCCTGGAGCTTACTCAAACTCATGTCCATCGAGTCGGTGATGCCATCCAGCCATCTCATCCTCTGTTGTCCACTTCTCCTCCTGCCTTCAGTCTTTCCCAGCAAAGGGTCTTTTCAAATGAGTCAGTTCTTTGCATCAAGTGGCCAAAGTATTGGAGTTTCAGTTTCAGCTTTAGCATCAGTCCTTCCAATGAATATTCAGGACTGATTTCCTTTAGCATGGACTGGTTGATTCTCCTTGCAGTCCAAGGGACTCTCAAGAGTCTTCTCTAACACCGCAGTTCAAAAGTATCAATTCTTTGGCGCTCAGCTTTCTTTATAGTCCAACTCTCACATCCATACATGACTACTGGAGAGACCATAGCTTTGACTAGACAGACCTTTGTTGGCAAAGTAATGTCTCTGCTTTTTATTTGGTCAATCTTTCCTTCCAAGGAGCAAGTGTCTTTTAATTTCATGGTTTCAGTCACCATCTGCAGTGATTTTGGAGCCCCCCAAAATAAAGTCTGTCACTGTTTCTACTTTTTCCCCATCTTTTTGCCATGAAGTGATGGGAAAATAGGCCACGATCTTAATTTTCTGAATGTTGAGCTTTAAGCCAACTTTTTCACTCTCCTCTTTCACTTTCATCAAGAGGCTCTTTAGCTCTTCTTCCCTTTCTGCCAGATTTTTAGTGGAATAAAATTTCTTCACTATTAAAGGATACATTCTTGCCTCTTTGCAAGTATTTCTAATCACATTGAACATGAATTATTAACTTCATTAATTATAACTTCATTAATTCTGGCTACCAAAACTCTTAGTACTTTTAGAATTCCTTAATTAAGACTCACAAAGCTAAAAAACTGAAATACTTGAAATTCTTTTCATGCAAAATCTTCTGTCACCTCTGTGACAGTTAGAGCTGTTTATTCTGGTGTAATTCTAACTTCCCCAGGCAGTGAGGCTTCTCTTACTTTTCTTTAGTTACTTTTCAATGTTCTAATGCAGTTCACTGTCCCTGATTGGTTCCAATTTTCATCTTAAGTTTTCATTTCTTAATTTTATCCTATTACTCCTAGTAATTACTTTCACATATCATTGCTCTTTCTTACTTATAAAATCAAACTTTTCCCTCTTTAATAAGAACACATTTCATATTCCTGTAGATAAGTTATCATCTTCCCCATCAATCATTTTCTAGCCAGCTCTACATATTTGGAACGTTTTAATTGTGTCTCATTAATCACTTCTACTGTTCATTAAATCACACTAATATATTCCTCCTCTGGAACTATGCAACCATCATAAATAGATGCATACCAAAACCAGCATTTAGCCAAGTTGCTCTAAGACTCACTTCTTCTTGGAGTCCAAGAAGTTCCTAAAATTCTGTTTTCCTACGTAATAAAAGTGACTCATAGGACCTCTCCTTGATCCAGTTATTATATTGCATCATGATCCATGTGTTCCATCATGGAAATGGGATGGTAATAATGAGATTGATACCAATATTTTGATAAAAAAAAAAAGGAACTTCAGTTATGCAAAATAAGGCCAAATCCTGGAATTTTCTGAAAAAAAGCATATTCTATTATTTGGTTCTTTTGAAACTTTACTTTTGTATTGGGGTATACTCAATTTTGTGATGGTTTCAGATGAAGAGCAAAACAATTCAGTCATACTTATACATGTATCCATTCTCTTGAAATCCCCCTCCTACCCAGGTTGCCACATAACATTGAGTGGAGTTCCTTGGGTTATACAGTAGGACCTTGTTGGTTATCCATTTTAAACATAGCAGTGTGTATTGTACATAACCTTGCCAAACTCCCTAATTATCCCTTCCCTCTTGGAAACCATGTTTGTTCTCTAACTCTATGAGTCTCTCTCTGTTTTGTAAGTTGATGTGTACCATTTCATTTTAGATTCCACATATAAGGTATGTCATACAGTATTTCTCCTTCCCTGTCTGACTTCCTTCATTCAGTATGAGATTCTCTAGGTCCATCTATGTTGCTGTAAATGATATCATTTCATTCTTTTCAATGGCTGAGTAATATTCCACTGTATATATGCACTACATCTTCTTTATCCATTCCTCTATCAGTGGATATTTAGGTTGCTTCTATGTCTTGACTATTATAAACAGTGTTGCAATTAAAATTGGGGTGCCTGTATCTTTTCAGATCATGTTTTCCTCCACATATATATGCCCAGAAGTGGGATTGTAGGGTTTTATGGTAGCTCTACATTTAGTTTTTTTTAAGTTGTGGATAGCTCAACTCATCAGGCTGTTTCAACAAATCATTAATTTCCAACTAGTATACTAAATAATATTACAGTTCTGAGTGCTCAGCCTTTTCAGTTGTGTCTGACTGTTTGTGACCCCATGGACTGTAGCCCCCAGGCTCCTCTCTGCATTTCCCAGGTAAGAATACTGGAGAGGTTTGCCATGCCCTACTCTAGGGGATTTTCCCAGACCCAGGGAATGAACCTGAATCTCCTGCATTGCAGGCAGATTCTTTACCACTGAGCTACTGGGGAAGCCCAAATAATATTACTGGAATAGGTGTTAAAGAGGGTTAATTAATGTCAAAGTAGTTACAATGATTCTGTCACTCCATAGCCATGCCTATGGATAAAGAATCAGAACTAAAGTTGCCACAAAGCAGTCCTCTATCAAAGGTATTATAAATAACAGTGGTAGATTTCACTGAATTGAACTTTCCTCTCTTCAGTTTCTGGCTCAACAAGAGGACCACTTTCAAGATACTTAAATCTTATAAGAATAAAAATAATAGTTTGATTTTAAAATACAATCTCTAATGAATGTTTTATTTAAATAGTTCATTAGTATTAGAAACCTATTTCTTTTTATGTATGAAGTATGTGCATTTGTAATAAGTTGGTATACCATATTTTTACTGCACTTTGTGGCTCACAGCCTCAAAACTTTACAATCTGATGGCAAAGAACATCCTGATTCTTATCCTGTCACTCAACGCAAGACAGAGAAATGATACAGAAAAATTCAGTAAATACAATCCACTAAAAATTTAAAAATGTGATTATTTTGAATGGGTGTAGTACGGTTTTAGTTGGAAACATTTTCTATTTTTTCCCAGGGTTAATTTAAACTTAAACAAATACATTTATAACTCTTTATGTTTACTCTCACTAGCCACCTTTGATCCTTTATTAAATAAAATTGTATAAATGATATATAGTATAAAATTTTAAAAAATACAAGGTACCCAGTTGCAAAAAAATAAAATATGCACCAACTACTGTGGATAGAGCTACACATACACAGAACACACATTAGATACACGTTCTTGGAAATTATCAGTATGTTGGCACTGTGTTCAGTTGCTCATTCATGTCCAACTCTTTGTGACCCCATGGACTATAGCCCACCAGGTTCCTCTGTCCATGGGATTTTTCAATATATTTATAATGAATTAATTAGAATAAGTTCTTTCTACTCTACTAGATCTAGCAGATTTAAGAATGATATAGAATTGCTGGAGTTTCACTCGTGGTTCAGATGATCAAGAATCTGACTGCAATGCTGGTGCATGCCATGCATGCTAAGTCGCCTCAGTCCTCTCGGACTCTGTGCAACCCTATGGACTGTAGCCTGCCAGTCTTCTCTGTCCATGGGATTCTCCAGGCAAGAATACTAGAATGGATTACTGTGCCCTCCTCCAGGGAATCTTCCCGACCTAGGGATCAAACCTGCATCTCTTAGATCTCCTGCATTTGCAGGCAGGTTCTTTACCACTAGCAATGTGGAAGATCCAGGTTCCTCTCTGGGTAAGGAAGATCCCCTGGAGAGGGAAAAGGCAACCCACTGCCGTATTCTGGCCTGTGAAATCCCATGAACAGAGGAGCCTGGTTGGCTACAGTCCATGGGATCGCAAAGACACGACTGAGAGATTAACACTTGCGCATTGAAAAACTAGAGAAATGCTTACCCTGATAGGTAAAACAGAGAAGATAAATCAAAGAAGGATATTTGTGAGTGGAACCTACCTAGAAATGCTACGCTACAAAGACAAAACTAGAATTTTGATAAAAGTCCTTACAGAAGACAGAGGAGGAAGTAGATTGCCAAAAGCCATGAATGACAGTTCATGCTGTGTTGTGTCCAACTCTGCCACCCCATGGACAGTAACCTGCCAGGTTCCTCTATCCATAGGGTTTCCCAGGCAAGAATACCCACTGGAGTGGGTTGCCATTTCCTCCTCCAGGAGATCTGCCCAACCCAGGGATCCAACCGAGGTCTCCCGCATTGCAGGAAGACTCTGCCATCTGAGCCACCAGGGTGTTTATGCATGCGATACCAAAGGGGAAGGGGTGTGAGCAGGGATCAATTAGGAAGATAGCATTAATATATACACACTACTATGTATAACTAGGTAACCAACAAGGACCTACTTTATAGCACAGGTAACTATACTCAAAATTTTGTAATATCCTCTGAGGGAAAAATCCACAGAAGAGATATATGTAGATAGATATATAGACCTATCTATCTAACTGTCTATAGAAATCACTGTGTTATACACTGGAAACCAATCTGACATTGTAAATCAGCTCTGCTTCAATGAGAAAATATTGATATCATTCACAAAAGTATACATAGGATGTGCTATTCCTTATGTGATTATAGGTGATTTAGATAACTTGAAATAAAGGAAGGCAGTAAGATAAGCTCATGGAGTTTTCTGGAAAGTGTAGTTAATATTCAGTGCAAATAGAGGAAGAAAGAAAGAAAAGAAGAAATATAGGTATTGAAGTGTCACTGTGCTCATTAGCCAGGCACAACTTAGAGAACTATTTTACTTCATTTCATCTCTCTGTAACAATCACTTTGTAGCACATTAAAAATAAGAAAACTGAAGATTAGAGATTTGTGATAATGTCAGACATCTCTTACATGGCAAGACCAAAATTTATTTTTCATTCAACAGTAAAGATGGTATTTTCCACTGACTTAAAAACCAAGTTTAAGATTTTGGGCTTAAAATAATAGGCATTGTTTTTGCAATTAGGTATACTTGAAGAAGAAAAGTGGTACTACAGACACTGTTTGCCAGAAGTCATAAAAGAAAACTGGGCTGCAGCCTTGAGTTAAAACAAACAAACCAAAAAGTGGAATAACTTCTATATAGAAGGCAAATCAACATAGGGACCACAAGAACTGAATCTTAGAGAGGCTGCTACAAAGCATATCCCTGGCTACAGAGGTTTATGTCACAGGAAAGAATGCATCAACTTGCATTCATCCCTATCTTTTTCCCCTTGCCACCCAGTCAGGGTCCATTAAACAAGGAATGAAAGTTATCAAAGTGTATTTACAATGTACTGCACCATGGACCAGTGAATTCAACTTGGCAATTTTCTGATGAAGGCACGATATAGAAAGAATGTGCAGATGCTCCTGCAAACTGATTTATAGAGCAGGGCTGATTTTGATCTTTGGGAAGATTAGCTGTTCTGCCTTACTGGCTAAAGTGAGCTGCCTTAGAGATTAAATAAGGAACAAGTTCGAAAGGACTGTTTTATCTATTTCCTGCCATCTGTATGAGTGCCTCTTGAAGGTTAAAGTCCACAGAGTTATATAGCTTAATTTTCAAATTGCAATAGTTTATAACATTATATATATATAGCAATGGGATAATTCTAAAATGGATAATCCTAATCTGAAGGATTAAGAAATTTTTGATAAATGCACCCATTGGATTTTAGAGGAAGTATAGACTGTATTAAAAATAAATTCAGGAAAAAAGTGAAAGATGATTTGGACTCATTAAAATATCAAGGTTATATTTAGTATTAACATTGCCACTTAACACAATTAGAACACTTATCTTGAAAATACCTATTGTGTATGTGCATGTGTGTATGCAATATAGAATAGAGAATGTTAATTATATATAGGCGTACACACGTGCACACATATGATTTTGGCTTCATTTTTCACAAGCAACTTAAAATTAATTGAGGCCATGAAGGGTGATAAGATCCCCATTGTTCTTAATCACACAATATATACTTGTATTTTATACCATGTGTATATTCACACCATCCACCACTTCCCTCATGTTTTGTAAACATAATAAAACTTCCTACTTTATACAGACAATAGTTCTCAATTGGCAAGGATCCTCTGTTTCCCATTCCCCCCCATATATTCCAGCTAGATCATTGCAAACTTATCTGCAAACATGAAATTCTCCCTCCTATTTGATTCTGTCAAAGAAGGAGGCATATTGTCATAGATTCTTTCTTTCCATCTGCGATCAAGATCTCAAACAGGGTCATCTCTACCTCAGAGCACCTTTTTAATTCAATTACCCTCTCTTTAGTATCCTAAGTCTTGTCTCTTGATTTTTTATCCATCTGCTGATGGATATCCATTCATCCGTCAACATACTTTCCATCTCCCAACTTATAACTAAAATCTTCATTTTATGATGTTCTCATTGATTTGCCTCCCTGGCTTAACTACAAAGCTTCTCAAAGAAGATAGTGTGTTTAAACTTTTTTCTCCCATTTCTTTGCCTCCCATACATGGTCTCTACACTACAGTAACTTTGTTCTTTTCTTCATTGTAGCAAATTATGTTTCCTTTCAAGTAGGTAATGCATGTAACTTTTGAGATTCTAAAGAGACAAACTCCTGAGACAAATTTTCTGTCATCAATTTCTGTTGTTTTAGTCAGTAAGTCATGTCTGACTTTTTTGCAACCCCATGAATGGCAGCCTGCCAGGCTCCTCTGTTCATCGGATTTTCCAAGCAAGAATACTGGAGTCAGTTGTCATTTCCTTCAACAGAGGATCTTCCTGACACAGGAATCGAACCGTATCTCCTGCATTGGCAGGTGGATTCTTTACCACTGAGCCACCAGGAAAGCCCACACAACATTCTAGTTAGGTTTAAAGGATGATAAAGGTATGCCTGCGTGCCCAGTCGCTCATTTGTGTCCGACTCTGAATCTTTACAACCCCATGGACTGTGGCCCGCCAGGCTCCTCTGTCCATGGAATTTTCCAGGCAAGAATACTGGAGTGCGTTGCTATTTTCTATTGCAAGGGATCTTCCCAACCCAAGGATCATACCTGAGTCTCCTGTGACTCCTGCATTGACAGGTGTTTTCTTTACCACTCAACCACCAGGGAAGCTTCATAACCGGTGTACCAGCTCAATAAAGATTTGGGAATAAGCTCTTAAAACCCTTCCTGACACAGAGGAAACACTCAACAAATGTGATGTTACTATCTATAGTGATGAAAATGAGATGCAGATGGTGAGCTGAATTAACTTTTATAATCCTAAATGGTTTCATAGATCTAGAATCCTTCATATTTTTAATGACTATATTCCTCCTATTCAGCCTCCTTTGGGAATTTTCACTGATAAAATTCTCTTCTGTATTTTGATATTTTCTTCAAAGACTCTATTTCTTTCCTGCCTTCTGCTTGTTTCTTAAATGAGAGTGTTCCCTAGGGTTTCAGATTCATCTTTCAGAAAGAATTATTCATCCACTTACCTGGACTTATTTGAGTGGAGAAGCCATCCAAGGAATGAAAAGCAGACATTCCTTGTTTCATTTTTCAGGCTATAGTATTGTGTTGGCCAAAAAGTCCATTTGAGTTTTTCTTAACATTTCACAGAAAGCCCCAAACAAACTTTTTCTGGTGAATTCAATATATTCATTCACTATGCTAGTGCTTATTGAATGCCTATTCAATGTCAGAAAACATCCTAGACATTGGGAATGCAGCAACAAATTAAAAGACAACCTCATTCTCTTGTAGCTTATATTAAAAATTCATTAGAAATAGAGACATCAAATGAGACCTTGTCACTTCCTGCTTAGATAGCTTCAGTGTTACCCAATAGTTCTCTATTGGGTAAAATTTAACAAAATTCTGTGTGCTTTCGTATGAACTAGCTTCTTCACTCTCTCTGCTCCAGAATCGAGGATGTTCTTTAGGTCCTCACTGTGCCACATTCCACCCCACTCAGGTTCTCGTTGTGTTTTCTTTCCTCGTCCTTTAATTCTCTCACCTAATTACCTCCTAAGTATGTTTTAGTTCTCTGTTCAACCACTGCTAACTAATCAGACAGGATTAAACACCCTAGATTTTGCCTTCCCAATAGCACTGTTTTACTCTCTGTCATAGATCACTTTTTATTATCCATCTAAGAATGCATGTGATATTTGATCGGTATCTCTCCACTTCCATAGGTGGGAAGCTCTGTGTAGGCTGAGACTGACTTTTGCTCTGCTCAGGCTTTCCTGGCTCATGTAGAACACAATTACTGGCACATAAGAGACACTTAAAACTCAATATTTTTTAAAACAAGGATATGGGAATTGACTCTTTTTATCAACATTTTTTTATCCAAGTTTGACAATTTCAAAAAGATTAAAATGAGAAGATATTTAGGTGAAGAATCAATATTATATATAGACCAGTGATGACTATTTCCTAAGTATTTGCACACTTTAAGCTCTGCTTCTCAGGCCTCTTTTGTGACATACAAAAGACATATTAATCTTCAATTTTAAGTCAGTATAAAATTATGATTATTAGAAGAATAAATGAGATTTTATATAGTGCAAAGATAAATATATATACAAATACACACAGATAACTAAATAGATAGATAGATAATATAATAAATGACAACTAGATTCAAATACATAAATAGAGGATTGATAGACTGACAGACTGATTGATTCACTTCACTGTTCGGTGTGTATGCTCAGTTGCTCAGCCATGTCTGACTCTTTGTGACCCCATGGACTATGGCCTGCCCGGCTCCCTTGTCCATGGGGCTTCTCCAGGCAAGAATAATGGAATGGGTTGCCATGACCTCTTCCAGGGGATCTTCTCAATTCAGGGATAGAACCCAGGTTTCCCACACTGCAGATTCTTTACCGTTTGAGCCATCAGAATATAATTTTTCAGCCTTTGTTCTCAACATACTATACAGTAGATTCATCCAGAGTACTTGTTAAAAAGACTAATTCCTCACTCCTAGCCTTTCTGAATCACAATATAATGAAGGTAAGGCCTAGGGGCTTGCGTGTTACTAGATTTTCAAGCTGAAATTGTTAAACATTTAAACACTGAGACATACTGCTTTAGAAGTTACATTTAAATTCTCCTTTGCTAACTGCCTGTGTTCTACTGCATTCTTACAAAGGCATGAGCATAGTGTTCTCTTAAAAGCAAAAGGCAATAGATTTAATCTGGTGACAAATTCTTAGGAATAAAACAGAATGAGGGTAATGAGGAGGTAAATGACTTCGCTAAAAGGTCCATGACCATCAAGCAGGAAAGTCTTATAATGCTACTTTGATTAGCATAATGTAAAATAATGATATTAATAGAACTGGAATTCACGGTAACTATGTTATCTGAAAACAAAAATAAAGGAATATATTCATAGTGTATTCTACATCTGACCTTCCCACCATACTAAAACATAGGGCTTCCCCGGTGGCTCAGACAGTAAAGAATCTGCCTGCAGGAAGATCCCTTGGAGGAGGAAATGGCAACCCACTCCAGTATTCTTGACTGGAGAATCCCATGGATGGAGAAGTCTGGTGGGCTATAGTCCATGGGTCGTGGAGTCGGACACAACTCAGCAACTAACACTTAAGAAATGATTTAAACAGTTAGACAAAATCATAATTAAAATGTCATTACATATTAAAGAGGAAATACTTTGTCATTTTAATGACTTGAAAACATACATTATTAATATCTTGCCAAATTTGCAATCATGGAAAAATGAGTGAATTGCCTAGCTCACTAACAGGATTTTTTACCTTTTTTAAGGAAAGGATCCCTTCTCTTGTCTCTTTGTCAGTGGAAATGGAGAATATGCCAACACCGTCACCATTAATGATGGAGTATGTCATGTCCG